>NC_062221.1:50094983-50398013 GCF_902686445.1 Sciurus carolinensis
AGAAAGGAGGCTTTCTGGGAACTGGACAATATATGGGGTTCTGACCCTTGTTCCTTTCATCTCTTGGTAGGTCCAGTGGGACCTGAAGCTCATCTTGTGAATAGTACCCTGTTCCTGAAAGTATGGAAAGTCCAAAATCTTCACAGTAGTTCCCTGAGCTGTGGGGTAACAATAACTACAGCAGGAAGGACTCGGAGGATGAATGGGTATTCCCCTCCCTAATAAAGTAGAAATATGAAACAAGACTGCAGTTCTAGTGGAGCCACAAGAATGTATGCTGTTATCAAAGGACAAAGAGAAATGAGCTCAGTGCTTCTTATCACACTCCTGTTCTGCCTCCTGGCTTCAAGGAGAAGGGAGAGTAATTATGCCCCATGGTAAAGTTCATAGGGCGGTGATTTCAGTTTGGTTGATATTCCAGAGAGGATGTCCTTACTGAAACAAATTAATATATCCTGTGGCATTTGGTTTGCAGCTATGGGTATGGTGAAAGCCTTTTCTGTCATTAGGTTAAAAGGTTTGCCGGCACTTGAGGATGAGGAACACTTGACTCTCACTCAAGGTTATGCCAGGTCTCTTATTCTGTGTCACAACTTTGAGCATGTAGGGATCTTGAACAGAGTTTGGAGACTTTTTCTGTACAGAGACAAATAGTAAATATTTTGTTCTTTCCATATGATTTCTGTTGCAAGCACTTAGCTGTGCCCTTGTAGCCCCAAAGCAGCCATAGACAATATATAGGTGGGGGACTGTGGCTATGTACTAACAAAACAATTTACAAAGGTAGGCTGCAGGTTGAACTTGGTCCATGGGCTGCAATTTGCCCACTCCTAGCCTTGACCATCAACGTCTATAGGACATGATGCTTGCTAAACCCTCTAGTGATGTCATTGTGTGGATAGGACCTGGAGAACAGGAAGCAGCAGGTGCCTTGTGATAAAGGGTGGGAGATTGGTTCTGAGGAAATACAGGGCTTGCCATCCCAGTGAAATTTCAGGGGGAGAGTTTAATAACTTAGAAAAGTGAGTTCACACAAGAATAAGAAACAATCCTTGATAAGCTTCTTTGGATTTTGGAGGTTAATATATATCATATTTAAATAACCTTCTTTGATCCATTTTTTGGGAAATCTGAAAAGCAGCCTTTGGTCTCTGGTTAACATTTTACTAATGTGGTCACACTGAGTTTCTCTAGGCCTGAGTGGAGGATGTGTTTTCCCTTGTGCACACGGATGGTGGTGGGCCTGGGGAGGGACGGTGTTGTCTGATTGGCCTGAAAGACAATCTGCCTACCTCTGTGTCTTAGGAGTCAGAGTCCTGGAAGGACTGCGGGGAGTGTTATGCATCATGAAATCAGAAAAGGTGACCGGGCATCTCGGATTTCCTCCTAAGCCGAATAACAGCTTACCTCATCCTGATGTTAAAGCTGCTCATGGAGTTTGCTTATTCCAGTGTGAACCTACCTTCTAGTTTGATAAATGATCTGTGTATCTAACAGCAGAATACAGCTTACTTTTATATATGTGGTAAAGGGACTAGTAAGAAAATGGGCAGGTGGAAGAGAAAATTAAGATCATCAGGAAATGTTGCCATTTCCCTTTTATTCACACACACACACACTCTCTTAATGTAGAAGATTAACATAGAAAAGCACAAAGAAAAATGTTTATCCTCAAAGGTAACAACTGTAAACATAGTCTATTCAAATATAGTTTTTTTCCTATGCTACGAATATATATGTACATGTGCATATGTATTTAAAGAGATAATAATGTATATGCTCATTTATAGTCTGCTTTTGAAGTTTGCATTATAGTGATCATCTTTCCATCTCAATGAATATTCTTATACTACAAGATTTTTATGGCTACAAAGAATTGTCTCAAAGGGAAAATGCCATAAATTTCTTAACCAGAGCCCTATTGTTCTATACTTAGTAATCAGTACTTCTAGCAAAGGTTATTGGCCATGACAGAAAATTGTATGGATATGTCTCTCCAACAAGTCTTACCATACAAGGCTTTATAGGATCACTGCACATTATTGGAAGACATCTGAGGTCGAGAGTTATTCGACTGATTGAAATAATTAAGGTGTCTCTTTTTCCTACAGAGATTTACCCAATTCCCCTTTGGGGCATTAGTCATTGTAACTAATATTCACATCACATTTTAATGTAACCTCTGTCAGTTCTTGGAATAACATTTGTACAGCAATGAATTTTACCAAAAAGACACAAAGCAGACTGCAAAACATGTTTATTACAATGTCACTGATGTGAGTCATTCAGTTGGTAAGTACTTACTGGGCGCCAAAAATAAAACCATTTTAGGAGAGCAATATCTCACAAACACTGAGTTTCCACAATATGTAAGATGTTAAGAAACAAATTTTTTCAGAGGGTTTACTCCTTATAAAAAGGTATAAGACATGAAACCAAGACTAATTAAATAATAGTTCAAGAGATGTCATAAAGAAGTTTCTAGTGATGAGAATGGTGATAAGGACTGTAATTTTTAAAGCTCAATCTTTGAGGACTGGAGCAATCACAAAGGGCTTTGTAGAAAAAACACTAAGTCCTTTTTTTTTTTTCCCCTGGTTCTGGTGCATACTTGGCAAACATTCTACCATTGAGCTACGAGCCCGGCCCCAAATGACAGGTCTTGAAAGAACTGAGAAGATGGAAATGAGAGGGGAGAGCTCTCACTAAGGGTATGAGACAAGTAAATTAAGGTTTCCAGATGTGCTGGAATGAGACGTGAGGTCTGAGGGTGATGTCCTAGAACACAAGCCGTGGGAGCTGGCTGTATCCTGAACATCATGGGAGGAAGCTGTTGAGCACTAGAGTGATGTGGTGACCTTAACTCCTTGATATGGAAAGTCAGTTCTTCATCTTTACAGCTTCTGAATTCTCCTGTTACAGACTTTCAATTTACATTGAAAACTAAAACTGTTTAGCTATCCTTACTTATGTCATTCTTGCTCACTGATTGAGATCCATATGCAGAAATTGGTCTAGTAGTAATATTCTGTTATAAATTCAGGTATAGAAATTGCAAAATTAAAGGTTTCAGTAACAGAATTAGATTTTTTTCCTCAAATATCTCTGTTGTTGTTTTGAAATGGTCTCACTATGTTGCCTAGGCTGGTCTTAAACTCCTGGGCTCAAGCAATACTTCTACCTCAGCCTCTCAAGCAGCAGGGATGACGTGCCTGGCCCTAGAACGACTTGATTAAGATGCTGTCTTAATTCAGTGAAGTTCCTTTTGCTAACATTTTTGTCTTGATGACTTTTCATATTATAAAACAAATGTAACATAATTGGAGACATTTTGAAAGTAGAAATAAAATCCTATAACCAGATTCTAAACATAACTATTTGAATTTTACATGTCTTTCCAGTCATGTAAAATGCAGGTTTATTTTTACCCAATTGCAATAATATTGTATAAGCATTGCATATTAAGCAAAATAATACAAAACTAAGATGATCACTTTCATAGTGATCATTTTAAAATTTGTATAAACATCTTTGAGAAGATTTACCAAATTTAATCATACCTCTGTTAAGATGATTTCCATTTTCCCCTGTTTTGATTAATGTTTTCCATGTGATATGTCATTGGTATTCTGATATGCAGAATTTGATTTAAGTATAACATCACATCAGTCTTCTGATGTGATGGGTTGGGGCTGGGGTAACTGAAGCCCCCCAGACTAGTAACCTCTTAGCATATTACCTCAGTGGACTGTATGGATATCATTTTCTATAATTTAACCCATTTCATTATATGAAAAAAATTGGTATGTAAGGTTACATTGACTTCAGTTATCTTTAACTTCTATTACTATTACTGGCTATTGAACTTGGAATATATTTACAATTGAGTTTTAATTAATTTTAACATAGTACTTGCACATAATTAAATTTGAATAGTATAGAAAGGTAAGGAGTGGTAGTAAGTCCCTCTCTAACTTCAGGATTTCTGTTGCTCTGTACAGAGCCCAACAGTCATTAGTTTCTTGTACATTCTTCTAGAGACATCTGAAGGCATGTGTACACACATATGTATGTTTACTTTGAGGAACAACATTAAAAATATTTACTACTGGCACAAACAACTAGAAGGAAGGCGATGTGTCTGAGTGCATACTGCATTATCAGGCTTGCATGAGTTCCTTACTTTTATACACTAATTTGCCCTTGGCTTTTTTCATCTCGCATTGTGATTTGGACATGGTTCCACATTAGCACAAAGGAACAGAGTGACTTCATTCTTTTCAGTGATTCTGTATTTTAGCCACTTCCTATAGATGAACGTTTAGATTGTTCCCAGCTTTTCCTACTCAGTCTGAATTTATCTGTGGCATCAATGTCTAGATAAGGAATGGCTGGGTAAACAGTTTATGTGCATATAAAATTATGATCAACTTTATTACATTTCCTTAGAAAGGTTTACTGTTTTTATTTCCACCAAAAGTGTATATGAGGGCCTATTTCTCAAACGCAGACTGATTCAATATGTCGGTATCAGCCTGGAAGATGGAATAATGGTGTCTTGCGGATTTAATTTGTACTTAAGATTAAGTTTTGAATTAAATTTTTCTCTGCAGTTGGAGCATACATTATCAGTGAACCTAAGGCAGAATGTTATGGTTTAAATATTAGGTATCCCCCAAAAGCTCATGTGTGAGATGAAGCAAGAAAGTTTAGAGGTGAAATGGTTGGGTTATGAGAGCCTTAACCCAATCAGTGAATTAATCCTCTGATTAATTGGGATTAACTGGGTGTGGCTGGAGGAGGTAGTTCATTGTGCAAGTGCCTTTGGGGTTTATATTTTGCCCCTGGCCAGTGGAGTCTCTCTGCTTCCTAGTGCTGTGTTCCCAGCTGCTTTCCTCCACCAGTCCTTCCACCATGTTCTGCCACACTCCAATCCAGACCAAGGAGTGAGCCACCTATGGACTGAGACCTCTGACACCATAAGCTTCAAAATAAACATTTCCTCCGTGAACATTGTTCTGTCAGGTCTTTTGGTCACAGCAGTGACCAAAAAAAAAAAAAAAAAAAGCTAACTAAAACACAGATACTAGAAGGTGATACACAAATGGGAATAAATCCCAAACAAAAGCTGGTCTTGAGAGTATTTGCCCAGTGATGAAGATAGAGATAATGTTCAATTCAAAGCTCTGTGCTACAGTTCCCTCTCCATTGGGCAGTATTTGGAATTGTGAGTTAGGAGAATGTATGATAAGCTTGAGCCTTGAGCTTACGGAAATCTAGAGACAGTTCTGTAGAACCAGAAAGATCTGGGAGAGTAACAGAGAAATAACAAGACTTTAAGGACTATCGGATCTAGAAGAGGCTTACAGAGATCAGTTGCTCTATTAACCATTTCTTGGTATTCTGCATTTTATTCCTTGGCAGGTTTTACTGAACGCCCTGACTTAAAAGTGTGTTGGCTGTAGAAAGGGAACCTCAATGGCACTGTAAAAAAACCAGTGCTGTAAAAAAAAAAAAATTTTTTAAGAAAATGAGAGTATTCCCGGAGGCAGGCACGCTCTGTTCACAAATAATTAGCTCCCCAACCCAACCCAATCCATCATTTATTTTTGAAGAAATGGATGAGCAAATCAGGAATATATGTTTACCCATTAGATCTTCAAATCAGGTCACTGAATGTTCGACTTGGAGACCTTGAATCACACAGAAGATATTCTAAAGGTAGAGAAAAATATAAAACCTCCTCCGCCCTGAAATCCTGACTTCCCTTTGCAATACGTAAGAAAAACCTGTATTATTGCAAAACATACACCTTTATACTCACTGGGTCCCATGCTATTCTAATCTCTCTTTTGTTGGGCTTTGGTTGTTAAAAAGTGAGGAATAAGGCTTTGGGAGGTAATACCCAAGGACGTGGCGCAAATATGGGTTTGATCCCCACGTTAGGTTCCAGATTTGCACATCGAGTCCCACCCCTACCAAATCCGGTGAAGTCAACCTCTTCTCTCTCTCTCTCTCTTTTTTTTGTAAGCCCTCCGTCCTGCTCTTTGTGTTGGCCTCCTCGGAGCTGTCCCCTGGCAAGCCAGGGATTCAGGATCGAAAACACTGTGGTGGTGGCCCGCCGCAGCCGCCGGCGTGGGCGAGCAGCCCGCTGCATTCCCGCGGGGCGTTCTGGCTCCCCGCCGGCTCGGGGATCCCGCTCCGCCGCCCCGGGCTCGCCCTCCGGCCCCCGCCGCCAGCCGGGCCGGGCGCAGAGCCCCCTCCAGCGCCCCCTCCCCGGCGCGCTGCGGCTGGCGCTCCCCAGCGCCCCGCCTGACGCTGCAGCTGGGCCGGCGACTCGCCATTGGATTAAAAATAGCAGCGTCCCCCTAGCCCGGGGCCCCGGTGCCCGCTCCCGCCCCGCGGCCGGCTCTGCCCGCTCTGCCCGCCCGCCCCGGCTCGGCTCGCGTTGCCCGCGCAGCCCGCCCGCCCGCTGGCGCCGCGGCGGCCGGCAGACCCCGCGCTCCCGCCCGGCTCTGCTCGGCTCCGCTCGGTGCGCGCCGCGGCCATGCAGCGCCGGGGCGCCCTGTTCAGCATGCCGGGCGGCAGCGGCAGCAGGAAGATGGCTGCAGGAGACATCGGCGAGCTGCTGGTGCCTCACATGCCCACCATCCGCGTGCCCAGGTCCGGGGACAGGGTCTACAAGAACGAGTGCGCCTTCTCCTACGACTCCCCCGTAAGTGAGGCGCCTCCGGGAGGGTCGCGGTGCCGGCGGCCTGGGGCGGCCGCGAGCCGCGGACCTCGGCGGCAAGTGAGGCAGGGGAGAAGATGCGCAGCGGCGGCCGGGGACCTCCTCCTCCTCCCGGAGCGGAGTTGGCTCGGGGGCACTGCAGTTGGGCAGCCACTTAACGAGCGCCCCTAGGCTGCTACAGCCGATGACGGGGTAGCCAGAGTGGTCTGCTCCGCCGGGCTGCTAGGCTGCAAGGGCCCGGAACCCCAGCTGCCTTCCCACAGCCCCGCCACCGTTTGAAAGATACATGGAATCAAAGAGTTAGTTCCTTGCTCTGAGCTGCACGTTGCAGATCGTTTGCGTCCTCCCTGGGGTGAGAGCGGGGGGCGGGTAGGTGGTAGGGATCGATCCCGCACCCCCGGACGCGCACAGCATTTCTCTTTCTGGGACCATTTGCTTTTCCTGGGGATTCCCACTCCTGGACAATTCTTGAGCCTTCTCTGGGCTTTTCTCCTTCCACTTCCCATTTCTCCCCACTGTTTCTTGCCATTAGAATGTCAGAAGAAATCGTCGGCTCTCTCCACTCGAGCAGCAGAGATGGATTATGATAGTTTTATTAAGCCTTTTTTCCTTTCCCTTCTAAATGAGTCACTTGGCTGACGTTCGCTAGTATAAATTATTAAAAGTTCAATCCCGAGTCGTGACCTCAGAGACTGGAGGGGAAGTTACGACGCATCACCGCCCTCCACCCAGGGCGGCTGTTGGTAGTTTTCACCTGGTTGTATGTGGATGTGTGAGAACCAGAAGGAGGGTGAATTGTCCCTTTGGGGAGTCAAGATGGGCTTCAAAGTGACTCAGCTGTCTGGCGTTTATCATGTCTTTTTGAGGACCAGGTTATTTTTATCCACCCACTTTAGATCTCATATGTCACCCGGCAGATCTCAATGCATGGGAGGTGCATGGATTGGAGGGAGAGGCGGTCTCACAACAGTCCAACGCATTTTATTCATAGTATGTACAGTATCCTTGAAGGAAAAACCCAAATGAATGCAAAATTCCCAAAGTTTCCTTTATTATTTTGTGGATTAATTTGGTTGGTTTCAAAGCATTTTTGTTTGGTATATATCGGAGTCCCAGAATTATCATCCTCCCTGTGACGTTTAGTTTTTCTTTTGTTACTCCAGACCGTTTGGGGATAAAATCTAACTTGTTTGTTATTATTTTTCTTTCACAAAGAGCCATGTAGAGTGGAGTGGAATGGTTGTATTTAAAACAGGATATCGTGATCCCAGTACTCACAGTGACCATCAGCAGTACCAGTGCTTCCTGTTATCCACAAGATACTTGAAAACGCCTTCAGATTGTGTGGCCAGTGTTGGGCAGAATACACTGAAAGCGCCTAAGTGTGGAGAGGGACAAGGGCTAATTGCTAACTAACTTAAGCATTTGACAGTCTGTGAACTCCAGGAAGAAGAAAGTCTTTAGGGTTGCAGACAACTTTCTCCTTGTTTGATTTGGGTTGCTCTTCAAGTTCAGACTTTTTTATTGGAGAAACTTGTTATATAGTATATGGCAGGTGTGAGAAAAAGCTGATTGTTTTAATTAACTTCTACAAATGGTACTGGGATTTTATTGTGTGCCAAATGCTGTTCTAGAAACATCTTGTCCAGTATAAAATGATGATTTCATTTGTATCACAGTAGTTCCTTGGGGGAGAGCAGGATTACTTACAAGTCTGATGAATCATTATATTTCATTATCTGTGTTCCAGGGGAGGAAGAGGATTTTATACTAGGCATCTTAAAGCACGGTGCCTGATAATGTGAGGTATTTCCTTATGGCACTTTCTTAACATTTTGTTATGAATTCATTACACATTTCTTGAGCACCTACTGTGTGCAAGTTCATACCTGCATGGTTATAAGAACCATTCATAGTGAAGTTTATTGGTGACAAACACATCAAAGACTTTAATTCACAAGAACTGTGGGACTATGGAAGAGAAAGGCAAAAACAAGGGAGAAAAATCATGCTTGTATGGGATACTTTTGAGAAAGTTCATAGATAAAGATGGGTAAAAAATCAAGGAGACCAACATTCTAGGAAAGGAAAATTACATGTTCCAACATATCAAGTATGAATGTTTTCTTCTTATTTGCCTAAAAGAAAAAGATTGATTTGGCAAGTAACAAGAAGTAAGCCAGAACCAAAAAGAGAGTAAATAGCAGATGATGGGGAGAAGTGTTTGATCTTGATTTTTTTTGTGTGTGTTCTGGGGATTGAACCTAGGGACATGCACTTGCTAAGTAAGCACACACTGTGTCACTGAGCTATACCCCCAGCACCTGATCTTGCTTTTATGTAGTCAGTTACAGAAAGCCACTCTAAATGATGTGATTTAGAGTAGTGTTGGAAGAAGACTGAAGCAACAAATTTTCATTTATGCCTTGGGTACAATGTGAAGACCTCTGATCTTCACCTTGTGGGATGTATTGAGTGAGACACCATGTAATTATTTTCAGTAATTTTCTTACTTCTCCCTCCACAACCTTCTAGGGCTCAGTTTATAGCAGATGCTCCATAACAGCTACTTTGGAATGAGGGAGAATTTGTTTTTTCACCTACCTTTGTTCACCTTTCTGATTTGGTTTTCTCCTGAGCTCTGTAATCTGCCCAGCAGAGCATCTTTTTAAGACTCAATTCAAGTGGTTCTTCCTCTGTGAGTCATTTCCATAGTGCCCCCCACTAGACCCCATGAGCATCTCTGTTGAACCACCAGCAACATGTTTGCATGCTTATCTTTGCCTTTGAGTGTGACCATTCTGGAGGCTGGGGTCTTTGTCTTATTCCTAGAAACTGGCATGTATACCAGGATCTCAGATGTTTAGGAAACTTGAATAACATGGGTGACATATTCCACCAATGGTGAGGGTACAACACAATGGGAGACCCTGTGAAAGGAATCGTGTAGGATTCACATAGAATATGGTGACTTCCTTATTGGGGGGCAGCTGTGAAAGAGAAAGCCAACTTAGCGGGAACTGAATTCTGGTTCTGTCACCCAGATGTGTAACTTCTCTGTACCCCACTTTCTCCATCTGTAAAATGGGGACCATAACAGAATCTATCTCAAGGGGTTGTCTGTGGATTAAATAAGTTTAATATGTAAAGTGTGCCTGTCTGATAAGTAGTCACTCTATATATTTGTTTTAAAATAGGAAAAAAAGGGAGGGGGGAGGGAAAAGGAAGAAGGAAGGGAAGAAGGGGGAAGGACAAAGTAAAAGGACTCCGTTGCAAGTTGTGAGCTCAAGAATTTGGTTGTTAGATGTTTTGCAGAAAGTTCCATGTGGCTTAACTGGAAGTGGTTCATGGCTCTGAGCAGCCTCATGGACCATCATGAAAATTTGTTCTCATTTCTTGGGTGCACGTCTTGCGTGTTTCTGGAGAGACCAGTCTCTGGCTCTTCCACACCCACCACTCGTTTCCTCTTCTAAGACCACCTTCCTCTCCCCATCATTTTTCAAGCCTCTGTTTCCCCCTTCCCCTCTGCTTTAGGCTTCATCCTTTCCTCTAGGTGCCTGTATTGATTGGAGTCTGTGGCGTGCAGCACAGCAGGTAAAGTCCATCTTTCCTAGTTGACTCTTATTTTCTTTCACCCATTTCATTCTTATTTTTAAGGCATTTGCTAGGTGTGAGGCCTTGTCGCAAGCCTCTGGTGCTGCTCGGGAGCGTGCCAGCGTGCCCCTCTGGGGCTGGTTGTGTGGCGTGGCGTGCTTGCCTCTACCTCATCCACGTCACCTGAAGACGTGGATGTTGAGATAGTGCTTTAGAGCAGGCAGTTTATTTTGGAAAGGTGTCCCCAGGACCAGACATGGAATAGCGACCAAGGAAATGGTGACAAAGAGAAGGAAGGAAAGCCACTCCAAGAGTGAGCTACAGGGTTGGTTTCTACAGTGTGCAGCTGGTGCTTAATCCCTCAGGGAACTGTGGAATGCTTCTCAGAGTCCTCCACTTGAGATATGGAAGTGGGGAATATTTGTCCACTGGCTCCCATCCCCCACTGGGCAAGTGTTGCCCCAGGAGTGGAAATGTCCTCACACTTCCAGGTTTGCGTTTGTGCCCAGAAGGGCTGAGTAGGATCTGCAGGCTTCGCATGACCAGCAGCAGCTGAGCAGCAAGAGATCCTGGGTGCAGCTGAGGCTAGGGCTGTCAGGCCACACCTGTTGTGACAATCAGCTGCACACAGTGGCTGTACCAAAATGGCGGTCCAAAGGGATGTGAGACTCAGTGTAGAGGGCTCCTAATCTCTCTTGTTCCCTTCCAGCATCTGGGCTGTTTTCTAAGATGTCCACCCCTCCTGCCAACCAATTCTCTGAAGTTTGGAGGTGATTTAGTGATGTTGGATGTCTTGGGAATCTTTTCAAAACTGGTGGATAGGGTCCTGGTGGTCACGACTGGTTTAGATCCCATTTGGAAAGGCTTTGAGATCTCCATCTGCTTATGGGAAAACTTTATGTTAGGGGTCCATAAGTCCTTCTTTCTGTCTTTTCCTCCACAATTTTTTTAAAATGTGCTTTGTACTCTCTCAGGTGTTGCCAGTAATAATGACAGCTCACATATTCCCAGAGCATGCTCCCTGTACCTGCTAGACAATAGCTCCCCATCTCCCTTCTTCCTTGCTCCTTGTAAATCTTCTATTTTCTGTCTGTTTGGATTTACTTATTCTAGGTACCTCATCTAAGTGGAAATACACAGTGTTTTTACCTTTTGTGTCAGGCTTATTCCACTCAGCATGATGTTTTCTAGGTTCATCAGTGTTATAGTGGGAGTATCAGAACTCTATCCCCTTTTTAAGGCTGAATAATATTCCACAGTATATATGTATTGCATTTTGCTTATTTATTCATCTGTTGCTGAACATTGAGATATTGTCAACTTTTGGTTATTGTGAATAAAGCTACTTTGATAATTGGTGTACAAGTATCTGGGTCACTGAAGATTTTGTGCTTTTGGCCATTGTACTGTGTACATTGCTTAGAAATACTAGAAGGTGCTGACTTGTAGGGAGGAAAATAATGTTCTGTGTAGAAAACTTTTCCTTCTAATGGATAAACTGATATGTGATGGCAAAGCAAAATATAAGAACTTACAGACTATTCTTTTTTGAAGATGTGAACTTAAGCTAAATCTGATTTGCTTAGTTTCACTAGTCAAAAGCAAGCATTTTGACCTCTTTATATTCTTAAATATTTTTAGGGTTCCCACAGAGCTTTTTGCAGGATTTCCATCCATCAACATCTACTATATTAGAAATTAAAACAGAAAAACTTTTTAAACAATTTGAATAATTGCATTCGTTAGTTGCTCGAGCAGCAATGTTATGTAGCCTCTGAAAAATGCCACTGTACGCTGCTACCAGCCTTTTCTTTTTAACCCCTGTGATGCCAGGGATGGACCCAGGGCCTCATGCATGCCAGGCTAGAGCTCTACACCAAGTCATACCTCAGCCCCACTGCATGCCATGAAAATGAGAGTGAAAAAGACATATAACTTCATGCTATGAAAATGGTTTTGATCTCCCAAACTGCTTGGAGGGTCTCTGGGGTGTTGCAGGGTTCCCAGGCCATACCTCAAAAACCAAAGTGCTAGAATTTAGTTAAGAAAAGTACAGTTGCTTTCTCTAATCACACACCTTGCCTGAGACATGTCTTTTGGGGTTCATACTAAGTTACTGTATTAGTCTTATTTCAACTATAGGTGTCATGTGATACAGCATGCACATTCTTTGTAAAGCAAATTAAAATTTAGAGAATTTAATTGACTATATTTGAAAAAATTGGAGCTACTCAGATGTAAATTTTTAGATGCTTCAAAGGTAAAACTTCATTTTTCTGGGGGGGGGGTACCAGGAATTGAACCCAAGGGCATTTAATCATCAGTCCTTTTAAATATTTTATTTAGAGACAGGGTCTCTTTATGTTGCTTTAGGGCCTCACTGAGTTGTTGAGGCTGACTTTGAACTTGTGATCCTCTTGCCTCAGCCTCTTGAGCTGCTGGGAAAAGGTAAGAATTCTTTATTCTGTTGATGTGAACTTCACTGTAGGGTGATATGGCTGGGCTGTTTCTCTGGGGAAACTTAAATGCTAGTATCCTGGGTTGTTTCCCCCACCTTTCTACAGTGGTTAGGTGACTTTTCTTATCTCTTTCCTGGGAAGTGAAGGCCCGTCTGCCAGTTTCAGGGAGCAGAGTAGGAGAAAAAGACCCCAGTGGCTTCAGCGTCTGGATCTAGGCTGGATATTGCCTGTTGGTTCTAACTTTGTCCCCATTTTGCTGGGCTCTATTGCAGAGCTGTGCACCTGGACACTGTACTTTCCAGAATCCTTTGACAGCAGGATTCTATTTTGGATTCTGCTAGTAAGAGTTATGGAAGGTAAAGGAAAATGAAAAGCAACTATTACTATTGCAGCTGTGGCACATAGCAAGTGTGACGTTTTCCCGGCAGCTTCTGGGTGTCCCCATAGGCGTTGGGGCCACCTCAATGAGGGAGCATCTGAATCACCTGTGCAGTTTCTTGTGATGCTTAGACAGCCTGATTTCTTAAGCAACAGTGGTGGCTTTCCTGACCTTTGCTCTCACAACCTTTCCAAAGATTTTGTAAGCTTCTAATTTCCCGAATTAAATCTCTTTCTGCCTGAAATATCTAGAATAGTGTCTATATTTCTGACCAAATCTGATACACACACATTTTCTTAGTCACTGTATTTTCAGATGGTACCTCTGTTCTTTTTTTGTTTTTTTTTTTTTTGGTGGTGCTGAGGATCGAACCCAGGGCCTTGTGCTTGCAAGGTGAGCACTCTACCAACTGAGCTATCTTCCCAGCCCAGTACCTCTGTTCTTAATGGAGCTCATTCTTGTACAGTCCTGTGACCTTTGCTGTTGTTGTTTATGAGGTACTAGGGATTTAACCCAGGGACTTTGTGCCACTAAGCTACATTCCCAGCCCTTTTTAATTTTGAGACAAGGTCTTGTTAAATTCCCAGTGTGGCCTTGAATTTGTGATTCTCCTGTCTTAGCCTCCAGAGTAGCTGGGATTACAGGCATGTGCCACTGTGCCTGACTGAGACCTGGCACAGGTGAGACCTTTGTTTTTACCTGCTTTAGAGAATAAATCTCCTTAGTGTGTGGTGTGGGGGAGGGGCTGCTGGCAGTGGAGAAGGGATCTGGGTCTCTGACTACTCTCTGGACCAATGTTCAACCCTTCCTCCTTATTTTAGTCTCTGTTTCACCCCAACCTCTGGACTTGCCGGGAGCTGCCAGTTCCAGAGTCTTTTGTAAATTCTGGGGTGTAATCAGGTGGGATCTCGGCTTTTTTTGCTGTTGGTCTAAGATTCAGCTCTGCCAGTTCCTCTTAGCTCTTATCTACTTGCAGGCCAGTTTTCTTGATTTTATTGTTATAGTTTATGTCTTTATTGGGGTTTCAGAAAGGAGCGAAATTAATGTCTGTGTGCCATCTGTCCTGTGTACCACGACGTCCTACTTTTCCGAAGTAATAATCAAGAAGTCACTTGTGTCCTTTTTGGCAGGGGCTAATTACCTTTTACGTAGAGTTTTGGAGTGTAAGCGATGATGCTGATCCTTCCAGGAAGCCTTTTATGGGGAAATTTGTTTTCTCTGCTGGTCTGAAGCTCGACTTCTGTGCAGTCTGAATTCTCTTTTCCCTCCCCTGCATCCCTGTTCCCAGCCTACAACTCAGGTAAAAGTGCTGTCATCCCCTTTAATATCCCAGGTTGGGAGATGTGTAGGGTCATTCACTCTGCCTTTCTTTCCCTCTCTTTGTAATTTTTAAAATTGTGAAATACACATAACAAAAACATTTGCCATCTTAAGTGTGTGTGTGTGTGTGTGTGTGTGTGTGTGTGTGTGCCCGCTCATGCTGGAGATTGAGCCAGGGCCTTGTGATTCCACGGAGCTCTCCCTTAGCTTCCCCCTTAACCATTTTTAAGTGGCACCAAGCACCTTTGCATTGTCTTGAGTTATCACCTCCATCAGCTCCCAAACTCCTTTGTCTTGCAAAACTGAAACTCTACCCATTAAACACTAACTCCTTCTGGGCCCCTTTCCTCATATCTGGTGACCACCATCCTTTCTGCATTTGGGTGGCTTGTGTCAATGGAGATGGCGATAGGCCAGGACTCCGTGGTGACCTGCAGTGACCTGTGGAGGACACCCTTTGTCCCCGTGCACCTCAAAGATGTGAACAAGAGTGCTATTTTTAGGGCTGGAACATCAGGACAATGCAACAATGACAAGAATTTAATGAATCTCAACGTGCCTCCAGCCTGAGAGGTTGCTTGAGGTGCAGAAGAGCGCGTGCTTTCCACGATAAGATAAAAAATGAGACATTTTGTTTGGGGTTAATTAGCAAGTTTTTTTTTTTTTTTTTTTTTTTTTTTTTGCGGTGCTGGGGATTGAACCCAGGGCCTTGTGCTTGCGAGGCAGGCACTCTACCAACTGAGCTATCTCCCCAGCCCTAATGATTTCCAACCTACCATGTACCCGGTGCTGCGATCGGTGCTGCCTACTGGCAGAGAGGCTATGCATAAACGGGAAGAAGCAGGCTCACAGGAAGGAAGAGTGTGACGTGGATTGCTGTCATATTGGAATGTGTGTGCTACTGTCGTATGCTTATTATGAACCAAACATAGTACTAGGCACTTCTGAGTACATCATCTCATTTAATCACGGTAGCAATTGCCTTGTAAGATACACTTACTACGGTTACTGCTGTGTCACAGCAGAGAAGTTAGGCAGTCTGTTAAAGGACTTGTTCAGGACTGGTGCCTGACAGAGATAGGAATGGAATCCTGATGTGTCTGATGAGGGTAGACTTCACGGTGTGGCACTTAAAATGTGTGCATGGAGGCTTTAGGCCTGGGGATAGTCAATAAATAAATCTGGGAGAGTTCCTGGGCCGGACAATTGGATGGGATCTGAAAAGGTGGCATTTTGGAGAAGGAGACAGAGGTATGGAGGTAGAGCCAAGTTTAGCATGTGTGTGAGTAAGTGAGCTGTCTTATGGAAGAGAGGGTCACTGGGGAGGCAGGAGAGCAAGGGCGACTCCTCCATGGGTTATAGAGGAGATTGGTCTTGATAAGATTAAAACTAATGGGCCAGCCAGTTAGGAGCCAGAGCCACATGAGAATGCTAGTCATTTAGTGCTGCTGCTCTGCAAGTGGAGTGAATAGATGGGGAGGCTGGGACCTTGAATGAGAGAGCAGACTGGAGGCTGCTGTAGACTGGCAGGGCGTGCTTGCCCCCAGGGCGATGATAGTGGGGACAGAGATCTGGGGTGGGGGGAAGATAAACCCAGTAGAGAGTTTGATGAAAGATAATGGCCCAACTTAGTGACAGAATATGCAGGGTTGAAGGAGTGGGAGGCGCTAAAGCAGACTTTATGGGGGTAGCTTGGAAGATGGAGTGTCAGGGACATAAAGGGAGAAGGTGAGGGAGAAATGCAAGCAGTCAAGGACTGAGTGCCCCCTGGGCAGTTGGGAACTGGAATGGAGCCTGGAGGTCAGGGTTTGAATTTCAGAGTCTGGACTTTCCTAGTTTAAACACTGCATTCCTGAGTAACTCTTCCAGGAGTTGAAGGTTTGAACAGGCAATCACTTTGCATGAGCCGTTGTAGACGGAATACGTTGGACCTTCCTGTTTCATGATATAAAATCTGGAGTCCTTATGCTGCTCATACACCACACAGGCAGAGGACCAAGAGGCAGAAGGTTTTTTAAGTGCACTGCAATTATGAAAACTTTCTCCTACTTGAACCAAGTGTTGTTTTTCTTATCCTGGTTAATTCTTTGGGTGTGGCTGTAGATGTGGTGACCTGGACATAGATGACCCTGTCCCCAGCAGTCCTTAGAAATAGTCTCGGTGGTCTGGCAAAAGGATTAGTGGATTGGTTGGCAAGGAGGAAAGAGACTGTAGGGATAGCATGTGGGGGGTGGATATAGGAAGAAGGGATTAAAGTAATTCACATGTTGTATTTTTAGGGTGAAACTGTTGAATAGATCCTTTGAACATGCCGTTTGGTGGATTCTGTCATTGAGTGTTGTGCCTGAAGCTTTGGAAGAAGCCTTGGTGTGGATTATCCCTCCAGGCCCTCAGTTTAATTACTGGACACCTGTTGATGAGGGTAGGTGTCCTGTGGAGACTGGTAACCCTTGGGTTGTTTCCCTAGCATCTTAGGCCCTGTCCCTTTGGTCTTGAAACTGTTTTCCTCGGGGAGCTGTCAGCCAGGAGTGGCCACCCCCCAGGAGCGCCAGCTGTCCTTTGGAGTTTGAGGTGGATACTTATCTTCCTCATAGGAAAGCCTGGCAGAACACCTGGCATGGGCCACTCACTTGAGTGGGGTGACTATCCTTTGCCCGACCCTCCTGCTTTCCTTGAATGAAACAGTCTTGAAAAAAGGGAAAAACTGCTCTTTTCTCTAGGCCCTCGCGACGATGTCTGTGCTTGCTGACAGCCACCCACCTAGCTCCTGCCACCAATATGACATCTGCTTCTCAAGAGGCTTGAGACAGCCTGTGGGGGCCAGCTTGGCCTGGGTCCAGATCCCACCCTGCTTACTATTTGGTAGCCGTGAGACTTCTGCAAGGGCTTGGCTTTCACTGAATTCTCCAAGCCCGGGCCTTCCTTTCTCTAGAACCTTCTGCAGGATTGTTGTTATCATATTGCTCATGAAGTGCTGTTACTGCTGTCCCTCGCTCTCTAGCCAGAGGCTCTGTGGTGGAAGGGGATTACCCTTTTCTTGGAGGTGGGGTGGGGGGGTACCCTCTGAGAAGAAGGGAACATGGTGTTCATAGGGTCTTGGGGTTGCCAAAGAGAGATATCCTGTGTGTGACAATCTTGCATGAAGCTCTGCACGGCGGTGAAAGCCATGAGGATGAGTGGTTGCTGGCCTTTTTGAGGGGAATTCAACTCAGGGCTACTATCCATATTTCAATCAGCTGAGAATGATGGGCCTTTGTGAGTTAACCTGGAAACCCAGTCCTCATGGTTAGCATAGTTTATCAGGGCAAATGCATCCTGAAGAAAGCCATCAGGGCTTTTTTTTTCTTCTTTTTAAATCTTTTTATTAATGCATTATAATTATATATAGCTGTGGAATTCATTGTGACAATCTTGCATGCACATAACATATTTGCTCCATTTAATTCCCCAGCACTTCTCCCCCAGTTGCCTTCCTGTACTGGAGTCCCTTCTATTTATTTATTTTTAATTGACGCACTATAATTATGCATTAGAATGGAATTTATTGTGATATATTTGTACATGCACCTAGCATCATTTGGCCAATTTCATTCCCTAATACCTACTCTTTCCCACTCTTTCTCTGTCCCCATTGATCCCCTTCCTATTCTTTACAGTTCCCCCTTTTGTTTTCATGAGATCCCTTTTTTATTACTTTTATTCTCTACAGTTTCTGCATTCGAGAGAAAACATTGATTTTCTGAGTCTGGCTTATTTCACTTAGCAAGATGTTTTCCAGTTCCATCCATTTACCAGGAAATGACATAATTTCATTCTTCTTTACGTCTGAGTAGAACTCCATTTTGTATCTAGACCACATTTTCTTTATCCTTTCATCTGTTGGCAGGCACCTGGGCTGGTTCCACAACTTGGCTATTTTGAATTGCACTGCTATAAACATGGGTATGCAGGTATACTATAGTATGCTGATTTTCTTTTGAATAAATACTAAGGAGTGGAAGAGCTGGGTCATATGGTGGAAAACCATCAGACCTAAAAAATAAAAATAAATGACTAGAAAAGCGTTTACTGTTGACAAGGTGGTTTCACATTTTTCTTTTTTTACATAAAAGCTGGGAACTGTTGATGTGGATTATGGCTTCACTTTAGCACAACTGACCGTGCTCAGCTCAGAGCCTTCTGAGCGTCACTCACCAGTGGCTCTCAGAGTGCCCATTTGTCCTGTGAGCCTGGTGGTGGAGGCCCCTCATGTCCTGCCCCATCTCTTCCCCAGCTGTTGCCAGTGACAGCATCCTCATCCTCATGCTAAAATTTGCATAGCGAGGATTCAGTTTTATATTTAAGAAAAAAGTTAATAAATGACATTTTAATAAAACAGTAAGTTTATAGTGGCATCAAAATCTAGTTGTTTGGACTCTGCTTTTATTTAGTGTGTCCAGGCTGGGCAAGGTGTAGGAGTCCTCTGGAGAGAGAAGAACTTTCCAAATGAGAGCATGCTTCAAGAATGATTACTGCCTTCACGTTTCTCTTTCTTCCCTTCTTTTTTTGCTGGGAATCTAAAGCAGGCACTTTACCATTGAGCCACATCCCCAACCCTATATCTTTTCTTAACAGTTCATGACCACAAACATGATTGATCAACGTTTAGCAGAAAGACCTACACTCTCTTGGGATTATGTGCATTTTTTTCCTACTTAGCTTAGGTACACAACTTTATTTCAGTGGATTTTTTTCTGTTGAAACCTAGGTTTTTGATTTTGCAAATACTGCATTGTGGTAATTCTGCTTTGCTTGGTCCCTGTTATCCAGCCAGTTTTCTGATAAGGCTTTTTAAAAAATTTCATTTCTCATTTCTATGTGTCTCATGCTTGCTGCCCTTGATCTGGAACCTGCTTTACTTTTTATTGCACCTTTGCGTCTCATCTGCATGTACTTAATGTTTGCATTTTCAAACTTTTGTCTGGTTTCCTCTAGAAGACAGAATGTCTTGGGATCTGTGCTCTGGATATGACGATATCTGAATGCGTGTCTGCCATTCCTGTATGGGAGTACCTGAGATGATGGCTTTCAGGTGGAAGGCTGCTTGGTGAAAGCAGGAGTTTGGCAGGGAGTGGCGGGTGTCTTATGGCATAAGGGAATCAAAACAGTAGTTGTCCTGGATTCCACCCTTTCCATCCACCCTACATCTAACCCATGTTCTGTGTCCATCAGTGCTGTTCTAAAATTATCTCCCAAATCTGCCTAAGTTGCCCCCTCTGTGCTGTGAGCCCCTTTCCCTCTTCCTTTTGCCTCCTCTCCCAGGCTAAGCTACCATCTGGCCTTGATTAGACAAAGGCTATCTAAAAGAACTTTCTGGACTGGGGATGTAGCTTGGTGGTAGAGAACTTGCCTATTGTCCAGTAGATTGGCCACTAACCACGTGAAGCTCAGCGAGCACTTAGGGTGGCCGGTGTGTGCAAATGAGGAACTGAATTTTTAATTTCACTCTGAATACCTACCTGTGGCTGGTGGCTACTGTATTGGACAGTGTGGAGCTAGACTGTACCATAGCCTCTTCACTGTGTTTTCTTGACCTCATCCCCATAATTCTTCCTTATAACCAGAATGGTCTTTTAAGAACATAGATGTGACTGTGGCATTTCTCACTTGAAAGCTCTGCAGTGGCTGTGCGTCCTGCTTAGAGTGAAGCCCAGCTCCTCCTCTGCCCACAGGGTCTCCTGGAGCTGGCCTTCGCAGACCTCTCCCTCTGTGTTGTCACCTCCTCCTTGTGCCTCTGCAGCACCCTGGCTTTCTGTTCTTTAAGAAGAGCAGAACTTTTTCTGGCTTTTACCTGTCTTTTCATATGGCACCTCCTCCTTTGCTTACTTGGCCCCTCACACTGGGGAGCTCACTGAAGCCTCCCCTCAGCCCTACCAGCTGTATAAGGACCTCTATCCTCTATTACTTTTTTTTTTTTTTCTTGGTACTGGGGATTAAACTCAGGGATGCTTAACCTTGAGCCACACCCCCAGCCCTTTATTTTTTAATTTGTTCTTTATAGTTACACATGACAGTAGAATGCATTTTGACATATTATTCATACATGGAGTATAACTTCCCATTCCTGTGGTTGTACATGATGTGGATTTTCACTGGTGGTGTATGCATATATGAACATAGGAAAGTGATGTCTGATTCATTCTACTGTCTTTTCTTATTCCCAACCTCCCTCCCTTCTCTTCATTCCCCTTTGTCTAATCCAGTGAACTTCTATTCCCCTCCACCTTATTGTGTGTTAGCATCCGCATGTCTGAGAGAACATTTGGCCTTTGTTTTATTGCCCAGCCCTTTTAAATATTTCATTTAGAGACAGGGTCTCACTAAATTGCTTAGGGCTTTGCTAAGTTGCTGAGGCTGGCTTTGAACTTAGAATCCTCCCGCTTTAGCCTGGGATTACAGGTGTGTGCCCTTGTGCCTGGCCACCCCCTATTACTCTTATTCCTTCCAGAAGTTATCTTCTGCATCTTTCTTGCTTATTTTCTCTTCCTCCTGAGGAGATGTAAGCATCATAAGGGCCCCGAGCTTCCTAGTGTCTCCTATTGTCATGCATGGATTATGGAGGGACTGAAGCCATCCTGCTGCCCCAACACCCATCAACTTCTCTTGCCCCTGGAGGTGACATGACAGCCACCTTCTCTTTCACAGTTTCTTTTCCAGACTCCACACCCTTCACCCTCTTCTGCAGTCCAGGATGGCCTCTGACTGAGGTAGGGTCCCCCTCCAGTTTCATTTTTTCTCAGTTGTGATCACATTCTCTTCTGCCTTCCTGAGATGGCACTCCTTGTCACCTTTGTTTTACTTGTACCTGCCCACATTTCTTTAGCTACAAATCTCAAGATAATCTCTTAGTTATTTCAACCGTACTTTTGGAGTAGTGAAAATATACAACTTCCCCTAAAACTGTGCAGTTGGGTTGTTGAAGCCAGGGAAGCCGAATAAAGGGAACATTCAAAGACTATTCTATTCTGTGTACCTATATTTGAGTTCTAAAAGAAAACTTTTATTTATTATTTTTAAATTAAATAAACAAATCCACATTCCTGAAGAACCTGACAATGTTAAAAGACAACTTGAAAAACATCCCACCTTATCCTCCCATGCTGAGATAGCATCATATGCCAGGCAGAGGGTTCATCTTGTGTATGTTATAACATGCCAACCATGTTTATTTTACCTGTTCTCTTCACTCAAAAAAATACGATGCACATATTTTCTATCAGTAAATGTTCATGCAAAATTAATTTTAAATGGCTCATGAGTATCACTTTTCAGGATGTACCATAAATTATTAATCATTCAGGTTACTACCTTTCCTGACTTCAAAAGAAGCAAATTTAGTTAATCTTTTCTTCTTTTTTTTTTTAACAGCAGATGTTCTAGAAAACACCATGCCCTTGTCCCTTTCATCTCTCTTTTGCAAGGAAGTGTGAGTCACAGCCCTCCATGGTGTTTGAATGCAATTTCTGCTGGATGTGGATTTATTGGGACTCCATCTCCCCACCTCATGTTTCTCTTTAGGGCAGTGACCTCTTGTTTTCCACAGGAGACTCTGCCCTGTGATTATGAAAAGCAGCGCTGCTCACGACCGTTTCCTGCGTGCGCTGCTCACACGTGCTCATTCTCCCTTCCTGTCTCCAAGAAACACCACGTAAACAGAGTTCTCTGAACACCGACTGATTGACAATGCAGTGTATTTTTATTTAAAATGACTGTTCACTTGCTACTTTGAAACATGTAACCTTGACCTTTGAGTTCTGGAATGTTTTAGCATTCTCTTAAATGGCAGGCAATATAAAAGAAGTGACCTGGTCCTTGAGGTTACTTCTGAATAATATGTAGGGCAATACAATGTATGTAAGAAAAAAAATGTGTAGCTGTGTATATTGAAACGCACTGGAGTGTGGGTTTTAGCAATACCGGGGCTTCTGGTGCTGCTCCTGTCTCTTATAGTCTGATCATGCTGATGGGAGAAGTTTCAAAGGGAATATTATAGAGCTCTAAGAACTGTTTTTTGACTTTCTTGTCATTTTAGGTGTCAAAATAAAGTCTTGCATCTTGGTCAAGTTTCTGGTCAGTGCGTTATGAAAATGATCATTAGAATCCTAGTTAGCTGGGGCTGGGGCTGTAGCTCAGTGGTAGAGCACTTGCCTAGCATGTGTGAGCATTGGTTTGGATCCTCAGCACCACATAAATAAATAAATAAATAAAATAAAGATACTGTGGTGTCCCTCTACAACTTAAAAAAAAAAAAAAAAATCCTAGTGAACTGAATGCAGAGAAGTGCGCCCTGGTCATTCTGGTCCGGGTGTCTCTGAGAGTAGGAGCCTGACAGGGGTCAGGGTGTGATGGGGTTGTGGAGATGCCAACCACTGTCCTGGGGAGCCATTCGAGGCTGACTTGATCACAGTAGGTAGGAGGTCCACATCAGCTGGGTTCGTATGTCCAAACTGCTGAGGAGGGTGACGTAGCCAGATAGACTCGAAAAGCTAGGTGGCACCTCATCAGGCTGTTTTTCCACACATGGCCACCCCCTGAATTTTGATGGTCCCTATTGTTTAGTTTTGCTAAGAGGTAGGTACCAGCCCCCAGAGTAAGTGTTTTAGAGATTTCTGCATCAACTTGACGTTGCAGCCCACATCCGGGTCTGTGATCAGTGGACTCTTTTGAACAGGGTAGAGGTGCACTTGGGTTTTGTGGAACTTGGTGTGAGAAAAGTCCATACCTGGCCCTGACTGTAACTGAGTCCTGTGCAGTGGGACCACACAGCAAATGAAAAACACAGCAAAGCAGCCCTGTCCTGCAGGGCAGTAGTTTGAGAAGCACTACTCTAGACCAAGAAGAAAGAGTGGGAGTTGAGGCTGTGGGCCCCCAAATCAAGAACTTAGATAAATGCAAGCTTAAATGACAATGAAACTGGTCATCACGTTCCGGGTTCACTTCAGATCTTTGTCACTGCCCCCCATTCCCTTTCCCACGGTTAACATCATGTGCTCTTTTCATTGACTTTGTTTTTCCACATACATCATACATGATTCTCTACACATTTTTATACATTTACACACACTTTGTAAGTTCATCACTTGAAATAACGTTATTGTATTCTATTGTGTTTTTACACCATAGTTTCTTAGCTCTTCTATCTGGGGCCATTGCTACCTTTTCTTGTTAGAAATTGTGCATCTGTGAATATTTTTGTACAAATGAGCATTCTCCCCCTTTCTTTTGTGTTCCTGATGTCTGCACCCAAAGAGAAATACCGTGTCAGAGGGTCAGTTTTCTTGTTCTCTAGAAGAATCTGAACTGATTTATGTTATGGGAGTACATTTGCAGGTCTTCTCTGTAACTTTAGGTTGTGCAATTTCAATTTTTGCTGGTTTAGTAGGCATATATATGTGCCTCAAGATTGTTTTAATAAGCTTATTTCAGGAGGTTACGAGGAAGTGATGATTCGATTTTCATATTTTGGCACATTTTAAAATCAAATGTGTGACAATCTCTTATCAAGGTGAACATGAATGTTGGCGTCTTGTAATTTTATAAGGTCTTGCATAGTTTGGACATGAGCTTTTAGTTATCATAGGCTACATCTTTCCACTTTCTATTGTTTTCTATTTGTTCCATGACATTTTGGTGTAAAACTCGTTCATTAGTGTTACATCATCTCTGATGATATCCTTTATTTCTTAGCCAGAAATTATTTTCTACTTCATAAGTGAAATCAGTATTCTATTCTGTTCTTTTCTAGGTTGTTTTTTTAATTTTTGAAATGCTGGGGCTGGAATCCTGGGTCTTGTGCCTGCTGAGCATGCACTCTACCACTGAGCTATACTTGCTCCTTCCAGTAATTTTTATTAGTGATTTTCTCTCTTTTTTTCCTTATGGTTTGACATATATTAAGCAATTATCACAAAATGAATATATTTCTGGATGTTATATTTTATGCTGCAATTTATTTAAAAAAATCAACTCAATATGAATTTCATTTATAATCTGTTTTATATTTATTTTATTGTTTTGTGGTGCCGGGCATTGACCACAGGGTCTTTTGCATGCTAAGCACCTGTTCTACCACTGAGCTGTACCCTCAGCTGTGATGCAATATATTTTTTTTCTAAGGTTTATGATTATGACAGAGAACATGTTTATTTTAAAAAAACTTTTGAAAAAACACCTAATCCATTGGTCAAATGAATGTAATTTGTTGTTTCTTATTAAATAACTTTTCTAATTGTATCTAAGTTATCTCATTTAAGGGGGAAAAATCTAGAAGCACAAGCTATATAATAGTTTATGGATTTTATTGGATGCTGTTTTGCAGACAAGTTTTAAAAATTTATTTGCAAGTGTTTGTTGCTGGTATAGAAAATTATGATTTACTATTGTTAGTTAACCCGTATCCTATGACCTTGCTAAATTCACCTTTTGGTTGTAGTTGTTATTTTTTCTAGTTTGTAGATTCCCTAGGATATTTTATATAAACTCTATTGTTGTTGGCAGACAGACTTCTTCTTTCTTCATAATATGTATGTCTTTTATTTCCATCTTTATTATTATTATTATTATTTTTTTTTGGGTGCTGGGGATCGAACCTAGGGCCTTGTGCTTACAAGGCAAGCACTCTACCGATTGAGCTATCTCCCCAGCGCCCCATCTTTACTATTATTTGCCTTATTTCAATTTACTTGCTATAGTAACAGGCACATAGTTGAGCTAATGCTGTTACAGTGTCCTTGTTGTGACAGGACATAGCCTGGTTTGAAAACCATAGACGCAATGTTGGAGATTTCCATTATTAGAAACTTTAAAAAAATGAACAATCCTGAGTTATTGGAACTTTAAAGATTACTTTTTATATATTTTCAATGAACATTAACATCTGTTTTGACATTGTCATTTGTGTTCTACTGAAATGCAGCGTAAGGGGTTTTAATAGGTTGGCTGGCAGTTTTGACAGGTGTTCCAGAGGTCTGTTTTTTGTTATTGGAAGGGTGAGATTAACAGAAGCTTAATAAAATCCTCTCCCTTGGAAGCAAAGTGTCTGCTTTTATAGCCTGTGTTTACAGAGAAGCATGTTAAGCAAAGCGAAAGAAAAGGAAAGATGAACTTGAGATTGAGAATTATCAAAATGTGAACAGTATCTTTGTTTTAGTATTGTGTGTTTAATTCAATAAAATTATGTGGTTTGAAATGTGGCATAGAGAAAGAAAAAGAGAAATAGATTTAAATCCAGTTCTGACAATTCCAAGCTGTGTGAACTTGAGCAAGTGACTTATCCAGAGATTTTTTGTTGTTGTTTATTTGTTTGCTTTTTTAAACTGTAAAGATGCAAATACAAGCAGCTTGCAGTGGTTAGTATTAGAAATAATATACCACATGAAACTGGCACGTATTGGGTGTGTAGTAATACTTAGTTAGAATTATTATAGTACTCCACCTTTTATTATTTACTTTTCAAGTTATTTATTTATTAAATTGTTATAATCCTGTCATTTATTCATGTGTACACAAATAAAGGAAGCAATATCTTTGAAGAAACCTGTCCTGATAAAAAAATCTTAAACTTTGCGTTCCTGGAGACTTGTACCAATGAATGTGGAGGAAAGCAATTAAAATACAGCAGTGACAAGGGTATCAGACCCTTTGCCAAATTTCTTTGCCTTCCTTTCTTTCCCCCGCAGTTTGAAGAGTCAGACCAACCTGTTGTTTTCCAGGGCCTCTGAGGCTCTCACCTGACTGTGAAGAAAGTCTGTATTTGGTAAATGAAGGACTTAGTTGTCCAGGAGCACCTGCCACCCCGGGCTGGGCTGTGAGTCAATGGAGGGTCACTGCAGATTACTGCAGGAACCAAGGGGGCCCTCAGTGGGCGTTGTCTCCATGATTTAGCCTCTTCCCCTTCCCTTGGGGAAGACTTCTTGGCCAGGCATTCTTGGCTAATGTTGTACCCTGTCTCTTTCTTCTAGAACTCTGAAGGTGGACTCTATGTATGCATGAATACATTCTTGGCTTTTGGAAGGGAACATGTTGAAAGACATTTTCGAAAAACTGGACAGAGTGTGTACATGCACCTGAAAAGACATGTGCGAGAGGTGAGCTGAACATTTTTTGGAGAACTTGCTTTAATATCTTCCCTGCAACATGGTCTTCGTGTGCTTTATCACCTGGAGAGTTTACTATGCCTGTATAACTTCTGATTCTCTTGGATGATGGAAATAAAAACAGTACTGTTTGTAGAAATGTATGGATTGCTCCCAAACCTTATCTTAACCAGTTTTATTTTTCTTCCTCTAGACCTCTGATTGAAGTTGTCTTAACATGGGTTAAGACATGGGTTGACTGGTTAGAAAAACTGCTTTAAGTTTAACTGGGCATGGTGACACACGCCTGTAATCCCAGTGACTCAAGAGGCTACAAGTTTGAAACCAGCCTTAGCAACTTAGTGAGGCCCTAAACAACTTAGTGAGATCCTGATTCAAAATGAAAAATAAAAAGGGCTGGGGATGTTGCTCATTAGTAAAGTGCCCTTGGGTTAAATCCTCAGTACCCTAAATAAATAAATAAATTAATTAAATATACAGGAAAGTATAGAAAATAATGCTAGAGATACTCATCATGGATCCCAAAGTCATAAGGGAAAACATTAAGTGCTTTTACTTCAGAATATTTTTTCCTCCTTTTTTTTAAATTTATTTTTTATTGATGGATTATAATTATACCATAATAGTGGGATTTATTATGCTTTTTTTCCTTTTTCTTTAATTGATAGAAATGTAGCTTTCCACTGCTGTGAATCATTGTTTCTTATTCTCATGCATGTCATTATATTTTATTTAAATATGTGTATTCATGAACAATACATGGTATGACTCCATATATTTAAAGATGTAGATATATATTATCACACAACTAGTTACATTTCTGTGTATTTTCCCTCTCAGTTTGTTTCTGGAATCTATCTATGCTGAGTTGCATCTGGATGTACTTAGTTATTTGAGTATTTATTTGATATTCCATCCTATGAGTGTCTTGTAATTTATACTATTCTCCTATTGAAAAACATTTAAATTATTTCTTTCTTTTTTTTGCTTCTATAAACAATGCAACAATTAACATTTTCATACACTTTTCCTGGGGGTACACATGCAAGATTTCTTTAGGAAATATATCTTAGAATTTCATGAGTGCATTTATCTTTATTTTTTATTAGAAGAAGATAAATCTCTCCCTAGAGTGATTATACCAACTTGTTCTGTCTACAGTGATTTCGAATTGCCGTTTTCTCATACCCTCACTAACCCTTAACCAGACTTTTGATTTTTGCTGGTTTACTGGTTATGAATTGATAATTCATAAATATTTAGCATTTTCTTTTGTGAACATCTTTTTATGTATATATTGTCCACTTTTTTGTTCTCTCTTTTCTGATTTGCCTATTTATATTTTTTTGCCTTTCTTTGTGGTTTGTCTTTTTCTTAGTAAAGGTTTTTTTTGTGGTGCTGGGAAATGAACCCAGGGCCTTATGCATGTGAGGCAAGCACTCTACCAACTGAGCTATATCCCCAGACCTTTCTTTGTAAATTTAATGAATTCTTTTTTTTCATCCTGGGTACCAAAGCTTTGCCTGTTATATGCAAAATTTTCTTATAGTCTGTGGTTTGTCTTTTTACTTTTTTTTTTTTTTTTAATGGTAAGTGGTAGATACCCATGTCTTTATGGTTTTTTTCTCCACAGTTTTTTATCATCGTTGTATATAATGATGGGATTTATTGTTTCATATTTGTACATGCACACAATATAACAAAATAATTTGGCCAATAGCCTTTTCACTTTTTTTTTTAATGAAACAAACTTGTGAAAGTTTTAAATTAAACTGTAGTTAGATCTACTAAACTTTTTTCCTATAATTTATACCTTTTGTATCTTTTCTAAAAAATTGTTTCAGAACTGAAGGTCATAAAGATATTTCTTCTTGTAGTTTGATTTTTAAGGCAAGTATGTGCATAAGTGTGTGAGAGTGTTTAAAAATTTTAAATTTTGAATTCTTCTATAATTTATTTTCATATTTGTATAATCTGTTTTTTTCCTATGTTGATAACTGACTGTCCCACTACTAATAAAGCGGTACTGCCTTTTAGAATGATTTCTGGTGCCATCTTTTCTTATTACAGCTGTGGTCTGTTGTGGGGCTCTTACTCGTTCTCTTATTTTATTTGTCTCTGCATATCTGCAAGCACTCTTTGTATGTTTGTTTTTTCCCCAGAATTTTGTTAGGTATTTCTGGACTTTTATTTTTCTAAAATGGACTTTGGAATCAGATCATCTGGTTAAAAAAAAAATCCTATTGTGATTTTGATCACAGTCACATTGAATTTATAGATTAATCTATAATCCACATCTTGAGGATTATTGCTGTGGTTTCTTGAAGGCCTGGACTTTTGTTTGTTATGTTCATTTCTGTGTCTTAGTATTGAACAGCTCTTCGCATATCGTAGGTGCTTCACAAATGTTTATTGAATTTGACATGGCATATCTCTATTTATTAAGGTCTTTTCTATTTTGTTCAATACTATTTTGTAATTTTCTGTAAAGAGACTTATATTTTGTTATTTTTTTTTAGGAAACCTATAATTTTTGTTACTGATATGACTAACTGTCTTTTATTTTTTACATGATTCATTGGTTATTGGTTAATGATCGGGAATGTTATTAATTTTCAAATGCTCATTTTATGTAGTCTTAATAGTTTGTAGACTATCTCGCATCTCCTAGTCAATTCTGATTTGAAATTTATTTAATCTCTCACCTTAGCCTACCTAATATGTTCTCTGTTTAATAGAAAGGCCAGGAGGTCAGATAAGCCACAAATTCAAAGATTAGCTTTAAAATAATTCAGTTTTGGCCTGACATACAAGATTTACAGTCACTATTACTGTTGGGTGGTTCATGGCAATTCTTATGAAGTCTACTGTGTCCCGTATATCTTAGTGTAAGAAAAACCAAAATACAGAGATTTAGTAACTTGCTCAAGTTCACAATGTTGGTAATCTTCTGTGGTCAGCTCTGCCTCTGAAATGTTTGTTTGTTTGTTTTTTTAATATTTTTTTGATAGACCTTTATTTTATTCATTTATTTATATGTGGAGCTGAGGATCGAACCCCATGCCTCACACGTGCTAGGCAAGCGCTCTACCGCTGAGCCACAGCCCAGCTCCTGAAATGTGAAGTTAAACATTTCATGCTGGTGACAACCTCTAGTCATTTCGACTTTTACTCGTTTGTTCCTGTTTTGATCTATTCTACCTCTTTGAGTCCTCTGGGCCTGTGACTTGTTTAGCCTGATTCTCATCACCTGTGACAACAAATATTCTGTCATCTCCAGTCCCCTTAACTGATACACACCCTTTTGTCTTGCCTCCTTAATTAGACACCAGAACTTCAGTTAACTCGATGATATCTCCCTCCATTTCCATACACAGATTGCAGGAATCTCCACAGAGCTGTGGGGTTTGGGACTACATTGTCTGTTTTGCATTAGTATAACAAAATATCCAAGGAAAGCTAACTTTATAAAGAAAGGAGTTTTATTTAGCTCATAGTTTTGGTGGTACAGGCTCTGGAAAGGATCCCATGGCAAATAACTGATGGCAGAGTGCATGTGGGAGGCAGAAACCTGTTTTGGGAGACGAAATTCCTACAATCCCTTCTGTAGGAATGGAGGGCATGCCTCCATTGACCTAAGGAACTCTTTGTAAAGGTTTCACCACTGCCCAGTACCACCCTGAAGACCTAATTTCCAAAGCATGAACTTTTGGGAGGTTGGGCAAGCAACATCCAAATCATCCCAGGGACTATGTCAAATTTCTGGACCCCCCTTTCTGTTGAGCTCTTGTATTCTCTTTGTCCTCTCCTACTGCCTGAGGAGCCACTCAGTCCCTCCTATCCTCTTTAACCTTGCTGTTCTCGTCTGAGTGCTCAATGTCCTTGAAAAGAACTAGCACAGTGGCTTTCGGACTGATTTTCTTTCTTTTAGATTTGCTGCCTTTGGTCCCACTCAGTCTGCACCCTCTCTAGAGTAATCTCTCCCAGTGTATAAATCGGTGCATCTGTGGCACCCTGAAGCTTTGATCTCTGATGTGTCGCCCTGGGAATGAAGTCCAAACTCTTTTGCATGATTACAAAGTTCTCATTATCTGGTCCCCACAGCCTTTGTAACCCTCACTCTTATTCCACCAACTTTAAACTCCAGACATGGCAAATCACTTCTTCCTGGCACACACTGAAATTTCATGCCTTTGTGTCTGCTGTTTTCTCTGTTTGGGATGCCTTACTTCAATCCTTATTCCTTTACCTGTTGTACTCTCTGTGGTCAAAATATCCATCTGTCTGTCCATTCATCCATCCATCCACCCATCCAAATATTTACTGAGTAGATACTGTTTGCGAGTACTGCCGTTCTTGTTACGTGACCAGCCCTTCTCCAAGCAATTCTTCCTTTCAATATGATTGTACCTTTTTTTTAAAAAAAATCTTTCTTAATTCTTGCCACAATTTATTGTTTTGTTTTGTTATTATCTGTTTACCTCTATGTTCCCCTACTATGCTGGTGAGCTCAAGAGATGGAATGCATCTTCATTCAGTTTCATTCAGTTTGTACCCTGAGCTCTAGCATAGAATCTGACACGTGGGCCCAGCCATATTTGCTGACAGGAATTTCAGCTTCTCAAACCCTGCTGATTTCCACTGTGGAATGATGTAGTAGCGGAAGCATAGGTGATGATCTTTGGAAGGAAGTCCATCCCATCACCACAAGTCTTTGCCTGCATCTCACAATTGGGAAGAGACCCATGTTCTAGGAATTCTTTTTTTTTTTTTTTTTTTTTTTGGCGGTACTGGGGATCGAACTCAGGGCCTTGTACTTGCGATGCAAGCACTCTACCAGCTGAGCTATCTCCCCAGCCCTCTAGGAATTCTTAATGCACCTCCTTTCCTTTGTTCTACCTCCACCACCATGCAGAAATGGAGGAGGTGGTGACAATGATGAAGAGGACACCATAAACTTCTGTAGAGGTTTCAGGTTCCCTCTAGGATTGTTAAATGCACCTTTGGTTCCATTTCATCTCTTTTTGAGGAAGGTGAGTGGTGGGAAGGAGACAGAGGCTCTGAGACCATGGAGGAAAAGGATTCTAAGAGAGGAGATATGCATTTGGCATCAGTATTTGGAGGAACAGGTTTTTGAAAGCTGAAGTTTCCATAATTTCATGATTCCCAAGATGTGAATGGTAAACCTTAGTAGAAGCTGTGAAACCTTAATCTGAGAAGCAAAAAAATTAGTTGGCCTTCAATATCAAATAATAAAATGTGGTAGAGTAGTCTTAGGACTCCTAAGACAAATTAGAGCTGTAGAAAGTGCACAGCAAAATCTTGACAGTGGCTACTTGGAAGGATTCTGGGGTTGGGTCCCACATGCCACAATCTGTTGGAAACATGCTTTTTTCTTTTTTTTCCTGTTGGGTTTTGTATTTTTTTTTTTTTATTGTAAACAAATGGGGTACAGCTTGTTTCTCTGTACATGAAGTAGAGGCATACTGTGTAATCATACGTTTACATAGGGTAATGGTGTTTGATTCATTCTGTTGTTTTTTTCCTTCCCTCAACTCCTCCCACCCCTTTTTTCCCTCTATACAGTCCCTCCTTCCTCCATTCTTGCCTCCCTCCCACCCCCCATTATGTGTTATCATCTGCTTATCAGCAAGATCATTCATCCTTTGGTTTTTTGAGGGTGGCTTATCTCACTTAGCATGATATTCTCCACTTTCATCCATTTGCCTGCAAATGCCATAATTTTATCATTCTTTATGGCTGAGTAATATTCCATTGTATATATATACCACAGTTTCTGTATCCATGCATCAATTGAAGGGCATCTAGGTTGGTTCCACAATCTGGCTATTGTGAATTGAGCAGCTATGAACATTGATGTGGCTGTATCTCTGTAGTATGCTGATTTTAAGTCCTTTGGGTATAGGCCAAGGAGTGGGATAGCTGGGTCAAATGGTGGGTCCATTCCAAGTTTTCTAAGGAATCTCCACAGTGCTTTCCAGAGTGGCTGCACTAATTTGCAACCCCACCAGCAGATATTTATTTAATTTTTTAACAATAGTTGTGGAGCATGCCGGGGACCAAGCTCTGGGGACCCCCTGAATAAGCAGAGGAGCAGGACTCTGACTTCCTGGAGTCACCATTGTCTTTTCTGAACCTGTCTTTGTCAGACCCGTGGCCTCCTGGGAGCATGTGCTAATTGTTAAGTCCAAACATCTACTTTGTCTTGATCCCTGGTTACCACTTCACTTTCCTGAGGAGCATTCTTTTTTTTAATTTTTTTTTTTTTATTCATTGTACACAAATGGGGTACAACTTTCATTTCTCTGGTTGTACATGAAGTAGAGTCACACTGTTTGTGTAATCAAACATGAACACAGGGTAATGATGTTTGTCTCATTCTATTATCTTTCCTTCCATCCCCGACCCCTCCGCATCCTTCATTTCCTTCTTATACAATCCATCCTTCCTCCATTTTTCCCATGGAGCATGTTATTCTCCAACTCCACCATTTACCTACACATGCTATAATTGTATTCTTCTTTATGGCTGAATAATATTCCATTGTGTATATATACCACATTTTCTTTTTCCATTCATTTATTGAAGGGCATCTAGATTGGTTCCACAATCTAGATTGGTTCCACAATCTAGCTATTGTGAATTGAGCTGCTATAAATATTGATGTGGATGACTCCCCAAGCAAAAGAAATAAAAGCAAAATAAAATAAAATCAATAAATGGGATAGATTTAAACTAAAAACTTTTTCTCAGCAAAGGAAACTATCAGCAATGTGAAGAGAGAGGCTACAGAGTGGGAGAAAATCCTTGCCACATGCCCTTCAGATAGAGCACTAATCTCCAGAATTTATAAAGAATTCAAAAAACTTTATACCAAGGATACAAATAGCCCAGTCAACAAATGGGCTAAGGAAATGAGCAGACACTTCACAGAAGATCTACAAGCAATCAACAGATATATGAAAAAATGTTCAACATCTCTAGTAATAAGAAAAATGCAAATCAAAACTCCCCTAAGATTCCATCTCCCCAATTAGAATGGCGATTATCAAGAATACAAGCAACAACAGGTGTTGGCGAGGATGTGGGGAGAAAGGTACACTCATACATTGCTGGTGGGGTTGCAAATTAGTGCAGCCACTCTGGAAAGCAGTGTGGAGACTCCTTAGAAAACTTGGAATGGACCCACCGTTTGACCCAGCTGTCCCGAGGAGCATTCTTTATAACTTGGTGGAATATGGCATTGCTCTCTATCTACCTGCATGGAACTGGGTCCAGTTCCTGTTTGTCCTGGAATCTCTAGTGCAAGTTGACTATTTCCTCTTGACCTTTTATAAAAACTGGGAACCTCCGAAATGCGCGCGTGCGCGCGCGCGCACACACACACACGTGCGCGCGCACGCACACTCAAATGTATTTTTTTTCTCAAACTTTATTCTGTAGGCTGCATTTTAATGGTATCTCTTTCTTTCTTTCTTTTTCAGAAGGTAAGAGGGGCATCTGGTGGAGCTTTACCAAAAAGGAGGAATTCCAAGATTTTTTTAGGTAATGTAAATAATTGTCAGCAGTTTCCTCAGATTTACTCTCTGTGTATGTGTGTGCATGTGCATGTCTGAATTGAAGTAATAATGGGTTCTTTATTACGATTTAAGGATGAGAGGCTCAAATTAAATTGAGAGGCTCTGATTCCACTTTGTGTCTACCTGGTGGTGATGGTTGCTTTGGCACTGGAGCTGGCTCCAGTGCTTTGAAGTGATTATGCTTACAGTGACTAGAGAGTCACTTGTGAACCTTGTTCTGGTCCTTTTTTCATTGATTTGAAAGAAGAGCCAGTTTTTCTTTTTGTAAAAAATTAGCCAAACTGCAGGTTTTAGGATTTCACCAGTTTCTCTGCTAATGTCCCCTTTTGATTACAGAACCCAGTCCAGGATCCCACTTTGTACATGTGTCCATCACCTTTTCCAATCTGTGGTAGTTCCTCAATCTTTCTTTGTCTTTAATAATTGTGATGCTTTTGAATACTATTGGTTAGTTATTTTGTAGAGTATGCCTCAGTTTGGGTTTATCTGATTTTTTCTCATGAAGAGTCTGAAGTTACACATTTGTGGGAAGATATCTACAAAAGGAATGTGTCCCTCTCAGTGCATGCTATTGGGAGGTACACGACATCGGTATAGCTTCATGCTGGTGATGTTGAAATTGATCACTTGTTAAGGTCATGTCTGCAAGGTTTCTCACTGCGAACTCATAATGTAATTAATAAATACCTTGGGGATGCTTTGAGACTATGTTAATGTCATGTTTCTTCTCAGAGTTTTTTCACTGATTTTAGCATCTATCAGTGAATCTTGCCTGTAATAATTATTATGGGGTATTTGTCTAATGGTGATGTTTTAATTTTCCTCATTCAAAAACAGATAGTTTTGCTTATGCAAAATACGATTGATTTCTAGATCATGTAATTATGGTCATATTTCATATTAGGTTTCTGATACGGTTTCCTCAGGAGAAAAAAATGATTTGATGTTTGGTCAACCAATTTACATCCCTTGTCATTTGAAAGAAATCTCAAAATTGCTCAAATAGTATAATTTCATTTTGGTAAACAAAAATCCACATATATTATATACATATATATGTATATATATATATACATTTATATATGTACATATATGTATATTTGTATGCATGCATGTATGCATATGATTATCTTTGTGTGTACATATGTGCACATATACACACACACCCGTATATAAATATATAAGTGGGAGACTAGAAGAATGGAAGAATGTACTCCAAATGTGAACAGTAGCTTCTTCCTGGTGATTCTGATTTTTAAATTTGTATTTCAAACTTTTCCATAACAAACGTGTGCTGTTGCAATGAAGTCACATGCATTTTTTTGATAAGTAAAATCACTGAAACAATCATGGAACTGAGTTTCCTTCCTGGTTTGATTCTCAGTTGCTTCATGCTGGGCCCAGTTTTACTGTCTTCTCTGCTGCTTTGCAGCTCCTGGTTTTCTTTATAAGGCTTTTTCCAACCTGGTCAGTCTTTCTCATTTCTCATCTTGCTTTTGTAGCACAACCCCAATCAGCCAACCAACCCAAACCAGCCTTGAATAAGTCCGGAAACTGAAATGATTGAATATATTATGATACTCTGGTTATTAGCTTTCTGGTTCCCTTCCAGTAATACATGGGACATCTGTATTAAATGATATCAGTATAAACTTCTTGAAGATAGAAATAATTAAACATTTTGACAAACGTTGTTATTTATTTATTTTTGGTTGAATGAAGAAGTTAGCAGATCTCAGCCTTTAACCTTTTGCCTTTTACTGAAAAGACTTTGAGGTTGATTTTGTTTTTAGTAATTATTTTGATATTAGAGGATACTGTTAAGTCACTATTTAAAACATTAATTTAATCAGTTGAGTAAAGGAACCAGGAGGGTAAAAAATTAAAAAATTAGCCAAACTGCAGGTTCTAGGACTTCACCAGTTTCTCCACTAATTTTGATTACAGAACCCAGTCCAGGATCCCACTTTGTACCTATGTCCAAAGAGGAAGGAAAGAGGAGGTTCTTGGGAATGAAATTGACCAAATTACATTTTATATTGTGTATGTACTTTATATGAATATGTAAAAATGAATCCCACTATTATGTATAATTCTGATGCACCAATAAAACTTAATTAAAACTTAATTTAAAAGTAAGCTCTGAGTTTTTGTACTTTATACTCCATGGGCCCCTTTGGTTGTTACCCATCATTTCATTTCCGTGGGACTTTTCCTACAAGCTGCTCTCTCTTCACTCAACATCCTATGACTTAGAAGACCACAGGATGAATCTGCAACTCACAGCTCAGCTAAAGCATTCTTTTTGGACTGTGTTCATTTTTTAAAAATTTAAACTGGAATTCCATTAGCTTCCGGGGCTTTCCCCAGGCCCCATTTCTCCCACTAGTTTTACACTTAAGGGTATTTGTGTTAGGGTCTCCCTCGGAGTAAGTACTTGGTGTTGCAGGTTCTGAGTGTCAGTCCTCTCCACTGCTGCTTCTAATATCCCAGGAAGAAGCATTTTTCTCTTGTCACACTAATCACAGCTCTTGAGTTCAAGTAGATGTAGCCTGTAGATTAATTTCAGTGGTGGGTCCTACTAGGATTGCTTCTGGCTTATGTAACAGAAAGCTTAAAATATTGATGACTTTAAGGTTGATGCTTATTTCTCTCATGTGGAGGATGTTGGAAAGCAGTAAGTACAGGCTAATGGGATGGCCTCATGTTCATTAGGGATATTGACTTTCTGTATATTTCTGCTTATCTTCCCATCCTGGCCTGTGACTTCCAGCTTCACTGTCATTTGGTCCAAAATGGCTTTGGGACTCCAACCATCTACTCCCTATTTAGAAAGCAGGAAAGAGAAGAGGAAAGGACCAAAAAAAAAAAAAAAAAAATTTCCCAGTGTAATCACTGGTCTTTTGTCTGACTTTTCAAAGGTCCCCACTCAGTGTATTCCTCTGATCAGAACTTGGTCACACCCTGCTGCAGAGGAGACTAGAAAATAAAGGCTACTAACTACTTCACTGAGTGAAGTCGGGGGCTCTTAAGAGGAAAAGGAGCATAGATAGGGGGGGCAGCTAGTAGCTTTCGCCATAGACATTTCCTTTTCTGAAAGAGACACTGGGGTCGTCTCTTTGTAGAGGGGAGGAGAACTCAGACCTCTCTGGCAGTTTCTCTTCGTTTCTTTGACTAGGAAGCACCCTCTCCTAGTTCTGCGGGGTAGTTGTGCTGCCCTACCTTCCCCATAAAGCTGACGTGGATGGCCAATGCTTTGTCTTGGATTGAAGCTGGTTTTTTTTTTTTTTTTTTTTTTTTTCATTTGATTCACCTGATGATTTTGTGAATAATTCCTTTTCTAGTGACTCATCAGTGACATTAAAATCACTGACTCATTGATCACAGCCTTCAATAATGACTTTGTCAGGGAGGTGGAGGCCTTAGCTGGGATGAACAGCTGGCCCGAGCCTCCTCCGTGTGGTCCTGCCTCTCAGTGGTCAAGTCATCCTTCCTTCCCCAGCTTCCATGCCATCCAAGTGAAATCACCTCGTCTCTAGCCTTCGTTGGTCATTTGTTTTTTAACAACTGTAATTATGGGTAATTTAAAAATTATTTAAATTCTATACTATTTTGTATTAAGGATTTAAAAATATTTTTTGAATGTGTCACATATGGACAGAGCTTAAAATTTTATAAACATTATAAAAGGCTGTGCAGTGAAAAGTTTTTCTCCCTTCCCTGTCTCCTAGTCACTTGTTCCCAGAGACAAATAATATTTTCAGTTTGTACATCTTCGTCCATCTTGTTTATCCTATGTTTTCTGTAAGGAGATCACGTGTTTAGATTTTTTTCCCCCCGTAGGTGTTTGGGAGCCATTAACGCTTTGGTTCTCAAACTGTGCTTGGAGGCACCCCAAGATGCTGCAGTGAACTGACAGGAATATTTTAAATCTTTGAGGGAACAGTGATGCTCAAACCTGCATGAACTAACCTTAATGTTGTTTTATTATTAGGTTGTCCTGTATTCCTTTCAGTGACTTCATCTCTTTGTAAATCAGAGGTCTTACTTATTTATTTACTTTTGGACCTTAAAAATGTGGAGTGCAGTGGTGGTGCTGTCCAGTCTGATTCAAAGAGAGGTTGTGCAGTGTTCAGCTGACGCACACATCTCATTAGTAAGGAATTGGGTTATGAAGGAGGTAAAGCATTTTCTTTCAGTATGTGTTATTAAATTTTCAAGTGGCTACTCGGTTATTATAACATACATACTTAGTTTTCTGGACCTAACTGCTAAATGAACAGAATGATCAGGCTTTTCCTTCGACTTAGGGCCACCATGAAAAAACTGCTGGCTAATTTTCCATTAATGTTTTCAAGCTAGGATGTTTTCAACCATCAGGTTGTCCTCTAGGAAGATAACTCGTAGCAACATGAGAGTTTGTGAATTTTAGAAGTTAACTGACATAAAACTTAGTGTTTTATGAGAAAGAAGGAAAGAAGCAGGGAAATAAGGAGTCCAGGATCCTCAAAGAAATATCCTGGGGCTTGCATTGTGTTTTTGGCCAAAACATTCACATATCGATATCTTATATGTATATGTATATCTATCTACACACACATATATGTATTTGTACACACACATATAGCAATAAAGCTACAAATGTGTACAAATGCATACATAACTGGAAATGTATTTAAAATACCTTATCATTGGTGTACCATAAAAACAGTGTTAAATACTCACATTTTTACTGAGTCTCCTTTCCCAGTGTTCACAAATTGGAGTAAATGAGTTAATTTCCTCTGTGTTTGAAGAATGGAGCATTGAAGAGCTACCACCTAACCTCAGAGAGCTTAAATTCCACTCTTTTGATTTAGCCCAGGCATTCATCCTCAATGAGAAACAAACTGAAAACAGAACATTCGTGAAAAATTCTGGGATTGGGCCTGTTCAGAAAACTCACCTGAGCTGCAGTGACCGGAAGGTTCAAATCAACTCCATTTGCCATTTCCTTCTGAAATGGGTCAGAGGGGGCATTGCGTTTTCAAGGGGCTTTTCCCTCGTGCCTTCATTTAAAGGTAAATAGTTGGTCAGATTTTGCAGCTGTGGGACAGATTGTTCACCTCCAGCACGTAAGACGAAGTCAGTGTGGTCAAGCTGAGAGAGCTTTGCGGGGTGGCAGTTGGAGCCCTGGTTTTGTTTTGTGCTGCCCAGGCTTCTGGGAGAGTTGGGTGTAGTCCCAGCTTCTTCTCCCAGGGACCTGGGAGGATTACTGAAGTAGAGTTGGGGGAGAAGTTTTGTTTTGTTTTGTTTTAACTTAGAGAAAGAGCTCAATCTGGGTTTTGCCAGTTAGAGCCATGGAAAGTAGTAGTGTCTTCAGTTAGGTATTATTTGGGTTATGAGACTTGATTTAAAGAAATATGGAAATTTTAGACCATATTTGGGACTCTGGGGCACGTGTGTTCAGAAAAATCCTTAGATTTGTCTCTTAAAATCAGCATGTAGGTTACCTCTGCTAACTAAGTCTTTTCCCTACTTTGAATTAAGATGTTTGGGAAAGATCATGACCCCCTTTCATTCTGTTAAGTTGAAATTACAAGTAAACTATAAGTATAAAGAAGTGCGATGAAGTTCTGCTTTTTTGTGTGCTAGTCTTGCTGCTGCTTCTTTTTTTGGGGGTGTGGATACCAGGGACTCGACCACTGAGCCACATCCCCAGCCCTATTGTGTATTTTATTTAGAGATAGGGTCTCTCTTAATTGCTTAGGGCCTCGACATTGTTGAGGCTGGCTTTGAACTCGTGATTCTCCTGTCTCAGTCTCCAGAGCCACTGGGATTACAGGCATGCACCACCGTGCCTGACTTGCTGTCTCTTCTTAAACATATAGGAGTAGCCCATGAGAACAGCAGCACAGCCTCCTTGGATGTCTTGCTTTGCTGATCTGAGCGCACTGGTACCCTTGGCTTCCTGAAGTCCCCTTTTTCAGATATGTACTGAGTGCATGGTGTGTGTTGGGGGGCACTCTGTGGAGGTTGGGGATATGGGAGGTGAATGTGACCTGTTTCCTTCTGTGAGCTCACAATCGAGAAGCATTTGAAAGGTCTGTCTTCTCCATATTTAGATCACATGAAAGATCCCCACTCAATGTTTTATTTATTTTTTTTTTTGCGGTGCTGGGGATCGAACTCAGGGCCTTGTGCTTGCGAGGCAAGCGCTCTACCAGCTGAGCCATCTCCCCAGCCCCCCACTCAATGTCATGGTTGTCCTGAAACTTATTTCAGGATTGCTTCTGAGCTGGGGCAGCTAAAGGGAGGGGAAGCACTTTGGACGCTGTTAACTGTTGGGAATGTAGACAGGGTGATGGAGATGGTGATGTTGATGATTATCTGTGAGTCCCCAGTACCCATTAGATCCTATCAGGTGCCTTAAGACCTTATCTTGCTTAATCCTGTTAATCTTGTGAGTAGATTAGATTATCCATAGCTTACTCATGAGGAAAATGAACTTTGAAAAAACTCACCCAGGGTGACAATTAGTAAATGTTAGAGAAGGTTTCTTTTGGACTTTGTTTGCTTATTTAGACCAGGTAAGATTTGAATTAGCATTAAGTGAATATGTTTTCTGTGGAAAAGATACAGATATTATCTTGTATGAATCCAAACTACACATAAACACAAAAGATTTGTACTTTGGTTATTTAAAATAGTTATATGTGCAATAATAAAGAATATTTATAGAGCAAAGTTCACCCATTCAATATTTGCTTTGGTGCAGGCTTCCTTCCAATTTTTATCTATGAACATAGTGCAAAGTTGTCTTTATAGTGAAGATGAATTTTGTATTTTTAGTGTTAACACAGAAACATTTCCATGTTTCTGCATAGCGTAAATAACTGTCATTTAAATAATATTATGTTGAGTTAAATATCATTTTTGTTGAACAAATTTTAGGTTCCATTTTTTTTTTTTTCAAATTATAGATGTTGGGGCATTCAGATTTTTACAGCACTTACAATACTCTTTCTTGTTTGAATCATGTGCTTTAAGTAAATGCTTTTAGTTCCTTCTTAAGCTAATAGAATCTTAAAAATTATCTTTTGTTAAATTAACCTTTTATGGCTATCTAGCCATGTTGTTTGGTTCTTCATTTTGTTGTTTCTGATTCTTATTATTTAGAATCTTTTATTGAAATGTTTGGATTGTGTTTTCTCTCTTTCTTTGTTTTTTTTTCTTATTTACACCTGTCCTACCTTTGAGAATTCCAGAGCAGAGCTGTACACAAAGATGAGCTAGGTTTTTGGTTAAAGGTATACAAGGTAATAACAGAATCTGGATCCTTCAGTTCTCAGGCAGCCTTCAGAGTCTAGTAAAATGGCTTTCTTCTATCTACAGTGGCCGTGTTTCTCCATGTGTCTGTGTACCTGTTTCTGTGCGGGTTTGTGAGTGTGAGTGGCATATAGTCCAATTGCTTTTCTGTCACCATAGTTCCAAACTTATAAATATACAAACATGATCTGGGATACTGGCATCCCCATGAATGTGAAGCTGAAGTGTCCCTGTAAATATTGTGACAGGACATTTCCTTGAGCCTTCATCTAACCTTTACCAGAGATTAGCCAAGCGAAGAGGTGATGACTTAAGAGACAACAGGCTGAAGAAGCTCATCTTTCCTACTGAGAATTCTTTGCAGCCCAAGGACAGCAGGACTGCCCACATGACAGGGTTTCCCCAGCTGGTTTACTGTGCAAGATCTCAATGACTGTTAGAGGAAGGGAACGGGCAGAGGGGGAATAGGCAAGATAGGCAGATAACAGAGGCAAGATAACAGAGAGGCAAGAGACAGAGTGAAAGGGAGATTTTATTTTAAAATAATAGCTGCCATTTATTGGTTACCCATTATGTGCCAGGTCTTTTTTCTACAATTTCTCATTTATCTGCTACCTAAACTGTTATTATATCCAGGCTGCAAATGAGGAAACTAAACAGATACAGAGTTTGTGATTTGCCCAAAGCAACGTGAAGTTTTGGGGCCAGCACTGAACCTAGGTTTATCACTTCTCAAACCTGCGTACTTTCTTCTGTATTATAGTCCATTCTTGTGAAGTCAGCAGTCAGGGATCCCCCAGATCATATTTAAGAATATATTCCTTTAAAAATCTTTAAGAATTCTGTTTTTAGTGCATATGTCTCTTCTGCTAGGCTTTGTGATATGACTCAGTCTTCTTCATACATCTGTCACTGGTAAATAAATATTCATAACTTAGGGAAGATGGCAGGGCCTGTTATTCCTGGTTTGGGGCAGACGGATGGTCATGTCAGAGTTGGAAACTGTAAATATCACATCCTTGGTATTGTGTCCCTGTGGAGTTCTGACTTTCCCAGTGGGTGCTGCCTTTGTGTGGGATGTTTCTTTCCTCACTTCTTATTCTTTGTTTTTGTTTTCTCCTCAGATCTAGATACTGATGACGATTTAAATAGCGACGATTATGAATATGAAGATGAAGCCAAACTTGTTATATTCCCAGATCACTATGAAATAGCACTACCAAATATTGAGGAGTTACCAGCCCTGGTCAGTGAGTGTGCACGGCTGCTAGCTAGATGCGCGTGACTCTGTCAGGTGTGTGTGCGTGTGCGGTGTGTGTGTGCGTGGGGTGGGGCTGGGGAGGGGAGAGCATGAACAGGGGCATATCGCTTCTCCTTTGTGACAGGGTCTCATGGGGCTGCAGTTTGGTACTGTTGGCCCCTCACTGTCTCTTACTTCTGGTGCTGTTGGACTTCATTGCTCCCCAGGCTGACCTCCTCCAGTGGTCTGGTCTCCTGGTCAGTCTGTTGCTTAGATTTCCAAAGTGCGCCCTTGTCATGTGCACAGACTGTTGGAGAGGGACCATCTTCTCATCAGAAGGATGACAGTATTTTAATTGGGCTTCTCATGTTGTCCTTCCATGTAAGATTTTGTTTGGGGAAACTGAAAGAGTTCCACTGTAAAATGACAGAAACACAGTTGTGAGAAGAACCAGACCCTTAAAAATCACAGGTGTGCGGGAGCTCTGGGGAAGTTCAGCTTTACTCCTGTGCAGTCTGACACGATTTATATTTTTAGCAGTCAACTTTTCTCCTCTCCTCCCCTTTTCCTTTCTTCCTTTTCCTTCTGTTGAAATCCAGTTTTGTGAAGGGGTCTTAATTTTCCTGCTTGAAGCTGGGGCTGGAGGCGGTGATGGGGGAGGCCAGGTTGTTTTCCTTTGCTTTTGGAATTCTCCAAGAGGGCACAGTTCTTGTGGGGACCCTAAATGTTTTTCCTGCTCTTTCCTCATTTCCTGTGTTGCCTGCAGCACCCACCCTCCTTCTTTTTTCCTTTTCCTCTTCCTTTTTTTTTTTTTTTTCTCCCTACTCCACACACACCTTGACCTCCCAGGGTCCCCTGACAGATGGCAGTGGGGTCAGAATGAGTTGATTAGGCATCCTAGTTGGTTTTATTTTTTTCTCCCTCTTCAAATTCTGCCAGAACCAAAGTCAGGTCTTTAGGTCCCAAAGTCTTCTGGATGTTACTTGACTATCTACAGCCATCTGCTCACTTGCTGCTGCCAAGAGGGGACCTTTGTGCTTAGGGTTTCCATGTTACCAGGGACCAGGTTTCTACCACTTAACCTCTTTCCCCCGATCTACTTTATATCTAAATGTGTGACCATCCAAATGAGAATTTTGTGTACTTATCTATTGTAGCCCTTCTACTTATTAAATAGAACACACCCCTTTCCATCCTAAGTGCCCAGTATTCAGTGAAGCATGTAGAATTAAATTACCTTTGCTTTCTCAGGTTCCTCATGTTGACTCATGTGATGGTTACCAAGGATAAAATATATTAGTGGACAAAATGGTCTTACTTCATCCCATTACCTGAAATTATACATTAAGGCTTATGTCTCTGTAATATTGAAAGTTCTTACTACCCTGGTTTGATATAAATCTTGTTTCTGGTTTTGGAAAATAAGAAGCATATTGTGAATAAATGTCATGAGAAATTATTTTACTCTCAATCACTCATGATGAAGTATGTGAAAAAAGTAAATAAAAAACTTCTTAATCATCCGTATATTCAGAGTATAATTTGAACCATGAATACTCTTATTTAAAAGGCAAGTGCCATGGAAATCTGAATCTGTAAGACACATCATAATTTTTAATAGAGTATTTTTTAGAATACTTTAAAATGAAAACTTTATTGCTTTAAAGAAATACTTTAAGAATGGGGGAAAAAAGAATAATTTGGAAGTGGTTGGGTGGGGAGATTGAAGAACAAACCTGGATTTGTCTGATGGTAACTAAGAGGATTTAACTACACAAAAGATGCTAGTTACTATATTTTCTTTTCATGCTTTTGCTATATTTTTGGTGCTTGATGATTCTCTTTTGAAATTTTATTTATTTATTTATTATGGTACCAGGGTTTGAACCCAGGGGCCCTTAACCATTGAGTCACATCCTCAGCCCTTTTTTTAATTTTTAATTTTGAGACAGGGTCTTGCCAAGTTGCTTAGGGCTTTGCTAAGTTGCTGAGGCTGGTCTAGAACTTGCAATTCTCCTGCTTCAATCTCCTGAGTTGTTGGAATTACAGGTGTGTGCCATTGTGCTTGGCTCTTTTTGAACTTATAAATAAAAAAAGGTGTTGGTCTCAAAAACACCCAAGATGTGACTCTTCCTTTATCTCTTGAGTGTCTCAGAGGAGAACAATTTCAGTTGAGAGAGTTATTCTGTAGATTCCATCAGAAAGTGAAGCCACTCTGGGTGGTGCAGGGTTCACAGAGGCAGCATTGTGGGCTCAGCTGGGACCTTGGAGTCTGGAATCCAGTGCCTTCATTTTCCACATTAGGAACTTGGGCAGTGAGTGCTGTGCTGGTAGTTTAGCAAGAGGCTCCTGAGGGAAACAGCCCTGCTTGTGATGTGAGGTGATTTCCACAGTGTCTGTACTCCTTCTGTGGTTGATGTCAGGCTGACATCGTGATGTCACTGAATGCCGTGTTTGGCAGAAAGGTACAGTAGCAGACTCAGTTTTAGAATTCCCTCTATTCAGCTAAAGTAGATATAAGAAACCTCAAGAACATGTAGCTGATGGATACAGTAAGACACAAGAAAGGGAGGAGTTTTTGAAGTGAGGAGTTACGTGTAACCTTTTTAAAGACATATTTTATGTGTTATATAATTCAGTTTTTAATAAGGGTTGTGTTTAGCAATCATCTTGCAAAGTTTCTTAAATTTTTTCTTTTTTCAGACTGGGGAGATAGCTCAGCTGGTAGAGTGCTTGCCTCACAAGCACAAGGCCCTGAGTTCAATCCCCAGTACCGCAAAAAAAAAAAAAAAAAAAATTGTTTTTCTTTTTCTTTTTCGGTACATTGTACATATTAATGTACATATTAATGGGGTACCATATGATGTTTTAATACACATGTATATTTAGTGATGTTTAAATAAGGTTAAACATTCTCTTCAAACATTTATCATCTCTTTGTGATGAAAACATTCAGAATCCTTTTTTAAAGCTTTTGATAGCTGCTTATTATCTCAGTATTGCTTTTGTCTAATGGTAGCAGTACCCATTGATCAGTCTTTCCCTATCCCTTTCTCCCTTCTCTTCTTCCCAGCTGGTAACCACCATTCTATTCTCAATGTCTGTGTGATCGACTTATTTTTGCATTTCACATGTGAGTGAGGTCCTGTGGTACTTGTCTTTCTGTGCCTGGCTTATTTCACTTAACAGAATGATCTCTAGTTCCATTCATGTTGCAAATGACAGGATCTTTTTTTTTTTTGGCTGAATTATGTTCATTATGTATATGCACCATATTTTCTCTGTCCATTCATGAGTTGATAACACTTAGGCTGTTTCCTCTTCTTGGCTGTTGTGAGGAGTGCGGCAATAAGCACGGGAGTGTGTAATTTCTTAAAAGTTAACAATCAACTCCCATGGGCCAGCTCAAGTGAGTCCCAGTGTACCACTGCACTTGAGGATTGGGAGACTTGGGATAGAGCCAAGGTTTCCTCACTTCACTCCAGATAACAAATCCAAGGAAAAAATAATTCACAGAGTAATTAAAGAATGATTGATCTTGACCTTCAGCTGTTCATAAAAAAGACCTGTAAAGTGATTCTTTTTCGATGATATTTTAAAAACACTAGATCAGTAGTTTATAAAAGTGGTTCAGAAGTCTGAGGGAATTTTGTTGTATGTCACCAGAAAGGATATTCAAAGAAAAGGGAAGATTATATTTGAATCTTATTTAATATCTTGGTGCATTGCAAACCAGAGCACTGAAAATGATCTAATGGGGGATGAAAAAAATCCAGAGGAGGACAGAGAAATAATCCATGTAGTTGGTGAAACAAATGGGGACTAGTAACAGATCAGACTTAAAAGATGAGGTGTTGTGGCCAGAGTGCTAAAGTGGCCTAGAAGGGGCTTAGCCCTGGAACACTCTGGAAGAGGCTTTTAGAGTACTCAGCCATGTTTTCCACAGGCATCTCTGGAAGGTGGTGGGAGATGAATTTTGATAATTGAAAGGAAAGACTAATTATATATAGCCCTTGTGAGATAAATGAAAATTTCTCTTTAAAAAGGTTTAAGTATTTATGCCTGCTGGCTCTGTAATAGATTCCCAGACTTTTTTTTTTCCCCCGACTGGGAATTGAACCCAGGGGTGCTTTACCACTGAGCTTCCTCTCCAGTCCTTTTAATTTTTTTTTTTTTTTTTAAATTTTGAGGCAGCTTCTTGCTAAATTGCTGAAGCTGGCCTTGAACTTTCAATCCTCTTGCCTCAGTCTCCCGAATTGCCAGGATTACAGATGTGCACCACCACACCCAGCTAGATTCCCAGACTTTTGAGGACTGGGACCTCTTCCTTGTTCCTGACTATACCTGTCATCAATTGGTAGGGTTAAATGTAACCCTGGGGAGTTCACGCTAGGGAAGAATAGGATCTCATTTTCATAGCAGATCACTCTAGTGGGCAGAGAAGAGGGGGCATGGTGTAAGAAAGGGGACTCTTAGGCTGTTGTGTAGCCATCTGTGTGAGCCATGGTGGTAGCTGAGACTAGGAGGGGTTGGCCAAAACGGAGAAGAGGTAGATGTTGAATACAGTGTGGATGGAGGATTTGTAGGAGTTGCTCAGGGCCTGAGTGGGAGTTGGGTGACAGGCGAGGAACTTCCTGTCTTATTTCTTCCTTGGCCCTAGGGTTGGTTGTCAGTGCTACTCAAGGGGAAACGTGAGCTAATTGTGCAGGAAATTAGTGATATAGAATACAAATTTTGTTTTAAACATTTTTTTACAATTCATTTGCTTTTTGAAAAAAAAATTTAACATATATATTTTTAGTTGTTGATTTAGTTATTTATTTTATTTATTTATATGTGGTGCTAAGACTTGAACCCAGTGCCTCACATATGCTAGGCAAGTGCTTTACTACCGAGCCACAACCCTAGCCCACAATTCATTTGCTTTTATTATGTATTGATTGCCATTATCTAATTTTAGAGTTTTTTAAATGCCCCCCCCAAAAAAGACCCCACACCCTTAACCATCGTCCTCCAAACTACCCTACTAGCCTATGGTGATCACTAATCTATTTTCCATCTCTATAGATTTATCTATTCTGGATGTATTAATGGAATAAAAAATATGTTATTCCTTGTGATTGTCTGTCATTTGCATTTATTTTCAAGATTTATCCATGTTATAGCCATATCGGTAGTTTATTTCCTTTTATTGCTAAATAATATTCCATTCTATAAACACATTACCTTTTATTTTACATTCTCTTCATCATTGATAATTATTTGGGTTGTTTCCATTTTCTTATAAAAAATGTTGTTAGGAACATTCGCTTACAAGTGTTTATGTGGTCATAAACTGACATATCTCCTGGGTATAATCCTAGCTGTAGAATGGTTGGGTTCTGTGGTAACTCTATTTAATCATTGTTTTCCAAGGTCCTTGTACCATTTTACCTTCCCATCAGAATATAAGTTTTTAAAGACAGCTAGAAAGATTTTGTGGTATCAAGCAAGTAGCAAATGTTATCACAGGCATTCGAATGGGCAGGATGAATTGGGTTTGGGGGAAGGCAGAGAATCTGTCTTCCTCCTCTCCAGGTCAGTTGGTGCCAAGCAGGACATCACACATTTGCTCATGATGGGGACTGATCTGGCACAGATGTACCTAGGCATGTCCCTGTCCAAGGTCACATTTGCACCAGATTAAGAAATGGAACCACGCTGCGTACATTCCATTCAAGTGCCCTTGACCGCATGCCATTGTGTGATGAGTTGAGGATATTGGATATGACGGTGTACACTTGTTAGGAGGAAAACACCACTCGGGTAAATCCTGGGCATTCCTGTACCTAATTTCACCCTTGTAAATGCTTCCGCCCCATACTTTTTGCCCTACTTGCTAAGTGGTTGGAATTGTTCAGTTTGACCCCTAAGCTGGAGCTTCCAAACTGCATTTGGTTCCTTGCTACCTTGTACCATTGCCAATACTCCAGTTCTAGGCCAGGGACAAAACCTGATTAGATCCAGGGGAAAATGCAGGAAACCAGGATCTTGCCCTTGTGGTAAATGTGCTGTTTCAATTTTCTTCAGTTAAGCTGTGTTTATTAATATGCTTTTATAAGTTCACTTTCCAGCAGTTGCTATTCTCTCAGAATGTTTTTATATGTTACATCTGGGTTTGTCTTTTAGGTAACAATTGCCTGTGATGCAGTTCTCAGCTCAAAATCTCCATACAGAAAGCAGGACCCAGACACATGGGAAAATGAGTTGCCAGTATCTAAATATGCCAATAACCTCACCCAGTTGGACAATGGTGTCAGGATTCCTCCAAGGTGAGAACCAAATAGCAAGATGGAACTTTAGCCCCTAAAACTGGCCAAAGGAACATTTGCTTTTCTACCTCTCCTCTTGATTAGCAGTTACATATTTTCTCACCAGATGCCTTTTATTAAAGGTAAGCTCAAAACTTCTCTTTAAAATAGCCTATACCTTTGCAGTAGCTGCAGAATGTGCCCAGGCCATCTCCTAAACCCTTCCCTGCACTAAAGCCACCAGTTGCAAGAACTGTGCTGTTTGGCTTGAGGGGTGTCTATTCTTGCTGAAGCCAGCTGGGCCACACATGGGGCAGTCAGAAAATCCACAGAGTTAAAGCTCCTTCCTCTTCTCCTGGAATAGCTCTCAACCAATGGTAGTGGAGTGAATGGATAAATACCAGGCCTACTGCCCCTCCAGGTGAGAAAACTGTCTCTTATAGTTCCCCAACTGACCTGAGCCCCAGTTGCCCATGATGATCACCTGCTCATTGACATACCCTATATTGACTTCCTGCAAGTTTTTGTCTTCCCCACTCCCCTGCGATCACCTGCCACATAAGCCACTTGCACTTAGGTTTTTGTCTCAGAGTTTGTTCTGCAACAGTCTTTGGTCGCCACATTTTGGTAGGAATGCTCATGGGGCTGCATTAGCATCTCCTTTTACTATGTGCTGGTGTGTTCACAGAGGCAGATCCTGGGGGAAAGAGCAGATGGATAGGCAATGTGACTAATTTTGTTGAACCCTGATTTTACTGTATTCCATTCTGTATGGTCTTAAGAAAGGAGTGTCACTTCTGTGCCTCAGTTTCTTCTTTTGTAGAAGTGGGGATAGTAAAACGATGCTAAACAGCATTTACTAGAATTAAATAAGTCTTTCCATAAGTTACCTGGCACATAACTGCCATTTCGCTTTCGGTTGACCTGGCTTCTTTTCTCATTCATTTAGATTTGCGGTGTAGTAGGATGTGCTAGCCAACTTTCCATTGCTATAACAAATACCTGAGATACCTGAGAGACATCAACTTAGAGAAAAAGATTTATTTTGGCTCACAGTTTTGGAGGCTTCAATCTATGATCACTTGGTTCTGTTGCTTTTGGACCAGTGGTGAGGCAGCACAATATGGTGGGGAGCTCATGCTGGAACAAGCTGCTCACCTTATGGTGGGATGCAAAGAGAGAGAGAGGAGGAGCCAGGGTTCTGATAATGCCCTTAAAGGTGCCTCTAATGACCAGAAGACCTCCTGATAGTGCCAAGCCAGGTACCAAGCCTTTAATTCATGGGCCTTTAGAAGACACTCCAGATCCAGACTCTTTTATAAGGTTTTGTTTAAACTAGTTTTACTCTAGTTTTAAACTAGAATTACTGTTCTAATAGTGGATTCAGTTATGCATGTTCACTTCCCAAATCCTGGTTCCCGCTTCTTTCCTCTTAGCCAAGAGATAAACAGAAGGATATAATAGGAGCAACTAGTTTAAACTAGTTTTACTCTAGTGGTTAATACTTTAGAACTTAGCCATTTATAAGCACAGATCCTTAATGTTTGCAGCTTGTTCAGGCTCCACTGTCCAGCACATGGGAATTTTGAGAAAATGATCTTTTTCTGCCCCTCATGCTGTGTGTCTGTTTTCTAAAGTCAAAGAGCCATCTCAGAGATGCTGGGAGGAGCTGGTCCACATCTGGAAGGCAGGCAGGGTGCTGCGTGGTGCTGCTGCTCTGGGAGGGGTAAAGATAATGTTTTGAGGGGAGAAGGTGGGGAAGCATCAGTCTTTGTTATTCCTTGGAGCATTTCCTCTGACCTGCCAGCTCGAGACGTTGTTTTCTTAGATGTCAGTGTTTCTGTTGTGCTTCGGCTGTTCTGACTGCTCTACACGACTACTTTCCAGTGGTTGGAAGTGTGCCAGGTGTGACCTGCGGGAGAACCTCTGGTTGAATCTGACCGACGGCTCTGTCCTGTGTGGGAAGTGGTTCTTCGACAGCTCTGGGGGTAATGGGCATGCGCTGGAGCATTATAGAGACATGGGCTACCCTCTGGCTGTGAAGCTGGGAACCATCACTCCCGATGGGGCAGGTGAGTGTACCTTTTCCAAATCTGGGAACATGTAGGGACTTCTTAGATTTAACCCATTCCTCAATCCCCATGGTTGGCGGGTGTAGGCTTTGAACTCAGACAGCTCAAGTTTGAATCCTGATTCTGCCTCTTATTTGCTGTGAAGTCTTGAACAAGTTTTCTAATCCTTCTGATTCCTTGTCTGGAGAATAGCGATGGCACCTCTCTCATGTTTATTGATGAGCATAAGGCACTTAACCCAGTGCACATAGTAAAGTTTAATAAAAGTTAGCTGCTATTGTTATATCCTTCTGTTTATCTCTCAGCTAAGAGGACAGAAGCAGAAATGATGATTTTGAAGTGAACGTGCATAATTGAACCCACTATTAGAACAGTAAGGGAAAGTCCTAGAATTCATTATGGGGATTAGTACCATTTTAGGAAAAATGGGTTAATTAAGGAGAAGATGAGTTTTAACACATTCTCTTTGTTGAGTCTCCGAAATCACCCGGCAATGATGGTGCTCACGTTCTTTGAAGGATTAGGATGGTTTCCTACTCGGACTGTCAGCTTCAGAATCAGTTCTTTCTTTTTGCTCTCATGCAGCCTGCCCTAAAGTGTTAGTTTTTGACCATGCTTGTACAGTTAATTCCTCTTACCGTTTTATGATGGAAAAGGGAAATAATTTAAGGTCCAGAATGAGAAACTTAGATATTGAGCAGAGGCTATAAGAAGGGAGGGGACTGGAGAATGAGATGGAGCTTATGTACATGTATGAAGTATGAATATGGCATAGAGAATCCCACTATTATGTATAATTGTAATGCACAGTAAGAAAAAAGAACCTATCATCTCATTAGCCTTGGAAACACAGGTCTATACCAGCACCCAGCCCAACCTTCTTCACCGTCCCAGCTTTCTTGAATCTGTTACCTCTGTGTTTTATGCTAATACCATGTTTTTAGGAAAAATATAAAGATATTTGTCTTTTCTCTTTTTTTCTGTTCTTCTTGGTTGTCTTTCTGTGACCGAATTATCTTGCCTCAGAGTTAATTGGTCAAGATCTTTCACTTGGTCTGGAACACTTCTCACCAACCACTGCTTTTCCATTGAATGGGTTTAATTTATCATTTGTTTTATAACTGAGCACTGGCTGTTAGGTCATGTCAGAATTCTTTTGTTTTCACATTTTGGAAAACTTTTCTTGCTCCCAAATTCCATGGAATTGTTTTAACTCATTGTTTTTGGACAGGTGTTTTTATAGATGTCTTAGGCTGATTTTCTAGTAGGTATACATGTTGGTGTTTTTCTTCACTTTTTTTTAATGAACTCTTTAGCTGTTAAGAATATTAACTGGGCTGGGGTTGTGGCTCAGTGGTAGAGTGCTCGCCTACCAGGTGTGAGGCACTGGGGTCGATCCTCAGCACCACACGAAAATAAATAAATAAAAGTATTGTGTTCATCTATGTCTAAAAAATATTTTAAAAAAGAATATTAACCTAGTATGTGCCATAGTTGTTAAGTGGGTTTGTTATTGCTGTTAAAGAAAGAGAACTTTAGTTTGTCTTATCATATAATTGAGAGTATTTGAAGATAAAATCTGTGTTCATTCATGGAATGTGTAAAAACACTGGGCAGCAGTGTGGACCACGTGCCCTGTGGTGATGGTTCTTGAATTCATATAACTGAAATAATGTTAACTTTTGAAAAAAAGATCAGGCTTTGATTTCTGCTGTGTAGTTTTAGTTTTAATAGAATGACTGTTTTCAGTCTAATTATTGTTTCATGGGTAGCATTGTTTCTGTTTTGTTTCCTTCAAAATGTTTCAATCTGTTTGCTATAACTTAAATAACTTTGTTTATTTAAAAGCCAAATGAATCAGTAAGAGTGTATATAAAGTGTCCTGAAGTGTTCAGCCATAAGCCTGTGGACCCTGAGGTGCGGGAGGGTGGTTCCCAGTCTGGGGACTGGGACCACATCCTGGTGAGGCTACCTCTACCAAGCTATCCATCTTCTACACTTGTTGGGCCCTCAGGCACTAATGCAACTCACAAGAGACAAAGTCTTAAAGTCAGGGTATTTGTTTTTAGGTCATAATGTGAAGCACAACTGCCAGTATGTGGGATGTTTATGTCAGTTTGACCAGTACATTCCCTCCCCGTGAGAAGATAATTTATATTTAGAAGATTGCCTTGTGGACATGGAATTCAAAAAGAAATTGGATTCAAATATTTAATGAGTCTTTGATCTGATCGTCCTGATTTCCTTTCCCCCATAAGGATATACCTATTCAGTGAGAAATTCCTTCTCATCCTTGAGGTATCTGTGTAGATTTTAGTTCTCCCAAGAACCCCTGGTTCCCCCAGACTAGGCCAGGGTGGTTGGCACATGTCATGAAAATAGGCCCCATATCCAATTCCACTCTGGGTCCCCATGGGGACAATAACAAACAAAACAAGATACCACACAAACAAACAAAGGCTTTCCTGTGTGGGAAGAGACATTGTTTTGGCCAAGCAAAGAGGAGTTTCTTGATGGGATGGGAGTAAGGTGAGAAGAAGGTTGGAGAGGGTGTTTTTATTCCATTATGGAAATTAGTTATTGACCCAAGAAGGTGCTTCTGTGACTGCAAGAGAGTGGTCCAGAGATGCCCGAGGCAGCTGTGAGATGGCCCGTTCTGCTGGCTGCTCCAGTGCTGAAGCATCTCAAGTTGGTCTTTCTTCTTTGTTCATGATATTCACCTCTGACCGGGGCACAAGTTCCCTTGAGTCTCATAAGTTCCCTTGAGCCTGAGGATTGGAATCAAGTCATGACATTTTGTCATTTTGGTTTTGACCTGGCTTATGCCTCTCCTGTGTGCCTGTCTCACCTGGTGATGCTCCACGGGAGCACTTTCCATAGGATTCTATCATCGTTTGTTTGATGGTGGCCAGCTGGGATCATGGAGACTGACTGCCACGTTTGTTATGCATCTAGCATAGCCCCTTGCACATAGTAAGTGTTCAGTAAATATTTGCGGAGTAAACAGTGGAAGACATGCCAACAACATATTTTTCTGCTTCACTTTTTGTCTTTCTTAAAAAAGTTTTTTTCCCATGTCATCTTACTCTTATCAGCTTTTTAAAAATTATTTTTATTTTAATTTTTTTTCTTTCTTTTTTTTTTTTTTTGTGATACTGGGGATCGAACTCAGGGCCTTGTGCTTGCAAAGCAAGCACTCTACCAGCTGAGCTATCTCCCCAGCCCTATTTTTTTTTTTTTCTTGACTACAGTCTAGGTTTTGTCTGACTTGAGAGTTAAACTCATTCTTTAAAGTAATTGTATATGCCTTTGACCTCATTCATTTCGTGTTTATTTTTCTAGTGTAATTGCTGGAGCATTCTCTCCTTTCTCTTCATTTCCTTGTAGTGGCAGATGGCCTGTTGGCATGTAGATATAAACTCATGATGGAGAGAGGTGGTTCTGGTAGAGAGGGTCAACCCTTCCTCTGAAGAGAACCTTCTCTTGGCCTCTCTTCTCTGACTTTCTACACTGTTTGACCAAGAGATTGGGTTTTCTTTCCATTTCGTGAGCAGGGCAGCAAAGGCAGCTTCCCTGGTTTCCTTTCTAAACTTAAGAATCCATTGAGGCATGTCTTTACCTTTCCACCATTTTCTGGGGCTTAGGAGAAGAGCCTTGAATACACACGAGTGAGCCTTAGTCAGGAAGACATTTGTTGAGGTTGTTCATGCCGGACCAGCTGTCTAAGACTATTTGAAATATTAAACTTTAACCTTAAGAAGGTAGGGACTCTGCTGATCTCATTTAACATTATATCTTCAGTATCTGTATTATTTTGTGTTCAGTAAATGTTTTAGTCAGCTTTTTCACTGCGTTGACTAAATGACCTGACCAGCACAATTATAGAGGAGGAAGAGTTTATTGGAGAGCTCATGGTTTCAGATGTCTCAATCCATAGACAGCAGGCTCCATTCCTTAGGGCTCGAGGTGAGGCAGAACATCATGATGGGAGAGCGTGGCTGAGGGAAGCGGCTCACATCATCAGGAAGCAGAGAGAGAGACTCCACTTTCCAGATACAAATATATACAAAGACACACCCTAAATTCCACCTCCTCCAGCAACACCCTACCACTTCAGTTATCACTCAGTTAATCCCTGTCAGGGGATTAATTCTCTGATTGGGTTAAGACTCTCACAACCCAATCATTTTTAATCTGAACCTTCTTACATTGTCTCACACGTGAGCTTTTGGGGGACACCTCACATCCAAACCATAACTGTAAATATTTATTGAATAGGACGACTATGTGAAAGAATGAGTGAGTTAATTGATTTGACCCAATATGGCTGACTGTGGTGCTTTAATCCTAATAGCACACCATCCAAAAGAATCATTTTGCTCTTTGGGAATACTGACTTATAAAACTTTGTTTTCAGTCAGAATATTATTATAAATTTGGGAAAAATTGAAGAAAAAAAAAGTAAAAGAAATCTTTCCATTGAATTATTACTATTTGATACTGTTTCTCACAGTGTCAGTAATGGCTCCGGTCTCTTCTGGGTTACCATCTCTTTTCCTAACTCTTCCCTCTTTTGTTGTTTTTGTGATGCAGGGAATTGAACCCAGGGTCTTAGGCATGCTAGGCAAGTGCTCTACCACTGAGCTACATCCCCAGCCTCCTTTTTAATTTTATTTTGAGACAGGGTTTCCCTAAGTTGCCCAGGCTGGTCTGGAACTTGCAGTTCCTCCTGCCTTAGCCTCACAAGTAGATGGGATTACAGGCAGCTCTACCTCGGCCAGACCTATATTAGTTTTTTAATTTACTGCATGTAGTTTTTTTTCTAACATGTTTCTTACATGAATGGGGTATTCCTGTGCTAAAAATTTTCTTTTCTTTTCTGTGCTTGCTACTTTGTGCTCTTTGTGGTTTAGTTTGTCATTTAAGTCAAAATGAAACAATAACTGGTTTGCTTCTAAAATGATCCCAGTTACTCACCAAATACCACTTGGGCCATTCCTGGCAGGACCCACCATGGACTTCACAACTGTGATTCTTGGTTCTAAGTTTTGGGTCCAGTCGGGGGTGTGGAGGGTAATACTTATCAGGCAAGGCTTATTTGCTGTGACAGTTCTGAGCTAAGACCTGACTGTTAAGCTGAAGCTGGAATAAAATAAGTTTCCAAATGAAAAGCACGTAAGGCAGTGTTTTCAGGCACTGAGTCTATTTAAAATTTTTTTTATCTATGACTCTATAACATTTTTAAATTCTTAAAGACTGCCAGACTTAAGGATCATAGTTCATTTTTAGATTTCTTATGTGGTACTCATTAAACTTTTTTTCATTGAGGTAAGAAATAACAATAGTATCTGATCAAGTCCTATTGTATCTCTGGGCGTTTAGTGATGGGAGTTAGGAAATGTGATTTTCTTAGTTGCAAGAGCCTGATGGGCTAAGAACCACAGAAGGCTGTGTGATTTTCATTTATTTCAAAATCCTAGACCAATGCTAATGATGTCAATTTAGCAATTTAATATTTTCTAATAGATCTTTGATGATTAGAGACCTAGAGTCTTAAGTCTTCAAAACTGTTTCACTAGTTAATAATAACTAAAGCTAGAGAAAAATGGAGCCCAGTGAGTCCCTGCATTTGAGTGGCATTTTTCTGTTATTTGTCATAGTTTAAAAATAGTGTTGATGTGTGTTTCAAGTTGTGAGTTCCAACATTTTTGTTTGTTTTTTATTATTCAATCTTTTTTGGATTTTTTTTTCTCAATTGGACTGGGGATTTTGTCTTTCAGTTTTGTTTTCTGAGAACACTGACCAACATAATAAAAATGAAAATGAGGGCTGCTATCTGCAAGTTAAAATGGGCCCCTAGGAGAAGAGGAGTAGAAAAGAAAGCTGTATAATGTTTAATCTGTTAACAACAGAAAGACTGACTGCCTTTGGGGCAGGGAGTCTCCACGTATGTCACATAGGTCAGGGGTCACCTGTAGCATCCATACCTTATTCTCTGTGTCTACACACACACACACACACACACACACACACACACACACTTTTTTTTTCCTTCCTTGTGTTGTTCCGAGGAATAGGAAACTCCTTGGGCAGTCTATCTTTGTTCTCACTCTCCTCAAAGGTGATAATTTTATATCTGTTGTCCTTGTAGTAGATTTTGTTTTTCACATTTGGGGGTGAGGGAATTGTGTTTTTTTGTGTCTTCCTTCTTGTGAATGGGTCAGGGATGGTGCTTCACCATGGGTATCCTGAGATGTCTCAAGGAGTATTCTGATGTGCTGGGAAGAGAATTGGCCATGAATCTGATAGTTGGTTTCTGGGCCACCTGTGGGATTTGGGGGAAAATCATTTCATCTTTAGGAGCCTCTTTTCCTCTGTAGGATGGGCCCGATATCTGCCCTATTGCATTACTGTGTGAGGACAGATACTACAGGGGATCCTATAGCTTTGAAAACCGTAAACATTGCTCCTAAAACTTTACTGTGCTCCTGGGAGTCTTGGTAAAATGCAATTCTGATTTGGTGGATTTGGGCGGGACCCGAGACTGCATTTCCCTGGAGCTCCCAGGTGATGCTGTAGCTTGGTCCTTGCACCACACCGGAGAGGCCAGTCCAGTCTAAAGCTTTATGTTGTTGGGTGGGATGTTGTTTCATGAGGAGAGAAGCTGCTCACCCCGGCGCAGAGCTTCCGAACATGAATGTGCCTTGGTGCAGGACCCGGGGTCTCTGGAGCCTCCCGAGTTACCTGGTGTGCCAGACACACCCCTGGTGCCCGGGTGTGCTGTGCGGGGGCAGGCTGGGGAAGCACAGATCTCTAACAGGTCCCATGTGGCATTAACGCTGAAGTAGGAAAGAAGGGGCGCTGGGAAGGGACAGCTGGGAGGGATGAGGATATAGAGGATTCCATGGGCAGAATTTTGTTTGGTCCAATCAACCAGTTAGCTGCAGCTCAGCACCTGTGTGCTCTCTGTCCCCGTGGATTCTCCCCCATGGCAGACACAGGTCACCCCCTCCTCCTTCACCCTGCCCTCTTCTGACCTTAGCATCATGCCACTGTATCTTTGATTAGACAAGTTCAATGTTGGGCATTTATATTCGTCTACTTCTAAATAATTTTAACTTTAGATCCTGTTTTCTTTTTGTTTCTTTTATTTCAGAAACTTTAAAATGTTTTTAAAATGTCAAAAGAATTGATGCGTGTGTATTTACAAGACATATGCGCTTATTATGTTTATTGTTTATCATCTTTTTCCTGGTTGAGTGTTGTGAGGTTTTTGTTTGGTTTATTGCTACACCCCAAGCGTGGTGCACACTAGAAACTCAATGAGTGTATATTGAATATTGAATGACTTGATTAAAGATCTCTGCTTATTTTCTCTTCACCTCTAGATGTTTATTCTTTTCAAGAAGAGGAACCTGTTTTGGATCCTCATTTGGCCAAGCACTTAGCGCATTTTGGAATTGATATGCTTCACATGCATGGGGTGAGAAGGTCTACTTTGGTCTAATCCCACCTTGCGGGAGGAAGTGGGGGTATGGGGTGGGAGAGGGAGCTGTTTAGTTTATTTAATATGTCATTCCTCTAACATAGATCTTTATTTTATAAATTTTATATTTTAATTGTTACATTTACTTCCTGAATTTAATTAATTTGCATTTTCTTTTGGTTACCAGCTTAGATGTTTTTATGTTGCAATAGAAATGGCATCTGATCAAGCACCATCTTGCGCAGTTTCTGTCTTCTTTGATGGACAGTTGCATGAATCACACTTTGTTCACTGAAGGGAGAAAGTACAGGGAGATGACCTTTAAAATTATCTGTGACCAACATCATTTTTAATTAATTTCAGGAAAGGAAGCAGAACTCCTGGGGTGGTGGAAAGAATAAGCCAGCATATTATTGTTGATGAAAAGCTTTGCTTCATTTATTAACATGTTCTCGAGTTGTCGTCACGACTGTAGTTTTTTTGGAGAGCCTATTTCGTGTGCACGCTTTGTTTAAGCCCTTTCCTCCCAGGCCATCTCCCTCTCTTCCTGATCGCACTCTGTCTCCACTTTCTTGGGCACCTGCCTTTTCCCTTGCTTTCCTCTGTCCTTCTTTACACCTCCCTCCTCCAGCAGGGCGCTCCCAGGCCCCAGGTCTTACTTCACACCCTCTCCACTGCCTCACCTCTTCACTGCTGTTTTTTGTTGCTCCTTCCTGCTTCTCTTTGATTCCTATCTTTCATCCTCCTCCTATCTCTTTGCCTGTTCAATCTTTCTCTTTAAAAAATCTTCTTCATTATTTTTTTGGGATAAAATACGTGTAACATCAATCTGCCACCTTAGGCGTTTTTAAGCATACGGTTCTGCGGCATTAACTACAGCCCCACCATTGTGCAGTGGTCACCACCTCTCAGTGTCCTCTAACTAGATTTTTTTTTTAGTGGGAAAAATGGCAGGAAATATCCAATACGTTAGAAATAACTTATGGGACATGATCTTTGAATGGGAATCGCATTTAAAATTATCCTTCTTTCATGACTTGACCCCAGACAGAGAATGGGCTTCGGGACAATGACATCAAGCCCAGGGTCAGCGAATGGGAAGTGATCCAGGAGTCGGGGACGAAACTGAAGCCCATGTATGGCCCCGGGTACACGGGTCTGAAGAACCTGGGGAACAGCTGCTACCTCAGTTCAGTCATGCAGGCCGTCTTCAGCATCCCGGAATTCCAGAGAGCGTAAGTGCCTCCCAAGCAGAGGGGCCCTGGGAAGCCCATCTCCATCACCTTGGACCATCTGCCACCTCGTCTGTGGCATGACCTCCCATCCTGAGGCTGAGTGAGAACAGATGTTCTTACCAAATGTTATGGGATCAGACAGGATAAGGGGAACTTTGGAAACTGAAAAACCCCTACAAGTTTTGTTATATTAATTATGTCATCTGATATTAGACCATCACCCTGTGTGTCAAGAATATATTAATCATTAACCTTCCTGGCAAAGCTGCTGAATTCCTCCTATGGATGTGCTGAGACAGCCAGCGGTTTGTTTGTTCAGTCTTTCTCCTCTGGGGCAAGAGAGTTCCTTAATGACTTAGGATTTTCATTTTTTGCTACTCGAAAGTGTGGTTCAGAGACTGGTGCTATTCTGTGGATGGTGGGATGTGGGTCTGAGTTAAGTATGGAGACTGAGAGTTATCACTTAGAAATTTTCATAGTTAATTTTATATTGTCATGTCTTATAAGTGGCATTTCATTTTCCTGATTATTCATTTTTGTGGTACTTCTTAGAGGTATTGTCTGAGTTGGAAAAACCTGGCCCCTTTCCATGGACACTTTGGGAGGCACTGATTTTGGGTGCTTCCTAACTGTGCATGTACAAGGCTACCTTCCTTACCCCACACCTGGTGGCTCAGTAGCTATGGCTGTGGCCATTTTCTTTCTTGGGCTGTACTTAGAACAGGAAGCTGCAGAGCCCAGGAGCTACACCTGGTGCACTCAGTGGTGCACTTAGGGCTACTGCCTAAGTTTAGAAAATTACATCTAGTGTATTCCAGAGTGGGTAGGTTTCCACCTTAGTTCAAGTATGGAAGAGGACACGTGTGTTAGGGCAGATTGACAGGCAGAGGGCAGGCTAGGAATAGCATGGGGCACCTGGAGTTGAAATCCTAATGGCTCTAATGAGGGTTAATCAAAAGTATTTCAGATAACTGTTCTTTCATTGGTATTTGAAGACTTCTTGCCATTTGCTGGCTTTGAAAAATACATGGTCAATTTTCCACATTGATTTTTCGTGTTTTCTTCCAGCCAATGGAGTGAGTTCTGTTCTGCTCAGCAGAGTGCTGGGTGTGTGGGTGGGTCGATGGTAAATGAAAGGACATGGTTCCTGGCTCCAGGGAAGGCACAAAAAACAGACACTGCTTAAATAATCATAAAAACAACTGCATGGTTACAAATGTGGCACATTACATGAAGGGGAAGGGATGGAGGTGTCAGAGAGCTTTGAAGAGGGAACTCACCCCTGACAGATGTGCGGGAGGAGTGGAGGAGGGGTTAGAGGATTTGGGGCAAAGGGAAGAGCAAGTTTGAAGCCACCAGATGGGAAACTCTTTCCAGAGGCGGACATCCTATATAAATTTTTTTTTTTTAAATTCTTACCCATGGTCTCACATTTGTATTATTATTCATGGGACTGGGGAATAATGTAACTCCATCCTATGTGACTCATGCTCCAGGATCTTTTTTGGAAAAGTCGAAGGAATGTCCTTTTGGTTGATGTTTTGTCATCATTATTTCTTTTGAACTACAGTCGAAGAAACTTGTGTTTTTTTCTTACAAAACCCATCAGCATTTTTAGTGCTTTAAAATCTACAATTAACAACAACAAAATTTCTGACATGCCACTTGACAAAGAATTAACTTTCTGATTTTTTTAAAATGAAAAAAATTATCTCCTGTCTTTTTTCTTTCTGATTTAAGATTCGAATCTCTCTGTACTCTTGTTCCAAGAGTTTTGGAAACTTATTTCATATTATCCAATACTTTGTGTGCTATTTTCTAATTATTTACCATTTATGTTAGAACATGAGCAACTCCTCCTTATTGTTTTCATTGTTTGCCCAAATGCCCCTGGATTGGACTACGTGCTCTTCAAACCTCTTTTTCCTCAGCAGGTCAGTTCAGCTTAGCTGGGTCTAGGGCAGTGTCTCCATTTTGTAAGTGGAAAGAGTGACTCATAGAAAGATTAGATGACTTATGAACACCACAGTGTAATTCAGAAATGTCAGCCCGATTTCTTGATACCTTGTCTGCCACTGGTTTACATTTTAATATTATTCTCACCGAGGACCACATCTAGATAAACCAGTGTGCAACTTGAATAAGTTGGCCAGATTGTCAGTTGGCAAAGCTACCTATTTTCTTTGAGGATCCTTAGATTATGAACTGCAAGTGTACTTTGTATCTTAAACATTACCTAGCATTACTTCTGCATTTTAATTTATTTTTGTTGTAATGGATATGTCTTGTCAATTAGAAAAGGAATATAGATTGCTGGCAAAACGGACTTTTTGACAGTAAAGATTTACCCCCTGTAATGCTATGCTTCTCTACCAGTCTTGTCTTAAGCATAAACCTGTTCATCTTCCTGATGAGTTTTTGTCTTATCAGGTTTTGAGATGTGATAAAAACTGGATCATAGGCAAACTAAAGAGTTGGTCATGTTGTATATTATACAGAATTCATTACCATGGCCTCAGTATCTACATGGTTTAGCTCAGAGGTTTGATTTATCTGTTGTTTGGCTCTCTGTCCTTTGAAAACTTCTAGACAAAATTGTTGCCCTAGGGACACATTCAAGAGCTGGGACAAGGATAGGACTGATCTAGAGAAACTGACTTTGAGGTCGATACATAATCTGTGAAACAAAATCTGAGTTTGTGGACAGGAGGTGTCTTGAAGTTTCTAGTAGTTGAGGGATCCAGTTAGAGGTCATTGCTAACTACTAGTATGTTATGGCTTTCTTGTCAGGGTTTTGTTGCAATAATGCCTGTTAGTCTACTTTCTGTCACTGTGCACAATACCTGAGATAACCAACTGAAAAAGAGGAAAGGTTTATTTTGGTTCACAGTTTTGGAGGTTTAGTCCATGACCAATTGGCCCCATTGCTTTGGGCCTGTAATGGCACAGTACATCATAGTGAAGGCATGTGGAGGAGGCCCAGTTACCTTGTAGGTGGGAGACACAGAGAGAGAGAAAGGGGTGAGACAGGGTCCCACAATCCCCTTTAAGGGCACACCCCAGGGACCTAAATTTCTCCCACTAGGCCCTGACTTTTAAAGGTTCCACTGTCTCTCAACAAAGCTATGTGCTATGGGTTGAGGACCAAGCCTTCAACGCATGACCTTTGGGGGGACACATATCTAAACCATAGCAATGCCTTTTCTCTTTGGTTCTTGGTAGCTAGTTATAGAAATTGATTATGTGGTTACATGACATGAGTGTCTTTGTTCAACAAATACGTTTGGAAGCCGTTTACATTCAGATGCTATTCTAGTGCTGGAGCTGCAGTGATTTAGATAGGTATAGTCTGCCTTCAAAGAGATTGCCTTCCATTATGTAATCTTCAGGTAGACAGATAATAAAAAAGTAAATAAATTGTATAACTGCAAATAGTGAAGCATGCTAAGAAACTAAGAAGAAAGTCCACTGGGGCACGTGAGAGGGAGTTAGGAAGGGTGGCTTCTCTTTTGGCCGAGTCTGGGGAGGTGACTTTTGGCAGACCTGAGAAGGGGCTGCCAAGCAGCATCTGTGAAAAGAGTGACCCAAGAAAGAGACAGCAGATGGCCTGGCCATGGAGTACGAGTGAACCTGGAGTGCCCTGGGACAGCAGTGTGTTGGGGGGCAAATGGCCAGGGCATCGTGGGCAGGGGGAGAGTGGTGGCAGATGGAGTTGGAGAAGTGGACAGAATAGGGTGCGTGAAGGGCCACAGGAAGGGATCTGTTTCTGGACTCTTCTTCCTAGATCTTTCAGGCTTGGGTGGTCAGGCCCTGGAGGGGGAAAGAACAGTGCACAGTGGCGGGTGTGAAATAGGAAATGGACTGAGCATGCTCTGTCAGGATGCAGCAGTCGCGAAGGGCTGTGGGCTGCCCAAGGCTGAGTGGGCAGGTCAGGCACGGCCAGCAGAGGGCTGCAGAGCCTTGGAGCCAGGCTGCTGGGGGCCACTCTGGGCTCAGGCACTTACTCTCTGAGTGACTTGGAAGCTGCCTAATAGATTTGTATCCCAGTTTCTCATCTCTCAAATGGGATAATGGTAATAACAGTCCCTTCCTCAGATGGTTGTAATGAGGACTCAAGTAGCTAATATAGGAAGCCCTTGAGAAACAGTAGTCACTGCATTTATTTATTCATTTTGAGATTATTGGAACAATTCCTAATGTTAAAGAAAAAAGACATGAATGCTGGTTAAGATGGTAAGCAGACTTAATTCAAGAGAGGCTGTGGTGATAGGCAAAGGGACCACTGCCGCAGGTCCTTCAGTCAGTCAGCAGTCGGACTCAATGTCCACTCCACTCCAGGGAGGGCAAGTAGGGATTTGTAACCAAGCGGGGGCAGGGGAGGATCAGTGGATGGAGCATTACTAAGGGGGATCCTCAAGGGTAAGGGACTTCTGGCCAAGCTGTCTTGATAGGATTATTGCTGGAGATGGCTCAGGGTGGTCAGGTACTAAAGTGGGGATTTTCACTAAATGGACTTAGCAGGAGTCTCACTCAAAATAGGTTCCACAGGGACAGTCAGGGAAGCTCTAGGTTGATCCAGCCAGGCAGAGGACTCAGAGGAGCATGGCTAAAGTTTTGGTCAAAGGGGAGAGTGGTCTCTAACTTAGGATGGAGACAGTTGGAATCATGTAGGGAACTATTTTTTTAATTAAACAAATTTTTTTAGTTGTAGATGGACACAATGCCTGTATTTTATGTGATGCCGAGGATCAAACCCAGTGCCTCACATGTGCTAGGCAAGCACTCTATCCCTGAGCCACACCCGAGTCCCTCATGTGGGGAACTTTTAAAGGAACTGTAAATCCCAAGCCTCAATCTCCAGCGAAGAAATCAGAACATGTAGGGATGACTTTGACTTTGGAAATTTTTAAATTTTTACCTTTTTTGTACTGGGGATAAATCCCTACCTCTTTTTATTTTTATTTTTATTTTTTAGGTACCAGGGATTGAATTCAAGGGCACTTAACCACTGAACTGCATCCCCAGCCCTTTTTAATATTTTATTTAGTGACAGGGTCTCACTGAGGTGCTTAAGGCCTCGCTAAGTTGCTGAGGCTGGCTTTGAACTTGCAATCCTCCTGCCTTAGCCTCTTAAATTGCTGGGATTTCAGGTGTGCAACACCGTGCCTAGCTGACTTGATAATTAAAAAGAAAAAGACAACAAAAAACAAAAACTCTGTACATGATGTTGATTTGTAACCAGGATTGAGGCCCACTGATAGCAACATCAGTGTTTCAGGAAGGTTTTTTTTTTTTTTTTGGGGGGTGCTGGGGATCGAACCCAGGGCCTTGTGCTGACAAGGCAAGCACTCTACCGACTGAGCTATCTCTCCAGCCCCTCAGGAAGGTTCTTGAGTTTGGCAGTTGAGAGATCTCAGGGAAAACTGTTTTCAGGTGGTTTGATTTTTTAAAAAATCTTTATGTTAGCCTTTATTGTTATCTCTCTCTCTCTCTCTCTCTCTCTCTCTCTTTCTCTCTTTATGGTGCTGGGGCTCAAACCCAAGGCCTCATGCAGGCCAGGCAGCTACTCTATCACTGATGGTTTGATTTTAACAGGAAGGCAGGAAGGTCTTTGAGAGAATGAGGGCTTGTATCAGTTCTGTTCTTAATTCCTATGTTTTGATTATTGTTTGTCATTTCCTAGGTATGTAGGAAACCTTCCAAGAATATTTGACTACTCACCCTTAGATCCAACACAAGATTTCAACACACAGATGTAAGTGCCAGATTATGTTCTTTTTGAAAAAGTATCCCATCCAGTGTTCATAGTGCTTATTGCTGGTTTGCAGAATGAAAGACAATTCTTTTTTCTTCTTTAATTCTTGTATATTTTAAGTGCTCTAAAATCATGTGTTACCTTTATGAGAAGAAACGAATAAAGTATATAAAGTACTGAGGAAAATATAAAAATGTAATCAGAAGCAAGCAAGACAAATAAAGAAGTTATTTGTGAGCAATCAAGAGAAAATGCTCCACCTCAAAGTAGCTGTATTTGTCAGAATTCAGAGGTAATTTAAATATCTCTCTGGGAAGAAAACAGTGACCTCTTTGCTTTTGTGTCTCTTCCTGGTCAGGACTAAGTTAGGACATGGACTTCTCTCGGGCCAGTATTCAAAGCCTCCAGTGAAATCGGAGCTCATTGAGCAGGTGATGAAGGAGGAGCACAAGGTACGTGTCCTGGGTGTGCCTCGTGGGTGTGTGGGGAAGGGGGACCTTCTACCAGCCAGAAGGTGGGTTTCTTTTTTTAAAAATTTGTTCTAATTAGTTATACATGACAATAGAATACATGTTGATACATCATACATAAATGGAGTATAACTTCTCATTCTTCTGGCTGTACATAATGTAAAATAACACCAGTTGTGTAATCATATATGCACATAGGGTAATAATGTCTGGTTCAGTCTACTATCATCCCTACCCCCACACCCGCTTCCCTTCCTTCACTCCCCTCTGCCTAACTCAAAGTACCCCTATTCTTTCCTAGCCTCTACCCCCTTACTGTGAATTAGCTGCATATCAGAGAAAACATTCAGTCTTCGGTTTTTTGGGATTGGCTTATTTCGCTTAGCATGATATTCTCCAGCTCCATCCATTTACTGGCAAATGCCATAATTTCATTCTTCTTTAAGGCCAAGTAATATTCCGTTGTGTATATATACCACATTTCAGAAGGTGGGTTTCTTATGCTTAGGCAAATGGTGCCTGCAAATTAGGAAGTTGTCAGAATAGCAGTCTCATTTCATAGTGAGTGGTGCCTGTCTATGTGTTCTTACAAATTGTGATAGCCAGATTATGTCCTTTGTAGGAAAACGATGGAACTGGAGAACATCACATTAAACAAAATAAGCCAGACTCAGAAAGTCAAGGGTTGTATGTTTTCTCTCATACGTGGAAACCAGAGAGGATAAAAGGAAAGAAAGGGATCTCATAATAATGGGGAGACCAGTAGGTTAGAGGAAGGTGATCATGGGAAGGGAGGATGGGAGGGCAAGGGGTGAGACTGGGGAATAAAATTGATCAAAGTATGTTATATGCATGTGTGAATATGCCACAATGAAACTCACTATTTTGTATAATTATTATGCACCAATAAAAAATAAAGTTGTAATAGCCAGGCACAGTGGTGCACTCCTATAATTCCAGCTACTCTGGAGGCTGAGGCAAGAGGATTGCAAATTCAAGGCCAGCCGCGACAACTTAGTGAGACTATGTCACAAAATAAAAAATAAAAATGAAAAAAAGGACTGGGGATATAGATTAGTGGTAGAGTACTTGCCTACCTGTCTTCACTCTCTAGTACTGGAAAAGAAAAAATGTGATAGCAATAGCTGGTGTCAGGGTTTCTCCATACAGACCATACGTATGTGCCATCCTTAATGATCTTCAGAAATGATGTTCATCATAAAGCTGAGATAGAAGGAATAAACCTTATAACAATATAACATTGCCCCCCAAGTAGCACAGTCTTGGCCCTTACAGTGTTCTCCTGATCTTTGGCTTTGTTTGCTTGAGTTTCTCAAAAGGCTAGTTGTTAAACAAAATCACACAGGTTCCTCAGCCTCTCCCCAGACCTGAGGATTCAGAATTTCTAGGGAGGGCTGGGTGGCCTCATTTCTGTTAAGTGGTTGCACGGTTTTTAATGTACACTCAAGTAGGAGAAACTCCATTGACCAGTCACTACTGAGTGACAGAATGATTGGAAGATGGACTTGATCTCCCAACACCAGACCTGAGCTCCATGTGCCTGCACAGTGGGCCACTCCCTGGGCTTCTCTGATGCACAGCTCCAGGGGCTGCTGCTTTATAGCCTGATCTTTGTCTATAGTGCCCTTGGAATTGTGCAGTGCATGACTGACAGTTGATTTCAGCACCCTTGGCTCCTATTGCTGCGAGTGACCTGAGTAAAATGCGTGCCCCTTCACCACCTGCTGTCCCTTTGGAGTGCCCTGTCTCAGCATTTGACCTCTGTGCTCCCATCTTAAGTTGGTCATCCTTAACTAATGCCTGTAGACTGGAAGCAAGAATTGAGTGAGCACTCTCTTGTTCATTTGAAGCTAGCTGCTTGTGGATATGGGGCAAGCAAGGGAAGGAAGGCTCTGAGGGGAACACGGAGTGGCAGTGTTTCGGGATGGGGAGAAGGAAGTGAAGAGGGTGAGAGGGAAACAGACATTCTGGATGGCAAGCCCAGGAGGTCACGGGGTGGGAAGAGCTTTGCTTCTCAGATTGCCTTGTTACCCAGCACTGCAAGATGACAGGTTTCTTTTTCTTTTCTTTTTTAAAATTTGTTCTATTTGGTTATACATGATGGCAGACTGCATTTTGATTCATTGTACATAAATGAGGTACAGCTTTTCATTTTTCTGGTTGCACAAGATGTAGAGTCACTCCGTTCGTGTAATCATACATGTACGTAGGGTGATGATGTCTGTCTCATTCCACTATCTTTCCTTGCCCCTGCTCCCTTTCCTTCCCTCATTTCCCTCTACACAATCCAGCCTTCCTCCAGTCTTCCCTTACCCATTCCCCTTATGTATCATTATCACTTATCAGAGAAAACATTTGGCCTTTGGTTTTTGGGGGGTTGGCTTATCTCACTTAGCATGGTATTTTCCAGCTCCATCCATTTGCCTGAAAATGTCATAATTTCATTCTCCTTTATGGCTGAGTAATATTCCATTGTGTATATATACCACAGTTTCTTTATCCATTCATTTATTGAAGGGCATCTAGGTTGGTTCCACAATCTAGCTATTGTGAACTGAGCAGCTATAAATATTGATGTGGTTGCAGTTGATGGGTTTCTTTTCCACCAGAGGGAGTGAGACCCTCTTCTGGGATGCAGTGGAGGAGATGGTTCTCATTTGACATTCTAAAATGTGAAAATAAAAATCAATTTAGTGGTATTTGTAAAATTTGGTTTGGTTACTATTATAATGTCCTTTTATGCTGGTAAAAAAAATGGTTCTTATAAGAGCAAGGCACATGATTCATTCATTCTAGAAATGATGACAGCTTAGAGGTCTGGTCTTTCTTCCTGCAGAGGGGTCAGTGGCTATCGTGCGGTTGTTCTGTGGATTCCAGGGGTCGGTCTGAGTCTGGCGGGAGACCATCTGACTTGAGGCGTGGGACCTCAGCACTCGGGCCATGTGTGGCCACACGTGTGTCTTTTTGTCTCACACCTTCCCAGCTTTCTGAACCGCCCAGAGCCTCTGGCAGTCTCAGTCCCACATGGCAGCTGGAGTCCCACTCTGCCCTCCCTTCACGTGGAACACACAGTCCCCAGCTGGCTCCAGTTCCTTTGTGGCTTGTGACCTGGCTGGTACCGTGGGTATTTGCGTTTGTGACCTTTGGTCTAGATGACTTATCAAGTGCTTCCGAGTGTTGAGGCGCCTTGATCTCGTGTGTGGTCTTGACAAAAGAATCCAAGTGTGATCAGAGCCCATGGCACATCCCGGCACGGAGGGTCAGGCCTGTCCCACGAGGGAGGACACGAGTGGGTCTTCAGTCCCCGCCCCACTAAGCTTCCTCTAACATTCGAAGTAGAGATTGAGTTGATCTCTGTGGTCCTGTGGGTGTCTGTTTTAAGCTGTTACTCGAAGAGACAAATAACCCATAGCAGAAATCTCTACTCCCCTCTGCAGGGGATGGAATTATTTTCTGAGGCATCAAGAGTTTTCACTGGGAATTTGTTTCGAAGGAATCAGTTTGTGAGACTCTTCCTTTTCTCAGGTGTCAGGAGCCCGTTGGTCAGGTGGTCCTGTCCCAGGCCTCTGGTGTTTGTGACTTAGAGATTAACCTGAAATGCTCCATAAGAGGAAAGAAGATGCACTGAAGCAAAGAAGGGTTAGATTATGAGAGGAATGTGTGGTGAAAGAGAGAGCATGAGAGACAGGTCTGAGCCTTTGGCAGAAAAGCCTTTTCGCAGGGCCACCAGCAGCCATGGTACCGACAACTGGCATCACATTGAGCTTGCAAAGGGCCGGGCTCTTTCTCTGTGTTCACGGATGCTGGAAGTGATGCAGAGGACTCTTGTCTGAAGTTAGCTGTCGAGCAGCAGAGCTGGGAGTCTCACCAAGTGATCTGGCTCCCGGGGCTGTGCTTTTGGCCACTTCTTTCTCCTGTTTCCCCGACGGTTGCTTCAGGATTTGTTTTAGGTTTGCTGTGTCTCTGTGTGAGGCTGGTAGTGGGTGGATGACAAAATGGGGCATTTTAAGTTTGCAAGTTAACAGGTAGTTCAATAGGGTGGGTTTATCACCCCGGTCTCGTAACTTGTGTCATTTCTGGAACATATACTTCCTGATATTAAATTAGTCTGCTATGAAATAAAGTGAAAGTTAGTGCTTAATATACGCTTGCATAATAAATATTTTTGTCTATAAAAAAGACGTGCAGTATTTGTAGTGGGCACTGACCAATTCGTTGAATTGATTTTTTTTTTCTTTTTGGTGCTGTGGATTGAATCCAGGGTCTTGTGCCTACCAAGCAGGCACTCTACCACCGAGCTACACCCTCAGTCCTATTGAATTGACTTTTAAGATAAAATTGCATTTGCAGTAGAAAATACTTTATCATTAAAGAAAAGGAGTCTTTATTTTTCCACCTGAGGCGGGAAGATTGCTTGAGCCTAAGAGTTCAAGGTCAGCTTGGGCAACATGATAAGACCCATATTAAAAAAAATTATACATATATATATATATATATATATTCTTCATCTTTATGCATATTAAAGCAGTGCTTTCAAACATTTTAAAGTAAAATACTCTAACTTCTTTCTCCTTCTGAAGATAACGTATTTTACATAACTGTGTATTCTCATAAACAGTATTTCTTAAGCATCAGTTTATTTGGGTGTCCACCTAAGTGATCCTTAACACAGAACTGCTGGTCTCAGCTTCTTATCAACATGCGATGACCAGTGTTCTACTTTGAGGTGATATAACTTAAGCTCTAAACATAAGACTTTGTTTTCACTAGACTCTGTTTTCCTAGTTTGGACAAATAGAACATTTCTAATTTACCTTTGGAAATATGAATAGTACTTTGGGAGCTTTGGGGTTTGGATGTAGGGTAGGAGCTAGTGGTCTAGGGTTTAAGGTTTATTAAGATTAAAAGCTTAAATCCACAGAGTTCTTCCACCTATGTTTGGGGGACCGGCTGAGATGTGTTTATCTCCTTTTTGTTCCTTTGTCTTATAAATATCTGTGCAAGCATTGCTCTAATGTGCTAAAAATCTTAATCTTGCTGCTTGCTGATTAATTAAAGCAGTAGGCTCACGGGAGCATGAGTGGCTAGCATCTGCCTGTCTGCCTGGTGCGCCGTGTTAAACAGAAAGTCCTGTGTAAGCTTTTGGGAGAGATTCTGAACACCGTAGTCTTCTCTCTAATTTTAGCTGATCGTTTTTGCAATTGCTGATGGAGAAAGTAAGTACAGTATCCTATTAATATGACAGGTTCCCTAGGCGGTTGCTATTTTGGAGACTATTTGGGCCTCCCTGTTATAAAGTGACTCAGAACTAGCCTTTGCTTCAGGTGTCCTAAGAACCAGCTCACCAGTGAGTGCATCCTCTCAGAAGGCAGATATGAGTCATGGTCGGTTTGGGCCTCTCTCGTTCATCTTGTGTGTTAGGTTCCATGGGGACACTCAGGATGTCACTGACGTGCTGTCAAGTAGGAAACATGCTTCTCTAGCTCGATTCTTTGGTTTTTATTTTAGCTTTTAAGGAACTATCTTATACAGAGCCTAACCCCTTTTTTTTTCAAAGAAAAATTCTTTTAATTTGCATACATACATAAAAGTGGAGAGCAAAGTATAATGAATTTCCAAAGTATAATGAATCTCAGCAGCTTCACTAGCTCAGTAATTGCTGGACAGGCCATTCTGCCAATCTGGTTTCATCGATCTTCTAAACTTTCCCCTTCCTCCTTTACTCTTCTTCTTTCCCTTCTCTTCCTTTCCTTCAGTAATTTAATATAAAATCCATACATCCTCCTCTTCAGCTGTAAGTATTTAGTATCCATTTACAACTATAATACCTTTTTTTTTCATTTACCATAAATTTCATTGAAAGTGTTAAAGATCACTTAAAGTGTTAAAGGATTAACAATCCTTCCTGAATCTATCATCTAATACCTAATCTATTACATGATTGATATTAATACGAAGACTTTTTCTGCAATGGTAATACAGATATCTTTTTCCAAAGTTCCCTCCCTCTTCCTTTTGCAAACTGTTGATTTGTTGAAGAAACTGGATCATCTGCCCTCAATACCTTGAGGTATTGCTCAACCTGTATTTCTTACAAGCTGGTAGATAGGTCTGGAGGCTTGATTAGATTCAGGCTCAACTTTTTTTAGAGCCTGACTTCCTGGTATCGAGATGAGAATTGAACATAGCCATAGTTGAGCCTTGGGGTAAGTAGAACCTTCCCTCTGAAGTCCAAGATATGATGGGTGTGGGGCATGGGTGTAGGCAGATGGGGCCAGCGGATGTTCAAGGCATGCAGCATGGAGTCGCTGAGTTTAAGCTCAAACGCTCAAACCCAGCTGCAAACCCCAGAAGCTGGTCTGTACCTCTTCCTACCTAGAAGGAGGTACATCTCTCTAGGTAGGAAGCTTTTCAAATAAATTCCATGAGATCACCTGTTCTCAAACAATCACTGGACTATTGAACAAGGATGAAGAAAGGTCAGTTGAGGGAAACAAAGAAATAGATGAGCAGAGAAGAGGTATAGGAGGGCAATGAATGAAACTGGGCTACAGGGCTGGTGTTTGTCACTATGGTCTGTAATGAAACTTCTCCTCTCAGTTGTGCCACCACTTGGTGGCACAGAGGAGCAACTAGCTCTCCTGAATTAACTGACTTGTTGAATTTTCCAAAGCAACTCCTTTCTGTGGTCTGTGTTGGGAGCCACATCACACTTGAATCACAGCTAGACATAATGCCAGCAGTGGCAGGCAGCGAATGCATGCTTGTGTTAGTGCCTAAACAGAAAGTGCACAAATGGGAAAAGGTGTATCCCACGTGGTGCCTCTGTGCTGCCAAGAGTGGAGAAATAATTACTGGACTGGACTGTAATGCTGGGTTTGAAGAAGACTTTTCCAGAGTCCAGGATATACAGTCTTCTCTTCTTGGCAGCTAGGTGGATGGACTCAGTGATGAAAGCGAGGCACAGAGGAACCAGGAATAGCATTGGGACACTAGAAAAAGAGAATGGAGAGACTTGTCTAGCTAGGCAACCCTGAACCAGTTGCTTAATACTTCTGTGCCTCTGTTTCTCCTTCTGTCAAGTGGAGATAATAGTCATCATCACCTCTTGGGATTGAAAAAGATAAGCAAAATATGCAAATACAATGTTAAGAATTGTGCCTGGTACCCAGTAATTATTTTATCCAAGCACCTGGAATAGCATCTGACATTTTCTAGTATTTATTAAGTATCTGTTGAATGAATTTGTATAAGTATTAGCCATTATGCCAAGATAAGGCATCATCTTGCATGCTTGTATCAGCTGATGCTACCAGTAAGAAAGTAGGACTTTTCCATAGTTTTCAGGGGGTGTGTAAAACAGGTAGTAAAATTAATTGAGTCAGGAATAAATTGGTCTTTGCCCGGCATTGGAAGCACATTGAAGCCATGTAAGCATGTAAGCTGATCATTTACATACTGGTTCCAAGTCCTCAGATGTCTGAATACTACCACTTTGGGGAATTCTTTAAGGGCCACTAGTACTGCTTCGGGTCCTCTGTAGTGTTCCTTAACATTGACTACAGATGTGTGTGTGTCTCTCTCTCACATACACATAAAAACTCCCAGGACGCAGAACTCCCGGTATTGCTGTGCACAGAGTACAAGGTCAGTAAGTACTGAATCGCTAGGCCCGTGAGCCCTCAGCAAGATGGGAAAATTCACTGGATTTAAAATAAAAACAACTACTTAGAATGGGTGCGTTGGAGAGATGTGATGTGTAGAGCTGCCCTTTGGCTATAGGAAGATAAAGGAGTTTTCTCATCGCCTGTTGAATCTGACAATAACTCTGCAAACCCGTCAGGGACTCCAGGCTGTAAGCATTGACCTGGGCATCTGTGAGAATTCAGAGAGGCATGAGACACGGCCTTCCCCCTGCTAGCACCACAGTGAGGCCATGGAGATGAGCCAGAAGCAGGCCGAAAGTCTCAATTGTGCTAGGTGCCAGTGATGGCCCGGATGGCAGGTTCTCTGCACGTCAGAGGAGGGGATGTGGCTTTGAAGCCAAGCAAGTGGAGGTTTTATCAAACGTGGGCAAGCATTTGCAGCGAGGACTGCCAAGGTGCGGTTTGTTTCACTGAGTTCTGGGAAGTGCTCTTGGGCCCACTTTGTTTTTGCTTCACATGGCCTGAAACTGAAGTCTGAGCTGAACCTGGAGTCCACTGTTTTTGCTCTGTGAGGTACATGGCAGTCTGGTCATTAAGACCACCATTTAGCCCTTCTCTGCCAGTCTCTTTTTCCCCAGGTGGGGATAAGCAGAGTACCCGCTTTCTGGGGTCATTGTGGTATTAATGAGTTCGACAGGTGTGACCACTGTTTGGTGGGTAAACTCGGGGCAACCCCTGGGAAACGGGTCTGCCAGATGCCTGCCTCTAGCACCAAAGGCCACGGGGAATCTTCCCACCTTCTGAAGTGTAGGCGAGTTTCCTAGATTTCCACTACTGAAAAGCCCAGTTTGTATCAAAACCAATGGAATGCTTCTCCCTTCTACCAACTCTGGAGTCTTAGAAAACAGCAATCCACAAGGGTTGGTGTTTCTGCTTTGTATATATTTTTTTAATTTAATTTTTTCTTTTTGTCCTTGCTCCACTTCTTTACCTCTTTTTTACCCGCTCTGTCCCCTTCTGAGTCAAGGGTCACGTGGATGAGGGAGGTGGGCAGGGTCTTTTCACCTAGCTAGTACTGTTTGTCCAGGCCTCTTGGCTGTCATGTTTCGGGACATGGCTGGCCTTTTTTTGTGGGGACACAGTGGGTTCTTTTGAGATGCCCCACTCCCCCAAATCTCCCCTCCCCTCCTTAGGGATCTTGCAAGGACCTTTCCCTGATACCCCGTTCTTCTGACCTCCTTAAACATCTACTCCAGATCCTGTCCTGGGCCTCCTTTGCTGACAGACAACCCACTAGCTTGTGCTCGGTCTTTTCTGGGGCTGCCTGACTGCCTTCTGCGCTACCCTTTTAGCCCCTGGGGAAGTTCAGCATTCTCCTCCCGCTAGCCTTGCCTCCGCCTCCTGCTCTTCCTTTGTTGCCATCCTGGCAGCTGCAGCTGGCCTCCTCCTGCTTCTCTGGGTGAGGGACAAGCCCTGCCAGCTCCCAGGAGGGCCCTGCATGCTGATCCACAAACAGTGCAGGGTAGTCAGGACATTGGGCAGCTCTAGGTGGTTCCCAGGGCCATATGACACCATTTTCCTTCCTTGCAAACACCCTGACCTTCGCTAGGGGTTCTCCTGTACCTTCAGGGAGCAGAGGGGAGATGCTGCTGTGGAGCCCTCTCTTTTTTACTTTCTTGTTGAGGGCCCTTCCTTCCTAATGCATGTCTAGTCTGCTCTGAAATGGTCTGTGACATACTGGTTTGGCCTCCACATAGTGGGGCCTGTAAAGATGGGTCCTGTGCCTATCTTTATAGGTGGAGTGTTTATCACCCGCTGTCCTTGGGCTTGAGTCCACAGGAAGAGCCCCAGACTGTTCTCACGTGAGGCTGCAGTGCCTGGCCATGCTAAACATCCCATGAATGTTGGCCTTCATCTTTATCTACCTTTTTTGGGGTGCTGTGTTCTCATGTGAGAAATGGAGTTTATGGTAAACCCTGCTCTGCCTGCACTTAGGGCTGCTGATGTGTGCGAACGTTTTGTAAGTCGATTTTCTCCTTCTACTCAGCCTCAACAGAACGGGATCTCTCCACGCATGTTTAAGGCCTTTGTCAGCAAGAGCCACCCGGAGTTTTCCTCTAACAGACAGCAGGATGCCCAGGAATTTTTCTTGCACTTGGTGAATCTCGTAGAGGTAAGTCTTCAAAAATGCGCAGAGGGCCTGTAGGGAATGTGTGGGAGTCCACCGTGGCCTGACCAGAACGCCCCACCTCTCCTTACCTCTGTCTCTGTCTTACTATGACCCTTGCAACTCTCTGGCCTTGGGTACTTGATGTGACCATTCCTCAAGCCCTGGGTTCCAGAGTCTGGTAGATGCCAGTGCTTCTTTTAATCTGTGCGTGTTAGAGGAGCGTTTATCAGTTATTTTGTTGGCCATTGTTTTTGGACAAAGCCCCCTGAGATTCCCACGTGGTACTTGGTGTCCTCCTGCCACAGCTAAGAGATCACACTGCTTTCAGCAAAGTCACATTGAACACTCTGGTTTTTAAAAGCTACTGAAAATTCTAAGTAAGGCCTTTTTCTCCCCCTAAAATACAACAATCTGTTTTTTTTTTTTTTTTTCTTCTCATTTTTTGATCACAAAATGCATCTGTACAGTCACATCATACATGCTTTAATTTTTCCAGGACAATCCTTTATTTTCCCTCTTCTCTTTCATTTGGGTCCTACTCTCTCTTTCTTCTGATTCCATTCATGTCAGTCCTTCTGCCATTTATTATTATTTTTTGGTACTTGGGGGTTGAGCCAGGAGTGTTCTACCACTGAGTTACCTCCCTATCTCCGCACCCCACTTTTAAAAAAAATTTTGAGACAGGATCTCACTAAGTTGCTGAGGCTTGGCTTCAAACTGCCTTCCAAGGTCCAGCCTTCCAAGTCCCAAGGATCACAGGTGTTCACCATCGTGCGCAGCAGGTCCGCCATGATTTTTAATGGCTGCATAAAATCACTTCACAGATGAACTAGAATTTATTTAACCAATTCCCCATTTTTGGATGTTAGATAAATTCCAATGTGTTCTTTTTAAGTACTCTGGTGAACTGTCATGACCAGAGGAAAAATATTTAGTAGAAGCCAGAGCTTCACAGTGGGTTGGTAGTCAATATTATGCTAATTGTTATTCATGACTGTTAAACATTCCTAAATTTACTAACTCGATTTGTAATCCATCCTTCAGAGGAACCGCATCGGCTCAGAAAACCCAAGTGATGTTTTTCGGTTTTTGGTGGAAGAGCGTATTCAGTGCTGTCAGACCCGGAAAGTCCGCTACACGGAGAGGGTGGATTACCTGATGCAGTTGCCAGTGGCTATGGAGGCAGCAACCAACAAGGGTAATGGTTCCAGGGTGGGAAACCAGCCCCGGGTGGCTTTGTGTGGGAAAACCCTGCACCAGAACACGTAGCAGGCACTCAGGAGCAGACAGCGCTGAGACCTGCACATCTCTTGTCACCTTTTCCTTAGTTCCCCTGGGATTTTCGAATACATCACAGGTTTTATGGAGGCGTTCTGGGTAGAAGCTACTTTAATGCCTATGACTTTGGCCAACTGGTTGGATGGGAGTCAGTGTAACTTTGGGGGAAATTACTTGTAATGATGGATGTAGAAGGTTCTTTGGCATCAACCCTCATAGGTTGTGCTTTGAGGTCTGAGGGAAATGATCAGGACTGCATTTTTTGGTGTCTTTGCACCAAAGTAGAGGTCTCTTGAAATAAGTCAGCTTTTGTATCTGGTGCTGTTTATGGTGCCTCTCATGGGATGTAAATTGTGGCTGGGAACTTTGTAGGAGCAAGTCCCATTAGAAGGTCTAGAGACCTGGGAAGGGAGAAGGAGTTAGGGGATACTTTAGCCTTGTGGGGTTCTGGGGATGGTTCCTTCTCTTTCTGTCAGTCTGATTAGTTCTTCCCAGGCAGAATAGGTGAATGGTATTAGAATTAATATCTCACAGCAGACAGAGGTAGATGACTACTGGATTGCTTATTTCTGGGAAACTGGTCATTTTTGTGAAGTTCAGCACCTCCGTGGGTGACCTCTTCCTCTTTGCCTATGTGTGTGTGTGTTGGGGTCAACTTATTATAGTTGGAAAGTGATGATCATAATGATTTTCAGATGAAATGGATTTCTATCTTCTATAAGCTCATACAGCTTTTGACCAGTTTTTAAGCTCTTTTCCATTATGCAAGGTAGAGAAATAAGGGATGTGTGATTTGTTTCCTTTTAAGAATTAGGGTTAATTGATCTCTCTTGCCCACCTCAGGGTTACTGACTTGTGTGTCCGGCTCAGTTCCATCAGCCTAAATAACAGAGATTCCCCAAAGATGACTGGGTTTATTTGGGCCGAGCACTGCAAAGGGAATGTGCATGCTATAGAAACTCTGTAGGTATTCAAAGAGGTTGAAATAAGGGAGTTTTGAGGGGTGAAATAAGGAGAATAATAAAGTTGTTTTGGTATAATAATCCTTGGTTCGGAGATCAGTTATAAGGGTGGCTCCAAGTCCAAGGATGAACAGTTCTGGGCCAGCATCCTTACAGAAGTATTTCTGTGCAACATTGTGGTGGCCTTTGTGTGAGGTTGTGGTTCAGACCGTCTTTTGTGACAGTTCTTGTTATCAGGCATATAAGCATGACATCCCTTCCTTCAAAACTTCCCTGCTTTGTGTACTTATTTACTTTTGTTGTTAGGGTTTGACAAAAGTGACTCCATTTTGATTTTAACCACTTTCACAGTCCTGTGGTCTCTAACTCACCATTTATTATTTATGGGTGGTAACTATCTTTTCTAGAAAGGATATTTACAATTTTGTTCCAGGAAATTGGTCACTAGGAACACTTAATGTTCACATCCTAGATATAAGTGCATCATAAACTAATTGTGGACTAGGGAAATGAATTTTAAAGGCCATTCAGGAAAAGACTTGTGTGTATAAATGTGCTTAAAAACTGATATATCAGGAATGAATTTTTGTTGTTGTTGGGTAACAAAAGATAATTGAGTAGAAAAGCCATTCAAAATATCTGTGAAGTTGTGACTGCAGGGGCAGATCTGCTGAGTCTTAGGTTTTTGGTGTACTCACTTCTTTTTCCCTTGGAATTTGATCACTTAAGCAGGAATCATGCAGAGAGGCTTCCAGGTGGGCAGGTGGGCTACTCTGACATCTGAGGTGCTGGAAGCCTCGACAGGTAGCCATCCTGGCCATGGTGATCGTCACAGACTATGTGATGGTGGAAAACCGCAAAACTCATATTCATCCTCCCCCTTGGCCCTGCACCACCCTGGAACTTATGACCAACCATGGTTGCTGGTGGAACCAAATCAGAAAACACGGGGTCTGGTGACTGTCAGGAGCTCAGTGGTAGTTCTTTTTACTTTTATCTGTTTTTTTTTTTTTTAATTTAAAATTTTTAAAAATATTTTTAACCCCTCCTGTGGTCTTTTTATTTAAGTACAGTTTATAAAGTTCACAGGAATTTTTCCATGACTTTTTGTGTTTGATCATTTTCAAAATTTGATCACTGGACACCATTTAACATCCCTTTCTGGCCTCATCTGTGGAGTAGTAGAGGGGTGCTGATCAGGGTTTATGTCTGCCTTTGTCAGTGATTGACTGGTTTTGAACTTGGGCCTCAGTTTCTTCATCAAGGGAGTGAGGGGCCTGGGAAGAAATGAGACCTTGGATCTCTTTCGGCCACAGAGTTCTCTGGTGTGAAGGTCTGTGTTTGGAGGGTGGCATTTGGGCAATTCAAGACTTGACCTCTGGGCAAGTGGAATACAGGTTCATGCATCCTTTATGTCATGTGCATGATCTGAACAAAGCTCCTAGTTTGCTCCTGTCAGTTTCAAAGGGGAAGAAAAAAATAAAAATGAATTATTGGTTGCAGCCTGTCAGTGTTACTCCAAAGACATCCCAGAGAACATTAGGCTTATCTGAATCTGAGAAAGGCAATAAGGGAGACCCTGACCCAACCCAAGAAGCCTTCGGGGAAGATTGTCCAAAAAGGGTGTTTTCATTTCAAGAAGACGAAAAGAATTGCAAGGTCATTCATTTGTTCTTTTATTCAGATGAACTGATCGCCTATGAATTAACAAGAAGGGAAGCAGAAGCAAACAGAAGACCCCTTCCTGAGCTAGTGCGAGCCAAGATACCCTTCAGTGCCTGCCTTCAGGCCTTTTCTGAACCAGACAATGTTGACGATTTTTGGAGCAGTGCCCTACAAGCAAAGTCTGCGGGTGTGAAGTGAGTGTGTGTGGTAGGGGGACAAGGAGGGGCCTTGAGAGGTGGGAACAGGGGTAAGGGAGAGGGGCCGGGGTATTCCAGGAGTCTGCATGCTTGTTCCTGTGTGGTTGACTAGGATTATGATTCATACACTCTGATGGTCAAGGAGTTTACTTACATCAGACCTGTCCATTAAGACAGGCTTATACTTTGTATTATATACTAGGAAGGAATACCTTTTTTTTTAAAAGTGCAATATTGTGGTTTGTTCTTTATTAGGACTTTGCCTTTCTTTCTTTTTTTCTTTTCTGTACTTTTGTCGGTGTTAAGAGCTTATAGTCAAGAAACATCCTCATCCTCAAATGGCAAGAATAATGATTAATGAAGAAATTATAAAACTATTTATGGCAGGCTTCAATATTTCACCTCAGTGAAATTTTAATTTTATAATGAAGATTTGGCTTTGAACTTGGTTGATTGTGTTCCCATTTGAAGACTAGAAGTCTCAGGGCATCTCAAAGTGGGGATAAGGGCTTCTGAGCATTTTCACAGTGCTGCTTAGGACACGATCGATAGGTGTCCTGTGTTCACATTGTGAGACTGACTGTCAGGTCCATGTGATTTGTTTTTTCTGTACGTGGCACCTTAATTGATCTGATATAGTTGGGTCTTGCTAACATACTACCTATTGGTGCACTTACTTAATTGCAGAAAGAGTTATAGTGATATGAAACGAGGGGAGGTCTGCAAGTTTGGCTCTGGGGGTTTTGCTACTTTTAAAAGCCTTCTGAGGCTAAATTTGAACTCTCAGTTGGTGTAAAGCTGAGTGAAGGATGGAGAGCTTTTGCTGACTGTTTTTACTACAGCTCAAGGAACAGTCTCAAGCCTGAAATCAGTTATACTCTGCAGAACCCATCTCTTGGGATTCTGCTTTATTTCAGATTAGACACTTTACATGTTAAAAATGAGAAAGGAAAACAGTTGATTTCAAAATAGAAAAAAAAGTCATATTTTCTTAAGATAAAATTTTTAAAAATTCCATATTCAAATGAGGACTATTAATAGTTCATTTAGTTGTTAGCTGTCCATCCTGGGTTAAGTTTTCAACAGAGGATTCCCTGGTTGTGGTGTGTGTGTTTGGGGAGATATTTGTGTTATGTGTTGTGTTGTGTGTGTGCATGTGTGTGCATTTGTGACCTTGAAGAAGACAACTGGTGAACTGGCATGTTAAGTATGAGAGATATACCTCTCTACAACTTGGAGACACCTTTGGTCAGTGAGAAATCCTTGCACCAAATTCGTGATGGAAAAGTTTCTTTAGTCATTGACTGTGGACTGAAGATTCTTTGAATATTTGTTCTTTTTTCTTTGTGCTTTCGTAGTGATTCTGTATGGGAGGTAGAAAGGGATCACAGATCTGGAAGCCTAGAAGGCCCCCAGGTCAGGTGTGATCTGCAGAGTGGAAGTGTTCTTCCTTTTCCTGGTCACTGGCCACTCCACTCGGCTCTTCAGAACAGTGACCTGGTGTCTTAGAGTGCTGGGTGTGGCACACTGTCCAGGCCTGCCCTTCCCTGCGTGTGTCCTGCCAGGAAGAAGCCTTCTCAACACTTGGAAAAGGCCCATCTTTAAAATGGAGCTGGGAGGCATTAGCTTTCCACAGATAGACAGACTCTCTGAGCCCTGGGCTGGTGTTCAGGAGATCCGGATTCTTCTGTGTGCACGTCCTGGCTTGTCTTGTGTTTTGGGCAAAACCGCTGCCCACTGTTCTTCTCCCATCCGTAATGGAGAAATTTCTCCATCAAATGCTACAACAATATTCAGCTGTGGGCAGTGCTAACATTTAGAATCCTTGAGGAGTTTCTATAGTGCTTCAAGGTGGCCATTTCTCGGCATACACATGTGCCCCTCTGTGGGTTGTTTATATACATGAAAAGAATCAGTACTGTGTTTATGATGATTGTTAGTAACTGAAAAAATGGTCCTCAAGGGAAAGAAAAAAAACGTTAAAAGTAATAAAACAGTGATCATTTATTGCATATTGATTGCCAGAGCACGAGTCAGACAGTTCTCATCAGTTATCACATTTAGCCCTCTTTGTGATGGGAGGTGGGTACCATTTCTCCCTCATTTTACAGATGAGGAAATAAAAGAAGTAATTAGCCAGCAAAGGGCAGACTTGGGATTCATTCATGTCTGAGTTTAGGGATTAAGCTCTTAATTGTTGTGCTATGTAAAAACTCCCATATTCCTTACCATGCTTATATAGTTTTTCTATTCCTATGCTTTGTCATGTTTTAAATACTACTTTTGGGAAAATCAGTTAGTGGACTCTAAACATTCTTAGTTTTGTTTCTCTAATTCCAGCAGGGCAGGCTCTGACTTAGCCTATACATTGTTAATTTGAATGTTTTTTCATTCAAATTAACAATGTATTAGCCTATACATTGTTAAATTGAATGAACTTGAATGTTTCTTTCATTCGACCCAGAACCCAAAAGGCCAGAAAGAGGCAAACGATGTCTTGAAGGGCTTGGTGGATCTTGTAGGTTACTGTGGACCAGACATGATCTTTCCTTATGTGATCTTGAACTGACTGTGTCAGGGAAGAATATTAGATTCTGTAAAGTTCATTCACCCAGCAAATATTATTGGTTCCCTAGTGTATTCTAGACAGTGAGAGGAACAAGACCTGCCCTCAAAGGGTTGGGAGGGAGAGATTTCCACTTATCCTTTATCACTCATGCAGAGAAGAGCCTGGTGTGGGCTCTGGAGTGCACACTCTAGGTCAGTGGCGTGGCCTTTGAATCCCTAGTCTAGGACTTGCAACGTGACCTCACCTCCAGGCCCTGGGTTCCTCATCTGTGAATAATATGGGATAATATAGGTACCTTTTTTTTTTTCCCATAGTTGAGGTGAGGATTAAGCCAGCTAAGCCATTAGAAGTGCTGTGCACAGTACCTGGCACAGAGGGACTGCAGGATGCCAATGTTATTAATCTTTATCTTTCCTCTTTTTTGGGTAGTGCTTGGATTATATGAGTGTGGTTGATTATCATATTTCAATGTACTTGGTAAAAAGGATAGAATTGTGTGTGTGTGTGTGTGTGTGTGTGTGTGTGTGTGTGTTTGTGTGTTTTAGTTGCCAGATTTTCAATATAATATACAATCATTTCAGGGAGAGGGATAGCTTGTATTTTTTTCTTAATAAAAAGTCTTCATAGTATTTTTACCTTAATTGTAATTAGTGAACACTAGGTATAGTTTAAATAACTATTTAAACTAGGTTGTCAATAGTGTTCTCAGGACCTATTTTAAGTACTTTATGTGTTTTAACTCATTCAATTCCATAATGGACTTTTCAAAGTAAAGTATATGTCCATTTAGACCTGTGTGAATGATTTATATCCTGATAGCCTTTCTTAAAAATGCATGGCTTTCAAGAAAAATTTTAATTCCAGGAATTGATTTTTGGGAACAAAAAAATATTCCAAGGATAATTCATGACTTTGTTATGTTTAACAAATTTGATGACCCTGAACTGTGACTAATGAATGCAAAATACTGTTACTTTTGAGATGAATTGAACAGGTCTATGTGGAGCAGTTGCTACATGTGTGAGTCAACTGGACCCCCTGTTGAGGTTTTGGAGATGAATAAAGAATGTTTAGGGCAAATCCAGGGAGGAGACATCTGGCCTACTCTCCCACCCTTTTAGGTGATGTGTCACATGACCTTCCAGGCCCTCCCCAGCCTCACATCGTCTACCACCAACATGGATTTGGCAGCTGAAACCTCACCCGGATGCTGACCACAGAGCCATGGCAAGAGCCTCAGGGCTCCTGGATCATATTTTTAAATCACTGATATAGTGATAACTTTTGGTGGAATTCAGTGTTATGTATTTTCCAGATTTTAATGTAAGAAGAGAAGGTCAGAAAAGTAACATCTTTGCATTAGTTGAAAATGTAATACCAGATGGAGTTTGTTGGATTTTGGTGAAATTGAGGACTCAGCTACATGAATAAGAGTGATGTTTATTACTGCTTCTCAGAAGATTGGAAAAACCTAATTAGAGATAATATAAATTTCTGGAAAGAGCCAGGATGTCCTTAGCATGACAGAGCTCCTGTTTTCTGAACGGCTCCCTTATGTTATTGCCTATGGTCGCCTACCATCCTTGTGATGGAGAATTTGAGATACAGAGAGGCTTACATAACTTGTCTTGGGTAAAATAAACGTCAGTAATACACTGATTCAGTGTCCAAGACCTCAGGCATTGACTAAATTTATGCCAGTTTCTTAGGTACATATACTTCCTATTGTGCCAAGTGGTTTTACACTATTTCATGAATATTACACAGCCATAGCAGGTAGGTTTTATTAGCAAATCCATATTTTAAGATGTATAAACAGATCCTCAGGAGGGTCAATGATTTGATGAGATTTGGAGTACATTGAGGCACATAGCCAAAACCAAAATCCACATCTTTCCACTCTTTGTAGCGCTCTACCCTGTGCTATTGCTTCTCTTCTACACTAGGGGGAAGCATTGCATTTGCTTTGTGAATTATGGGTTGGTGCATTCCAAATAGAAGGCCCAGGGCTCAGATTTGAAAAGTGGGATCTTGGTGAGAGAGTTCTAGAATCTTTTATTTTAAAAACTACTTGTAATACTTGTCTACTACTCTTTTTTTTTTATTACACATGTCTACCACCTTGACTATAAGATGGAGGTGGTTGTTAAAAATAAGATAATAAATGTGGAGTGAATTAGTCTTGACATTAACCATAAATTTGGTGTACAAATTGAATAATGTGCATAAAATTGTCAAACCAAAGCCCGGGTAATTTGACCTTTCTGAAAGTCTAAAGGGAACACAAGATATGCACACATGTATTAATTTTAAATTTTAAGTCTCAGATTTAGATAGTTTAGATAATTGCACTATAACGTAGCTACCCTTAGGATCAATGTGACCACGGATTTAGGTGTGATACTTTTTAATGAGGCCCTGGAATTTCCAATAGTCAACCAAAGTTCCACTAAGCTGTTCATATGCCAGTTTTGTGTGGTAAGGAGTGATTCTTGGTGGGAAAGGAGAGATGGGTGTTTCAGGATCATTTGGGGAGCTTTATAGACACACAATGCTAGCATGAATGCCTGTGAACACCTACAAACAGTTGCTAGATTCCAGCAAGGAATTTAGAAAAACAAATGGTTGCAAATATGTTGCAACAGAGTGAAAGTAGTTATTTTGAGGTGGGCACAAATCACTCTCAGGGGACAACATTCTTCCACATTAAGCATTTTCTTCCTGGGGAGAGGCCAGGATGAGTGAGCAGGAGTGAGTGTGTGTGCCCTTTTATGACTGTGTTAGCATGTTTGTGTGCTCAGGCTGAACACAGGCATTGTCAGGTGTGCCTCAGAGGGAGTTTATTTTGCTTCATGAACTGTATTCACCGTTTTTTTTTTTTAACTTCATTTGATTGATGTAATCCCCTTGTGTTTCCCAGAACGTCCCGCTTTGCCTCGTTCCCTGAATACTTGGTAGTGCAGATAAAGAAGTTCACTTTTGGTCTTGACTGGGTTCCCAAAAAATTTGGTATGTATCTTTTGCATGCTGTTGCTTAAAACCTCAACTTTGCCATTTAAAACACATGGCCTGTGACAGAGCCCATGTAATTGACTCCACAAATGGTTCCATTACATTCTTTTTTCCATTATTCCCACATTTCCCATTGGAATATGTGATGGGCACTAACAATAAAAATGACCACATGCCAATCCACACCCCTCTAGTCATGGGTTAGGAAATGACCTGATTCTGAGAGTGAAAGCAGGACCCTCATGTCTTATAGTACTTCCCAAATGTTCCTGGGCCAAATTACCTGGATGTTAGGAAAATGTGGATGCTGCTTCTGCAGGTCTGGGGTGGCCTGAGATTGTCCTTCTAACAAGCCCCCAAGTACTGCTGACCCAAAGGCCACACTTTGAGTAGCAATTAGTTGGAGATATACCTTCCTCCTAGCATCCCTCCTCTGCTTCTGAGGCAGTCAGATGTAGCTAATGATGTTCCCTTAAATCATACGAAACTCCTTAATAATCTAATAGAAATGGTTGCATTAAGCAGTCAAAAATGCCCAGCACCCAAAAAAAAAAACAAAAACCTGTCAAAAATGGGAGGCCTCACTGGGCTTTCTTCTTGCTAATTTTAAAGACTCTTGACCATTGGTAGAGTTTAATTTTCTAGACAATGCATTCAACTTTTTTTCTCTACCATCAGGATTGAATATGAAGGCTGTTAGGCTGTCCTCAGCGCTGTGGAAATGATGTTTAGTTTTACCAAAACTCTGTAGTTTCTCAAGCAGATACCTATGACTGCCAGTCATATAATTTCTATGTTTTTGAACACTTATGGAAACAAAAGAAAATAAAACAGTGCAAGTCTTATGACTGCCAGTCATATAATTTCTATGTTTTTGAACACTTATGGAAACAAAAGAAAATAAAACAGTGCAAGTCTTATGGCTAACCAAGCACTCACCTGAGGGCGTAGGTCAAAGAATGTCAAATCCACTGGAGAGATTCCCAGGTACTCTCAGATGCACAGCCATTGTTTGCCAAGGGAAGTTGTTCTGGGAGTGCTGGCGAAGAGCAGGGGCCCTTGCTTTGGCTGCTGGGATAGTTTTCTGAGTGGAGTGGGGCTGAGGGCAGATGTGAATCACCCAGCTTCTCCGCTGGACCCTGAGAGAGCCTTTAAGCACCTAAGAGACTGACTTGTTCTAAAGGCTTTGACCTGCTTTGGAAACAGTTTTATTTTTCCTTATCCTTGGAATTTCTAGAAGGAACAAAAATTTGAATCAGACTTTTTTGATTTAATGAATTTCAGTGAGTCCTAAAGCTAAACCTGATTTTATTTTTGGTACTGGGGATTGAACCCAGAGGCTCTTTACCACTGACCTGTATCCCCAGCCCTTTTTATCTTTTTATTTTTTATTTTCAGCCATGGTCTCCTTGAGTTGCTTTGGGCCTTGCTAAGTTGCTGAGACTGACCTCGAACTTTTGATCTTCCTGCCTTAGCTTCCCGAGTTGCTAGGATTATAGGCAGCCACCATTGTGTTCTGCTAAACCTGAATTTTCCTCATGAGGAAAAATTGTATCAATTTTGCTGGTCAGATTTTTGTTCAGTTTTACTGCCTCCTGAAATTAAAAAAGAAATTTAAAAAAAAACTTGACTTTGTTCTTTGAGTTGTTTTATAGTGGGATTTGTATTCCCAGTATCATAAATGGTTTGGGGGACAAAAATTTTCAGGTTCTGTTTGCTTGCCCATAAGACATCCTGCCCCAGCATTTGAATTCATTTTTCATTGTTATTTTATTTGAATATGTGCAATGCTGAATCTTGACATGGTATGATAAATTTTGTATGTGAGTAAGTCAACACAATAATAACTGAATCAAGAAGTTTTTAAAGAAAAATGTGTCACCAGGACTCATACACTTGAGATTCAATTAATTTCTTTAAAACTTCGTTATTTATTACCTTAGAATGATTACAGGATCTATCATGATCTGAGAAAAGGTGTCAACCAGAATTGCAAACTCAAATGTCTAGCAAACTAAATGAAAGAAGTAGGCTGGGATAAGAAATACATAGCCATGACCTTGGCCTTGCTTGGGTATTCCTGCTTTGGATAAAGACATAGATCAGAAAATCATCTCTCTACCATAAGAATCAGAATAGCATAAATATAATAATAATTATATTTATATAATTATAAATATATAAATAATACCCATAATGCTCTGGGTTGTAGGGGCAATAGGGAAAAGTGGGGTCTGTGTCAGAGTATCAGTGTCTGTGTAGAAGCTGAAGGTCAGCTCCAGATAGTTGTTACTGTATGAGAACATGCTACAGCTTCACGTTTTTCAAAATAAGCTGGAAATCTGAAAATTTAAATGCACTTTTAAGATTTAAAAATTGGAATATGTTGCCATCATTTAAAATAAATAAATAAAATGTGTTTGGGCGAGGACTGATCTGTGAGCTGCCAGTCTATGACCTCTGGCTCAACAGATTTGTCCTTGCTTAGTGTGAAATCCTGCCACCCTTCTCCGTTAACCTCTCATTAGTCTTGATGAATCTGCTGGTGTGGTGATCTCTGTGCTGACAGCTCCCTCAGCTCTGCCTAGACACGTGCAGGTAGATTCTGTAGTCCTGGTTTTATAATTAGGTGATTATGGATATTTGGACACTCCTGTGAGTATAACCTCTCTCATTTTTGCAGACGTTTCTATTGACATGCCAGACCTACTTGACATCAGCCATCTCCGAGCCAGGGGGTTACAGCCAGGAGAGGAGGAACTTCCGGACATCAGCCCTCCCATAGTCATCCCCGATGACTCAAAAGGTACTCCGGCCTCCAGGAGCCTGTGCTACACCGCCACCCTCCTCCATGGACCATCACTTTCTTCCCCCACTCCTTCGGGCGTCCCTTGGCTGCCTTCCTGTGATGTGGCCCACCACAGATAACACAGAATTGAGGGGTGGCTGCAACTTTAAACTTGAAATACACATCACAAGGGCACAAACCCATTGAGAGTAGTTAAGGAGGAGAGTTTTTAGGTTGTATTGCTTCTGGTTTGGGCTTCCTCCCTTCCATTCTCCCTCTCCTTCTCTGAAATGGGAAAAGGAGTTGTTTCCTGCCTGTGGAAAACAGGTGTCTTCAGTGGTTCATAGTCCAGGGGAGCTGTGTTAGTCTTGTCAGTGTCTTTAGACAACCCAAAGGGGCCATTCAACAGGGTGTGTTGGTTTGAAAAGTCTGGATCCTATTTCAGCTCTCCAACTTTGTCACTGCTTCTTAGCAAGGGAGTGGTTTGAATTTCTTTGCAGTGCTGGGGGTGGAACCCAGGGCATGACACATGTTAGGCAGGCCAGTGAGCTGCCCCCAGCCCTCAGAATACTTTTTTTTTTTTTGGTACCAGGATTGAACCAAGGGGCACTTAACCACTGAGCCACATCCCAGCCCTTTTTTATTTTAAAATTTTGAGATAGAGTCTCACTCAGTTGCTTAGGGCCTTGCTAAGTTGCTGAGGCTGACTTTGAACTTGGGATTCTCCCGCTTCAGCCTCCTGAGCCACTGGGATTACAGGCATGTGCCACCGCACCCAGCTAGAATACGTAACTCTTTAAAGGAAAAGTACAAGCCAAAAATAGTTGCTTTACCTTCATGGGTAAAAACAGTGTCAGAAAATTCTTGGATTAATTATTAGCTGTTATTCTGATTGCATCAGTTTCATTCTGGCTTTGTTTGCTCACCTGTTTACCATTTGTCTTCCTAATGAGTTCATTAGGTAAATTAGCTAATAATGATAGAGCCCTGTGGGCCCTTCTGCCAAAGGTTTCCCATCAGGTGAGCAGTGAAGGTTATTGCTGATGTTCAGTCCTGCAGAAGAGAGGAATCCAGAAGGAGCGAGATAGGATTCAAGATAGGACTCTGTTAAATTGTTCTCTAATCCAAAGTCACATGCTGAATTGTAGAGATGGCTGAGAAGGGAACTGCACAGGAGGCAATCTGGGTCATGTGGATAGGTGGTTCCTCAGAGGCGTAAGAAGGTAGATGTAGGAGCATCAGAGAAGCACAGGCTGGTTAATGAGCAAGGCTCCCCTGCTTTTCAATGTTTATAACGGAGTCCTTGGTTTGTAGTTTTACAGAATTCTTCTTAGAATACAGAGAGAAAAATTGAGTTCATGAAGATGCTAATCAGAACTTTATGTTTTATCAGTTCTAAATGCCTAAAACCTGTTATTTTCCCTCATTACTATAATAACTTTATGTTATGCGGACTGTGGTGGTCTGTGTGGGGTCCCCAGGGTGAGGGATTTGGGGAATGCCCTGGATTGATGGTTTTTCTTTTTCTAAAACTCTTGGACAGAATTTGGTCTCATTTTCTACCCTCTCCCTTAATTTCCAGATCGGCTGATGAACCAACTGATAGACCGTATGTACCTTTTACAATGTTTCAGTAGTTATTTTTCGGTGACAGTTCAGCAGTGTCACTTCCTCTGTGTGTGTGTATGTGTGTGTGTGTGTGTGTATATGTGTGTGTGCGCACGCGCGTGTGCAGCCTTTCCTGGGTGGGAACCATTCTTTGTTTGCGAGTAGAGGAAGGAGTAAATGTAAACCAGTGTCGTGATGATTAGGTAGCCCCTGAGGCTCAGGAGTGGGAGCCGCTCAGCCCTGAGTTGGAACCTTGGCTTTGCCATTTTTGCCTGTGTGAATGATTTACTTACCATTTCTGAGCCTCAGTTTCCCCAGGTGTGAATGGAAGGTAATGATGTCATTTCCTCCCTCAAATAGCTTAGGATTTAGGTGGCTTAAGATGAAACAAAGCCATTATTTAACACCCAACAGAACAGCACTTTAATTGGGTAGCCTGTGGATAAGGGTTGAAGAGCAACTAAGGCAAGAAGAAATGACCTTTTCATGTGAGAATGTCCCCCTGTGCTCTGCAGCCTCCGACATCGATGAGTCGTCAGTGATGCAGCTGGCTGAGATGGGCTTCCCTCTGGAAGCGTGTCGGAAGGCTGTGTACTTCACTGGAAACATGGGAGCCGAGGTGGCCTTCAACTGGATCATTGTTCACATGGAAGAGCCAGGTAGGTGGTGAGACTGTGGAATGGCTTTGGAGTCTGAGGTGATCCTTGGTGATGCTAAGCCTTGGTCCTTCTCTGTCCCCTGTGGATGCGTCCCCAGAAAAATAACATTTCAGCTCATAATCTGCCATAATAGTGGACAAAGTCACAGTCTTTGTATTTCTTCCCCTTCTTTTAAATAACAGCTTTATTGAGGCATAATTTGTCCCTTTATTCATTTTATTTTAATTTGCAGTAGCAAAATGATCGTTTGAAAGATGTGGGGTGTACTTCTAATGAAGAGACGATGAGACTTGAAATAGAAACATCTGCATAAAGAAGCAGAGGCCCTTTAGTTAGCCTTTCTTTTGTCTACTCTATTAAGATATAATTCCTATATCTACCTATTTAAAGTCTGCATTCCTCTGTGTTTTGTTTTTTTTTTTAATAAATTCAGTTTTGCAACCATTCTTACTACCTAAGTTTAGAACATTTTCGTTTACCCAGAAGAAATCCTGTACACATTAGCAGTCCTTCCTCAGCTGTCTCCCAACCCTGGCAATCCTGAATCTACTTTTTGAATCTATGAATTTGCCTATTTTGGACATTTCACCTAAGTGGAATCATATCATATGATAGCATCATGTTTTCAAGGTTGATGTGTTGGCAGCATAAATCAGATCTTCATTCTTTTTTATGGCCAAATAATATTCTGTTGTACAGACATACCTCCTTTTATTGATCCTTTCATCAGTTGATGGACAATTGGGTTCCTTCCATTTTTTTTGTCTTTTATTAAAGAATGCTGTTGTAAACATTGTGTACAAGTGTTTTTCTTTGTGTGTGTGTGTGTGTGTGTATGTGTGTGTGTGAGTAGATATTTTAATTCTCCTGAGAGGAATTGCTGTCCTGTGGTTACTTCATGTTTAACTTTTTGAGGAACTGCAAAACAGTTTTACACAGTGAGTGAACTATTTTACATTCCCTTTTCTTCTAAAAGTAGTCTTAGGCCCAACATTTGGGTCAGTGATTCATTTTGAGCTAATTTTGTTTATGGCGTGAGGTAGGGGTCTGATGTCATCATTTTGTTTGTGGTTAGCCAGTTGTTCCACCATCTTTTGTTGAAGAGACTGGCCTTTTCCATTGAATAGTCTTGTTGAAAATCAATTTACCTTAGATATATGGGATTATTTCTAAATTCTCAATTCTATTCAGTTGATCTGTAGGTTGCTTTATGCCCATCCCAGACTGCCTTGATTGTTCTAATGTTGTAGGTATTTTTCCTTCTTAGCTCTAAAATGTTGCCTATTTCAAGACAAAAATAAATAAATAAATAAATAAATAAATAAATAAATAAATAAATAAATAAAATGAAAGAGGCTTGAGTGTGATCATTTTCTCATTTTCCTCAGATTTTGCTGAACCACTGACCATCCCTGGTTATGGAGGAGCAGCATCTGCTGGAGCCTCTGTATTTGGTGCTACTGGATTGGACAACCAGCCTCCAGAGGAAATCGTAGCTATCATCACCTCTATGGGATTCCAGCGAAATCAGGCTGTGCAGGCTCTACGAGCAACAGTGAGCATGAGGGCTGTGTGTGGACACCCCTCTCCTATTGGAGGTGGTTTGTATTCCGTCAGAGCAAATGAGACTTTCCAATGTTCTTCAGTCATTTAAAATCATGTTTATCTGTTTCTCACCTTGGCCCATAAAGATTGGTTAGCATATAGTACATGGAAAGTCCATCTACATGATTGAGGGAATCATGCAACGGATTTATGAATAAAGAGATGATAAACCTGGGGCAAGATGACCAGCTCATAATACAAGACAATCCCTATTATCTTGGTGGTTTGTTAGTAGGGATCACAGATTGACTTGGAGCTTGCTGTGGCCTAGAGCCAAGAGGGATGCATGAGATTCCATGTTCAGTAAGAAAGTTCTGTAGGTGAAAACTGCTTTGCTGATATCAGGACCTTGGAGAAATGTCTTTTGAAAGTCTCCATAGAAGATGGAACGGCTCCTTAGAATTCTCTGCAGCTTTTTTTCTCTTTAAAGAGAAGGTTCTTCTAGTCGTTATGAATGTCCTGATATTATCAGGAGAGAAGGGACCATGAAACTGGAGCATGGATGGGAATCTTCCTTTTTCAATATAGATATCTATTTAATATTCAGAGAAAGTGCTTTTTTTTCCCCCTTTAAACCCACCCTTCCTTGCCACATCTTGGTCCATTTTTGAATGGATGTCTGCCACCTGTTTCTCCTTGCCTGTCCTGACTGGGTACCTGGTAGAGTCTGTTGTGGAAGTCACAGCAGTTCTTGACTGACTCATAGGACTGTGGCTGGAAAGATGTTTCCCTGTAAAATGCTCAAAATGTGTTTCTCAACTGGAGTATCTCAACTGGAGTACTTTCCTGTGCCCACTTATTTTATTTTTACAGAGGGCTTCATTGGAGTTTCTATGTCTATGAAAGTTCTTTATCCTGCCAGTGGTATCACAGACAGGGGAAGATGGAAACATTTTCATGGTGAATTGATTTGATCTGCAGGGAGTTCAGTTTAAAATAATTACTCGTTAACCAAAACATTATCTCTACTGCAATTCAACCATTCTTCCATCATTTGGGGAGAGGAGACATAATGTAGTACAGATGTGGGTGCCCCACTGGCTTGTAGGATTATCTGCAGAAAGTGCAGTTGGTAGGGCAGGTAGTGTGTGCACTCTGTGGCTGTAGGAAGGGTTGCACTTGACTGGCATCCCTTCCGGCATCCTGCACTCATAATTATTGGCATCTTCCTGCAGAAATACTGACCCAAGACTGACAGGGGCTTTGGCATGTGATAGGGGTGCTTAGAACTGTTTCCCAGGGAATCCAGTCACAAGCCTTGGTAGGGAGACTTGCAGAATGCCAGCATGTCACATGCTGAGTCAACAAGCTTCTTGCTCAGAGGCACTTAGGGCCTCCTGCCCTATCTGCTAGACATCTGGTTCAAATGGTCAGGATTTAATGAGACCCAGGGACTGCATGCATCATAAAAATGTTTTGTTTTATTAGAATAATAACCTGGAAAGAGCACTGGACTGGATCTTTAGCCACCCTGAGTTTGAAGAGGACAGTGACTTCGTGATCGAGATGGAGAATAACGCCAACGCAAACATTATTTCTGAGGCCAAGCCTGAAGGACCTAGAGTCAAGGATGGATCTGGAAGTAAGTTCTTGCCCTAGACATTTTCTCAGCAGCCATGACTGTACATTCGGCTCCTCTACTTCTTGCCAATATATATCCCAACCTTTGGCATTGTTTAGAAGTTAGCATGGATGCCAACTCATAAATGGTGCATTCTGTCACTCTGCATAGGACCTAGGTCTGATAGAGACTAGGTTAGCTCAGGGTCATGTCACCCTGTAGAGTGTGTATGTGTGTGTCTGTATATGTTTCATGCCAGTTTTGACTTTATCTATTGCTTAGAGGTAAATTTTTTCATGAACCATGGGAACTTTTGTCAAAAAGAGAGCATTTATTTTCATGGTGGTGTGTCTTGAACAGTAGAAAAGCAGTCTTAAGTCCTTGACTGTGTCACTGCCAACATTTTCTGCAGGGCTGTCTCAGTTGACATAGGCCTTTTGTAAGCAAATGCTGACCTGTGTCACTGTGTGTCTAGCTCTGTTCTACACACTATGCATTTGAACGCTCAATTTAATCATCACCACAACCCATTTTACAGGTGAGAAGGTGGAGGCTTGGAGAGATTAGGTATTTTGCTCAAGGTCACACTGCTCTTAGGAGGCAGAGGCAAGAGTCAGACCCAGAATCCACGTTCTTAACTGTCATGACATCCTGCCTCTTGGGCTGTCATTGTCCACAGGGTGGTGTTTAGCTCTGTAGTCTGGCTTACCCATACCCTCCTCGGATCCCAGCCTCCCTTGCTTCTGTGCCTCCTCTACCTATAGCTTGGACGCCTGGGACTGGTGTCTGCACCACTAATATTCTCAGTGGTCACCAACTTTACTTTTGCCTCCCTCTAGGCCTTGCTAGGTGAATCCCTCTTTGTCAGATGCCCTTCTCTCCATCTGCCACACAGTAAAATCCTTATTATTCTTTAGAACATGGCTGCAGATTTCATCTCTCTGTTCTGTTTTCTCAGATCCTTATTATGCTCATAATCAGCCCCTATGTACCTCATAGTTTCATAATAGTTATACCAATATTAATAATACTTCCATTTATGCCACATTTAATTCTCCCAGTAGCCCTATGAGATAGATACCATTACTATCCCCATTTTACAGGTGGAGAAACTGAGGTAGAGAAGGCTAAGTAGCTTGTTGAGTCTGCATAGACAGTGATGGGTAGAACCAGAATTCCAACCCAGGCAGTCTGCATCTGGAGCCAGTGCCTGTAGTCACTGTAATGTCCTCATTCTTCTCTTGTTAGAGTATCACATTAATCTTGCTGCAAGATTATTTTTGTAGCTCTCTGTGCCTCCTGTTTGACTGGAGGACAGAGGCCATTTTATGAAACTGATGGTGTCTAACTGATAGCAAACACTGAGTAAAGAAAAACCAGATTTAACTAAAGTTATATGTCCAGCCTTTGTTTCTGTGATCATAGAGTTGTAGATCTACTCACTACGGCTCTCCCCAGACTTAACCTGTGCGTGTTGATCTAGAGCTAGAGAGAGAGGTGGGAGGGAAACCTTCTTCTTTTAAAATGCAAAACAAAAATTGATTCAGTTGTAATCCCAGCTGGATAAGAAAAGGATGAGATGTAGTTCTCCCAACTCTCATATTCACCTAAAGGGTCCGGCGTCACTTTTCAGAAATCAGGAATTGCCTGAAACATTAGAAGCTGTCATGGACAAGCTGCTCAATAAAATTCACGAGCAGGGTTCATTCCATGTTCCCTGTGCATCGGTTCACTGCTTCTTCGACTCACTACTGTAGACTTTTTCCTGTGGAGGTGACGAGTCCGTCCACCTCCACAGGAAGGCGTAAACCACGAGGTGGGGCTGATGTGAAGCTGCTGAGGCGCTGGCTGCCGGCGGAGCTGGATCACTGGCCTTTCCTTTCTTCGGATGGAGACTGGGGCGCTGCCTGCTTTCTCATGTGGCCCATCATGATAAAGGACAGCCACATCACCTCCTCAGGACTTACTGAACCTCAGGGTCGTCTGAGGTCGTCCTGGTGCTGCTGGGTTTGAAGAGGCCTCCTTGAATAGGGTGCTATAGGGATGCTTTCAAGCGCTGGTGAAGGCACCATGGGTCCGACTAGTGGGTGTGCCTGGGGGAGGGGAAGCTGCGCTGTGAGATGAGCCGTGAGAAATAGGCAGGATATAAAGGCAGAAATAGGTGAACGATTTAATTATGAAAAAATAAGAGGGCGGAGACAACCTAACTTGCCAGACGCATCTGGAGTCTGATTGCAGAAGAACAAATGTTTTTAAAGTAGCCTCCCAGCACTGGGCCTAGCCCATGATAAGGGGCCAGTAAATAACGGATTTAACAAGGCATTAAACGAGTACCAGGAAGTAGAGGTCTCAGACGGTGTTTGGCTGCTCCAATCGGTGCTGTGTGGAGGACCTGGCAGTGAACCATTTTGTTAAGTTGAATGAATCAAAGGAGAGGAAACTATATATTTAAGCCAGATCCGTGGCACATGCCTGCAATCCCAGTGGCGTGGGAGGCTGAGGCAGGAGGATAGTGAGTTCAAAGCCAGCCTTGGCAAAAGCGAAGCACTAAGCAACTCAGTGAGACCCTGTCTCTAAATAAAATACAAAATAGGGCTGGGATGTGGCTCAGTGGTCAAGTGCCCCTGAGTTCAATACCTGGTACCCTCTCTCGCTAAAAGAAAGATATATATATATTCATCTATATCATTGAACATATATTAACAATGTTCTATTATATATGTGTCCCATAATTTATATACCTAATTTTAGGTCAATTAGGTGTTTAAATAATAAATAAAAGACTGTTACAGGAAGAGTTTCAAATAGTGGAAATGTTTTCACATTCAGGTGATAGCAGCCAATTTTAAATAATGAGTTTTTTAAAGGATGGATTTGGTTTATAGAACTCCAACAAATGCCTGACTTAATCTCTGTCCAGGGAATAAATATTTGTTCAACATTTAACTTTCATCCTTTCTTCCTCTCCTAAAAATAATGTTGTAATGAACACTGATGTGCCCTCATTTCATTATTTCTTTAGGGAAGTTTCTTTCTTTCTTTTTTTTGAGTACCAGAGATTGAACCCAGGGTTTACATCCCCAGCCCTTTTTATTTTTTTTAATTAAAAATTTTTAAAAAATTTTTAGTTGTAGATGGACACAATACCTTTATTTTGTTTATTTAGTGCTTTTATGTGGTGCCAGGATCGAACGCAGGGCCTCATGCGTGCTAGACAAGCGCTGTACCACTGAGCCACAACCCCACCCCCTGTTTTTTTAATTTTAAAACAGGGTTGTGTTGAGTTGCTTAGGGCCTCACAAAGTTGCTGAGGCTGCTTTGAACTTGTGATCCTTCTGTCTCAGCCTCCTGAGTCAGTAGGATTACAGGCATATGCTACTGTGCCCAGCTCTTAGGGAAGTTTCTGAAGAGAAGTTTTTGAGTGAGAAATGCAGAATTTTAAGGCAGTGCAGTTGTGCAGTTGACCCTCATGTGACCCTCCAGAAGCACAGCGCTGGCCAGTGCTGACTGCTGACTGTGTTGGCCACTCCCCTCCCCAGCTTCCCCTGCGGTGCTGTCTGGTTGAACATTTCATTTCTTTATTGCTTTGTTGGTTTCCTCTTGTGTTAATGGCTTCCTCACTTTGGTTGGCCATTTTCCCATTTTTATTGAGGTTTTCAGATATTTTTTAAAAAATCGATTTGTAAGAGCTCATCCTATATGGTAGGTTAGTCTGGGAAGGCCTCAGAGCTTTACAACGTTGAGTTTTTCTAGCTGGGAACACATCATGTTTCCCCACCTCTTCCCACCTGGCTGAAGCTGTGTGTTTTTCTGTGCAATTTCTCCTTTACCCACTTATTTCACATGAGTCCTGTCATTTCATTTGTATTGGGATGGAGGTTAAAGTCTGTTTTTCAAAAGACTACTTTAGGCCTAGCACCTAACTTTCTGTTGAGTTTAAAAATTTTTCAACAGTGAGAAATCAGTCCTTCACTCTGACCTATTTGGGCTTCTACTGTTTGCAAAATCATCTGTTTCCATTGCACCTAATGAGCGTCTCATCTTTTTTTTTTTTTTTTTTTTTTGAGAACTCACTGATTGCCTGTGTAATTAACATGTGATTAGGCTGTGAGGCTCTGATTAATCAAAACCTGATCTGGCTCCTTCAGACTCATCCCTGTTATGGTTCATAAATCTTCAGTGGCAGCTGAGATTTCCAGGGATCAGAGAGACATTTCATTTGCTTGGTGGTGGGGCCAGCATGCTCAGCTCCCTGTGCCACCAGGAGGAGCCCAACCCCAGTGATCTACTCGAAACCCCTGAAAACGTCTCCTAGCTGGGCTCTAATTCTCATTCCGCTTTAGCCCTTGTTGCAATTCCCACTTTTTATTTCTTATTGAAAGTCAAGAGGAAGTCACTGTGGAGTAACCCAATTTACACTAAAGTCTGAATGACTGAGAACTATTAAATTTGGAGAGTAGTGTTTGATATTTGGAGTTCTAGGCAGAATTACAAAGAGATTGGTAATTTTGAGCTGACTGTGGTTGGGAAGGCAATTTGTAGACCCTTTAATATCCTATCCTTGTTGGCAGCTGTCTTGAAGCTGTTATGTTTTATCCAGAAACTTCTTTTTTTGAGAACTCAGACGTTTCATGAAAGCTCCAAATTACTCTCCCTGTTATTTTCTCAGTGCAGGGTGATAGAAATCAAGCTATTGGGATAGAAATTGTTTGCAGATATATAAGGCACTTCGGAGTTAAATATTAGTAAATTCAGGCTCTTATCCCCTGCCTCCTTGTGCAGAGGGAGTTAGGAACAGATAAAGATACATATTATTCCAGTTAAGAGTTGGATGAGGAAAAGTAGTTTATCTCCCCACAAGATGGCAGAGCCTCTGGGGTCATAATGGCTGTTTCAAGGAGTCTTTGGACATTCTGTGTTTTGAGCACTCACCATAGACTGACTGGTGTGTCATGCCCTGATGAGATATTACTGTTTGAGAAAGGAATGTAGATGCTATAATGGTTTATGAAAATGAATTTATGGAAAGGCCCTCCTGAATCTCGAGTTGCTTTTGGTGCTTCTGTATTTTTTTTTTTTTTGCTTGATAAATATTTATTTTACTCTTCCTCTGTGATGCAGTGTGCCCCAGTTACACGAACAAGTGACCACATGTCAGGGAACACCTTAAGGCTACATAAACTTACGTACTAAATGGCAGGATTTTGTAAAACTACTGTTCCACTATAGTAGATAGTATCTTGGCACCTGAGAGGAGTTGAGTTGATCTCTCAGTATCTCTTTTTTTAATTTTTTAATTTTTATTGTAAACAAATGCGATACATCTTGTTTCTCTGTACATGAAGTAGAGGCATACCATTTGTGTAATCATACATTTACCTAGGGTAATAGTTTTTGACTCATTCTGTTATTTTTTTCCTCCCCCCCACCCCTCTTTTCCCTCTATACAGTCCCTCCTTCCTCCACTCTTGCCCCCCTCCTACCCCCCATCATGTGTCATCATCTGCCCATAAGCGAGATCATTCGTCCTTTGGTTTTTTGAGATTGGCTTATCTCACTTAGTATGACATTCTCCAATTTCATCCATTTGCCTGCAAATGCCATAATTTTATTATTCTTTATGGCTGAGTAATATTCCATTGTATATATATATTCCACAGTTTCTTTATCCATTCATCAATTGAAGGGCATCTCGGTTGGTTCCACAATCTGGCTATTGTGAATTGAGCAGCTATGAACATTGATGTGGCTGTATCTCTGCTTCTGTGTTCTTAACGTATAATTTTCCAGAGGGCAAAATCATGACCTTCAAGTGACTATAACACAAACACCTGTCACATGTTTTAACTTGTTCATGAGGAACCAATTAGATGTTACTACTTATTTCACAACATCTGAGAAGCTAAGATATGTACAGACAATAGACAACTTGACCAAGAAATTTTAAGATAAGATTGCTGGGAAGTTAAAAATATTAGTTAACGTCCGTCAGGACCATAAATTCATGAGGTTATGTGTCTGCCTGGATAGAAATTCTTTGTATCTTTAGTAGATCAAAATCTGCCAGTTACCAAGTGACTTCCTAAGTCCATGTGCGTTAATCAGTACTAAGCAGTGGGTGAACCAAGCTCATCCCCTTAGCCTGGCAGCAGTCAGCTCTCTCTGAAAGGCCAGATCATAAATGTGTCAAGTTTTATGAGCCGTGTAAGTGTCTGTCTCATATTTACTCCTCCTTCTCACCGGAACGAAAACAGGTTGTAGGCCGGATTTGTGTTGTTTGCCAGTCCCTCTCATGGACAATCTCTGGGTGACTTTCCTTCATGTGACATTGAAAGGACATGCTGCCTGCCAGCTTTTACCTTCCAAGTTTCTTGGGATTTTCCTAACAGTTGCTTTCTTGAAGAACAAAAGCAGAATACAGTTTCTACCGTGTTGGGTGGGGATGGTAGTGGTAAAATGTGATGTTTAACATATTCATTACTGGAAAGCTGGTAAGATTTTCTTTTCTTTTTCTTTTTCTTTTTTTTGGTATCAGGGATTGAACTCAGGGGCACTTAACCACTGAGCAATATCTCCAGCTCTTTTTAATATTTATTTTGAGATAGAGTCTTGCTAAACTGCTGAGGCTGGCCTTGAATTTGCGATCCTCCTTCCTCAGCCTCCTGAGTCACTGGGATGATAAGTGTGTGCCACTGTGCCTGACTGAGCAGGTTTTCTTAGAGTGTAAAAAGGACACATTTTATGGGAAGGAAGAGTGCTGGTTTCACACCCATTTTAATTCTGGCTGTTTAGAGAGACAGTGTTCACCAGATGTGGGACATAGTAGTCAGATGTGTCTGCCTTTTCAGGGCACTTTGAAAGTTTCTTGTTGGAAGTCAACACTTTTGAAGTATTGATATTACTTCAAAATGCCTTCTATAAAAGAAGGATTTTCTACAGTTTTTTGGAATGTGTGACTTTTATTTTGAGGAGATCTCTTGAAACTTAGAGAAGAGTCAGTAGTATCTTCCCTTTCTGCTTTGTTCATCTTGATTTTCTTTTTAGAAACAAATTATAAATTGGCATTTTTTTTTACCTGTTTAGACTTTGCAGATGTGTTGAAAGAAAGCCTCTCTTTGGCTATTGGTTACTAACAGGAGGTCTTGAATAGTGCACAGGGCAGTTGCTAATATTGATAAATATGGTTAATTATAATTATGGGACCGAGATTTATACTAAACTTTCACATTTTATTTTTATGATTCTGAGTAAACACATGAATTCTTCTTAACCAGAGAGGGGACTGTGCCCTTGTGGGCTGAGGTGCGGACGTGTTGGAAGGCTCTGGATTTGCCATTCCCTCTTGGTCTGTTCTGGTGATCTCTGGCTGTGTTTCATTGTTGTGAGCCTGGTTTATGATGGAAGTGCTCATTACACATTCTGTTGGATGGCTGAAGTCATTGTTTTGTGGAACAGTTAGTTACTTGGGACAGAAGGACCTTGACTGGAGTACTGTGTCCTCTCTTTATTATTAATGAGAATTCTTTAGAGGGCTGCTACCTTTTGGGAAAGCAGCACTTGACTGGAAGTGCAGAACTTGACTGGAGGTAGAACTTGACATAGAATTGTTCCAGAAGGACTTCAGAACCATGTGAGGTCAAGAAAAGGTCTCAGCCCACACCCTTTCCCATGTGTTGAGGCAGCCGTGGGTTCTTAGTTTGGAAGGCTCAGAGGGGGTCATAAGTAAGGTCCTTGGATCTATTTTTTTGAAAAATAAGAAGCAGGCATAATGATTGTCATTCACAGTGGTTTGTGCCTGTTTCTGATTTCCAACCTGGGATATTTTTTGTCATTTGGATGTGATATCAAGAGAAACTTAGTTAATGATGGGAAAGGCAGTCCCCACTGATTAAATAACCATTTCACTAGTTTATACTCCAGTTTATACTTTGGTAAGTAGTTTGTAAAAATATATACAATATAGGGAGGTATGAAAACAAGTGAGGAGATAAAGGGAGTGATCTCCTCATTCACTTGTTTACACATCTGGGCCATTCTTATCAAGTGTCTGTCACATGCAGAGCACTGTGCCCTGTGCACTATACCCTGTGCCTGGAGTCCATCAGGAAACACGTCAAACTCCCTGTTCTTATGGAGCTGTATTCTAGCCTGGGGTCAAAGGCGGTAGATCAACAGATGCACAAGGATATCTGTGGCATGGCAGGTGGTACTCCAGGCTGTGTGTGCAGGAGTGGGTGGGGGGCAGGGGGCTTGCTACTTTATAAAGTGGCTCATGAGTCAAACCACTTTTACTCATGAGATGACATTTGACCTTAATGAAGGGCGGGGTGAGTCATGTGCCGTCTGTAAAGAGTCTCAGATAGAAGGAATTGGAGGTGTGAAGACCTGAAGTGCAGAGCATGCTTGGTGTTCTTGGGGAGCAGCCAGGAGGCCAGGGTAGCTGGAGCAGAGAAAGGGGAAGCATGGGAGCAGGTAGGGGGACTTCGTAGGCTGCTGCAGTATGTTACTGCCAGATGCAGGAAGCCGCTGGAGGGTTTGGGGGCAGAGCACAATTTGATTTCTATTTAAAAAAAAAGACCTCTTGGTCTTTTATACTGAGAGTAGTCAGTAGGGGTTAAGGGAGGGTGCGGGAGTCCAGCTAAAGGACTCTTATAAAAATTCAGACTAGAGATGATGGTGACTTGAATTAGGGATTACTAATGAAGATGATAAGAAATGATTGGGTTCTGGATATATTTTGAAGAAAATACTGACAGGATTTGCTGATGGGTTGGATGGGTGTAAAGAATATGAGAGAAAAATCAAGATTTTGTCCTGAGTAACGGGAAGCATGGAATTGTTATTGACCGAGATAGAGAAGGCTGAGGGGAGACTGTTCAACAAACGAGGAACGGAAGGGCACTTCCTGATTAAAGGTGCCTACAAAACCCCCATGGCTCATGTGATGCTTAATATAAAATGCTTTCCCCCTAAGATCAGGAGCAAGATAAAGATGTCCCCTCTTGCCATTTCTATTAAATATGTAGAGGAAGTTCTAAACAATGCAGTCAGACAGTAAAAAGAAGTAAAAGGTATCCAGATTATTAAGGAACAAGTAAACTATATTTGCAGATGACATGATCTTGTATATTGAAAATCCTACAGAATTCACTAAAGAACTAATAAGTGAGCTCATCAAGGTTGCAGGAAACGAGATCAATGTCCAAAACTCAGTTTTAGTTCTATATATGGACCATAACATTTCAGAAATGAAATTAAGAAAATAAAATCATTTACTGCCATGGGACTATCACTCAGAAAGAGAGAGAAGGAGTCTGGATAGAGGGGGGAGAAATGGTCTGGGGTCTAAGCTGTAGGTCACCAACATTCAAAGGTCAGGGAGGGAGAAGGCACAAGAAAAGGAGATAACCTGGAGAGCTCAGAGTCATGTCCCGGGGACAAGCACTTGAGGAAGGAGGAATTGATCGGGTATATGATGCTGATGAAGGGTGAAAAAAATGAGATCAGGGACTGATGACTGAATAATTGAATAAGCCTGAATAAAAAGTAGGAGAGAGAAAGAATGAGAGAGATAAGGGTAAGCAAGGGTCTGTCCAGAATTAGTACTTTCCTTTTTGCTACTGAGGATTGAATCCAGGGGCACTTCACCACTGAGACACATCCTCAGCCCTTTTTTTATATTTTATTTAGAGACAGAGTCTCACTGAGTTGCTTAAGGCCTTGATAAGTTGTCTGAGGCTGACTTTGAACTCACAATCCTCCTGCCTCAGCCTCCCCAGCTACTGGGATTACAGGAGTGTGCCTCTATACCCAGCCAGAATCAATACTTTTTTGTTTTGGGAAAAGGTAATAAAAGTTGAATACTAGAAAAATGAATTTGCAAACCTATTTTTTTTTTTTACTTCTTATTTTCAGATATGAGTATTACTCACAAATTACTATGTAAGTTTATAAATGCTAACCCTGTTGTTATGCTGTCTCATAGTTTGTAACCATTTGCTGAATGGACTGGTACTAGTCCATGGAACCTACTTTATGTTATGCGGGTCTAGGATTAGATGAAGGAATGTGAACTGAAATTGATTCAACAAGGATTTGTTGCAGAGTATTGTACTTGATGGCAGGAAGTACTGGTTAGGCAATCAACACCAGTCTCACTCTCTAAGTTTCCTTGTTCAGAAATCATGAAGCCTGAAGTTTGCTTTCACAAAGGTTATAATCACATGCAAGTCAGATATCTTGTGTGGAGCATTATTCCTATAAATGATAATAACTATTTTCCTCATAACCCTGATGTTTGTATGCCCTTTTATTCTGAATTGCTCATGTAATTCTCATACAACCCTGCAAAGTGAATGGGTGTTTTTTTTTTTTTTTTTTTGTCTTTTAACCTCCACGAAGAAACAGGATCAGAGATGAAACAACTTGTCCATTCTCATGCTCTTTGAAAGTGCCAGAGCCAGGGCTACCAGTTTTAGGCCCATGAGCTTGCCATGGAATTTGGCTGTGGAATTTTAAATTACCTTTCAGATTCGAATTTAACATTAGATGTACTTTGATAGTTTAGCTCCAACTTTTGTCATATGAATGTACATGTAGAATTTGCTGTCACTTTGGAGTTGTGTGTGTGTGTGTGTGTGTATTGTCAGTGTGGCAAGGCAAATAGAATTTGTCTTTCAGATCTGTGCAGTTGCTGGATCACACAATTGTTGGTAAGGGCTTTTGATTTTAGAAGTGCTATCTTATAACTGAATTATTTCTTCTTTCATAGTGTATGAATTATTTGCATTCATCAGTCACATGGGAACATCTACAATGAGTGGCCATTATGTTTGCCATATAAAGAAGGAAGGAAGGTAAGTCTTTCAGAGAAGGTAAATGTTAGCTATGGTTTATTGAGCTCCTACTATGTGCCAGGCACTCGACTTGGTGCTTTGTATGTTACCTTGTTTGGTTCTCACGTTGGTCTTGTAGGGATATAGTCTTAACACCATTTTATACATTCAGACACTGAGGCTCAAGAAGGCTGAATAATTTGACTTTAGTTAGTAAAGAGTTGTGTCAGAGCTTATATTCAAAGGTAATTTTAACAAAAATACCTTCCCAAAGGTACTCCATAGGATCTCCGTAGTTAGCCAACAAAACAAGAAAACCAAAATGCCATATTAAGTTAAATTTTAGATAATGAATAATTTTTTAATATAAATATGTTTCAAATAATTGCATGTCTCCAGTATTACATGGGATGTACTTATATTGACAAATGACTTGTTGCTTACCTGATGGAGTTTGGGGGATAACCTGGGTTTGATCTGGTGACCTGGAACCTCCAGTGATCTGCCATGCTGCAGCCCTGCATGGCTTCTCCGCTCTTGAGTAGGATTGTTAGGCCTGGAGAGTGAGAGGGAGGCTACTGCTCTCTTCAGATCCTCCTCCCTGGGCGCCCTTCCCACAGCTCCCACTGTGCCCTGGGGGACACACGCTCAGGCTGCCTGGTGCAGAGTAACACGGAGCTGGACTTCTCCCCTGCCTCCCACTGCAGGAGGGCTCCCCTCCCATGCAGACGCCACCGTGCTCTCTTTCTAGTGTGTCTTTTAGTTTTATCTTCTCAGTGTGATTACTAAAAGTCAATCATTGAGCACAGGGACCAGTATTTATAGTGAAATCTTTTTATTGCCAAGAATGACAGTTTTTTTAAAAAGTATTTTTTAGAAAGAAAATATAACTTAAAAAGCAATAAAGTTCATTGTTGCAAATTTGTAAAATAAAAAAATATGCAAAGAATGTGTGCTGGGACAGCCTGAAAATAGCCAGTGTCTGCATTTTGATAAAGTTTTCTTTATTATATTGGTCTCCTTGGACAGGGGTGTGTATGTCTCTCTATATACATACCACATACATGTAAATGTATGTATGTATTTACAACTCTTATAAAATCTTAAAGTATGTACAGAGTACATATAATTTTTAGACCTGTTTTTCATATTTTATTTTATTTTATTTTTTTTGTGGTGCTGGGGATTTGAACCCAGGGCCTTGTGCTTGTGAGGCAAGCACTCTACCAACTGAGCTATATCTCCAGCCCCCTTCATATTTTATTGTGACCCCTATTACATGTTCATATTATATTGTGATTATTTTCTCACTTCACCAGATTTTCTTTGAAGAAATCTTAATAGTTATAATGGTTCACTACATAGATATTTACCTCTGATTCTTAGCTAGTTTTATACCTACGAATGAAATAAACATTGTTATACATACTTCTTTTCCTCAGTGTCTGAGGCTGTCTTTGGATTTCTGAGAAGTGATTTATGGCATGAAGGGCTTAAAGTGTTTAGAGGATCCTGATAGATTTAGTAACTGCATTTTGATTGAACTTAAGAATCAAAAAGCAGTAGTGATTCCCCACCAGAATTCTGTTCATTTTTACACAATAAATTGAACTTTGGTTATCTTACACATCTTGGTTATCTTAAGTATAATGCTCCATCTGATAATAAGTTATTTCTGCCAAGTGTCCTGGAACTGACATAAATCCATCAACTGCTTCTGTCTTCTGTTTTCAGATGGGTGATCTACAATGACCACAAAGTTTGTGCCTCAGAAAGGCCCCCAAAAGACCTGGGCTACCTGTACTTTTACCGCAGGATACCAAGCTAAACACATATGAATTGGCGAGAAGAAGCCATAACGCCTTTTTAATTTGCCAAAAAGAGAAAAAAAAAAAAAAAAAGAAAGAAAGAAAAAAATTTGGGACAAGCCAACATGAAGGAATACATGGGGTATTTATAGTTTATTCAAAGAGCACGATCATTTGGCACCTTCTAAAATAGAATTGGGAAGAAATTTCTATTAGTGATGTTACTCTATTGTAGATAGTTTTTATAAATGTTCAAGGAGAGGGTGATATAAACAAAGGTCATTCACATTGCTGATGTGGCATCTGCCATCAGCATATCAAAACTGGGGATGTGCCCCCAGCCCTCTGTTTTGCTTTGGGGGTCAAGAGGTAGTGGCCTCCAGAGAAATCAATCAATGAGGCCATGGTGTGGCCTCACCTACAGTAAATAAAAAGCCCACATTTTGTTTCATATAGAAAATCAGCAAGTGGGCTGGGCTTTACTTGTGGCATAGTCTTTTTCATTACGCACAATAATTTCTGACCTATCCATGTATAATAGAACATCCACAGTGAAAGATATTTTTAATTTCAATCATATCAAAATTCATAATATGACTGTATGAATGTGTGTGAGTGAGCGAGAGTGTGCGACCTTTATAGTCCACTAGGAAATCTGTGATGGGTTGGCTTTTAAAGGCTAAATAGTTGGTATTAAGCATATCTGGAAAAGGCAAGTAAATATTTTGACAAATCTATAACTCAGGAACAGTTAAAAAATTTAATTCCCCACTTAGATTTTAAGGAGTAAAAAGGGCTGAGTTATCCCCTTTAAGTGTAGTCAAGAATTCACTTGGGGTTGTGACATTTGGTGGCATAATGCCCCATGTCCACAGGAGCCTAAGAGTGAACTTTGCTAAAGGTGGATGAATTCTCTTTCTTAGCAGCCCATTCCTCCAAAGGTATAGTGTTTATTTTGAGTTAGAATAGCTACCTTCTTCTTATACCACATGAAAATTCCCTGGAATCATGTTAAATGCCCCAGATTTGTCTGTCATTCTCTTGTCTCTGAACTCTTTGCCTGCCTCCATGTCCATGTTTTTCTGGGGCCAGTCTCGTTTCTGCCCTGTTTTGGTTTATCACCTCATGACTTGCCCTCGCTGCTTATCAGCTGTGACTGACAATGTGATCTTGGGCACTTGAAGGATTTCAGATACAAAGAAACTTAACATGTCATTGTAAAAGGCCACCCTTTCCATTTTGATTAAGTATTTTAGGTGCAACCTGGGATTAAATCAGAGTTTCTAATGTGATACACAGAGGGATAATTTTCCTACTGCTTTGTACCAAATCCCAGAGTCTCTGGAGTTTCTATTTCAGATTATTCAGTCAGATGATAAAGGATTTATTGCTGTCCTCTTCACTTGTATTTGTTCAATCGAAAGGATCTTTCTAGAAACTGTAGGAAAATAAAGCAGAACCAATTGGGGGAAATGAAGCAGAGATGAGTCTGGAGCCATAAGGATTGGTGGTAGTTGGGCCCTGTCTCACAGGAGGTCATGTACACCATGTGAGCGAGGGATGCAGGCTGGAGGCCTATGGCCTACAGACCCGGGTGCTGTCCTGACTGGTGTGGGCAAGGCCCCTCTTCCTCCTCGTACCTCACTCTCCTCGTCTGCACAATGGTGGGTGATACCTGCCCTCCCTTTCCAGTTGTGCTGTGAGGCTCTGATGAGATTTGAGCCTGCACAGGTAGAAGGGTGTCCCACAGTGGGTCCCAGTAGAGCATGCTCCCTGCCTTGTGAGATTGGCAGAAGGAGGGGAGCTCATGGTGCAGTCCTCCTCTACGACACTGTGCCCACTGGTGTCACCTTCTGGTGTTGACTCAGAGGTCCTGAAGCAGACCCATTCTCTGGCTCAGGTCCCTGACTCTGGTGGAAACCCTTACACGAAGCAGCCTTACAAAATCCAGTGCCCTTAGGGCCAAGTATGGTGAATAATGACTCCAAACACAAATCAAAAATGGCTTGTTTTCAACAATGTTGCAAAGCAAAGGCCTTTTGGGGCAGCAGGGGGAGAAATGGAGGTTTGGTTCGCCATGTGGACAAAGACAGTATGTATATTTTGAACGAACTAAAATTTTTGTAATAGAACTTTCCAAAATTAATGGTATAAAATCTGTACTTAAGATTACAGGCTATAAATTATTTAATTTCCCTAGGTAGAAAACGTCATTTAGCCCTTTTGATGCCTAAAACATACTGTAAGAAAGTGTACTACGGCTGCCTTTTTTCCTGTCTCGTGAAACAAAGGGCTATTTCTACAAGGCAAAGTTTTGTATATGTGCTATTCTCTATTTCAGATCTAGACTTGGAGAAAACTGGAGGAAACAATGGATTTCTTTCCTGTTTAAGAAAATGTATTTATATGTATCTCTTAATATATATAAGCAGGTTCCCTGGAATAAAAGTCTGGAATGTACTGCTTAGTTTTACACATAGATGTAGATGAGATTATTTGTGACTGAAAACTGGAATAATGTGTGGGTTGTGTCACCTGATCAGCCTGTTAAGAGTCCTCTGTGTGAGGCTTGATGGTATAATTGTGAAGTTCTCACTGAATGTAGGTGTCTATGTGAAAGACAGCTCTTTCTTCCTGTAAATACCTTTTGATATCTTTGTGTAGAATCCCAATGAATGTGTCTTTGGAAAATGTAATGTATCAACATTTTTAATTTTGTTCATTGATCTAAATGCCCAAATAATTAATCAAAAGTCCAGTTTGGTTCAGATTGGGATTTTCCTTTTAAAGTAAATATATATATACAGAGAAAATTATGGGAAGAATCATGTTTTAATGCCGTTTTACATCAATGTTGTTTCAGTATTTTTGAAATGACTAGTTCGTTTTCTCAAACCTACAAGAGAATGTGCCTGCCATTTCCCCATTGCTCCCTCTGGGCTCCCTGCACCATTTACTCCCTTTACCTGAGCCAGAGCCTCACCTGCAGGCCACAGAGAGAACACCCGGGTTTGTGTCCCAACTCTGCTTCTGTATCTGTTAGGACTGGGTCATTTGACCTCTCTGGGTCTTCATCTTTTAAATGGCCAGAAAAACTCACAAGTCCCTTCCTGCCCTAACATGCTGTTCTGTTTTTATTTTCCTGTGATCACTACCAGAATCAGACTTATGAAATGTGGGGATCACTTAGAGTTTTCGATGTTAGTTTTTGGATTATTACAATTTATACACCCAATTGTAGGACCTGTGTCATTTTTAGGGTTCCCACCCCATTTCTATTCCTGCTCTACTTTCTTTTCTCTGGTAACTATCTCATTTTTTCCCCACTCTTGAAACTCAGAATTTTCCAGTCTGTAAGGCACTTTGCTCAAAACAAAAGCGATCCATTTAAAACGCCTTCTTGGAAAAGCACCAGAATGACCTTTAGTTAAACCCATAACATTTGCAGGATATTTTAAACTTCCGATTTGGTTATAGATTGCTATGATCTCCATATGGGTGCTGAAAAAGGTGTCTATCCAAGAAAGAATGTCATTTGCCTTACACAGGCATCACTGTTGTTAAATCTCAGAGTCCAGGCTATCTGTGGGGAGATGACTGGAACCAGGAGCAGGACCAGGGGATGGGATTAGATGAAAATGTGATTTTTATCCCTTAGGTAAAAAATCACAGGCCACAGAAGGTTCTGAACTCCTGTGTTGATTTATACAATTGTCTACACAGTGTAATAGCGATTTTCTACTCAACGAATTGTCCTGAAAGAGTTTGCATAAAATTCTCTAGATATATGCTTTTCATTCAGCACAGTAGCCACATGTGTCAAATGACCCTTGGAATTTGGCCTGTTCAAATTGAGATTGTGCTGTGCACATAAAATGCAGCACCAGATCTTGAAGGCTTCATACCCCAGAAAAAGAATATAAATATTTCATCAATACTTTGTTGATTACAAATATTATGTTGACTATATTGATTAAATAAAATGTTAAATATTAAAATTACTCTCACCAATTTTAGTCTGTTTTTTAATGTGGCTAGTGAAAAATTTTAAATTAGACGTATGTTGTAATGTTGCAATTCTGTTAGGCAGTGTTGCTCTAAACTTCCATGGTGTGAGATAGGCAATGACATACAATAGGTAGGAAGGTAATTCTGCAGAGCATCAAAATAGAAGTGACACAAATATTTTTGCTGTAGTCAGGAGCACTGTGAGACACAGAACATCTTCCAGAATGTTCTGCCCCTCCACCACATATACAAAAGCAAGCAAGCCCTGAGCTGCCTTCTTTGAGCTTTGTCTAGAAGCTGCTACCTTTGTACTTATTTTTCTAGCATCTACCAGGTGCCAAGGATGTTAGCCACATGAGGGTGTTGGGCATATTGGTTTCACCTTAGGCAACATTCTCTTGTGGTTACCCTCCCCAGGTCTTGTTTAGTCTGTTCAAAGCTGGGCGTGGTGAAATGCTGTGCGAATCTTGCCGCTCCATGTGCTGTTTCTCCTGGCCTGGGCAGAGACTGAAGTTCATCATGTCCTGTGCCCACCTGCCCAGCAGGTTTTGATGTTGGTTGCTGAAAGAGTTTGTATTTATTTTATTTTGCACTGGTCACAGTTGTTGTTTAAACTCTCTCAAATGTTTTGGGAGAGTATTTGCCTGTGATGGAAAGAGATGGATGATTTATTGCTTCGATTGTTTTAAATTAAAAGCTATTCTCACAATCTGAGGTCTCTTCATGGCTCTTGTTTTTTCTTTTGAAAAATGCCAAGTAAATTGATTCTGACATTGATGGTTCTCATCCATCAGGGGAATTTCTTGGTGTGGACAACCTGCTTTGTTGGTTGCTTAGTCCTCACTCATGGTGGAACATCAGTGATGACGTCCTCCTCCCTTTGTACAGGATGGAGGGGTTGGGGAGGGAGGAGCCTGAGGTCTTTAAGTCTTTCCCTACTGGATGCTAAGACATTTAGGGCAGTAATGAGACCTTTCTCTGGGTTTTTGACTCTCAGTTGTGTAGTGGTCTCTGTATGGCCATGTATTATAACAAGAGACTTCAGTATTTCTATGATACCACATTTTTAGGGTTTTTTATTGCTGCTGTGACAGATTATCACAAACTTAGTGGCTTAAAACAATACATTTATTAAGTTAGAAGCCTCAAAATGGCTTACAAGACTAAAATCAAGCCAATAGCAAGAAAGCAGCAGGAAGAATCTATTCCTCCATTCCTGCCTTTTTCCAGCTTTAGTAGGCTGTTTGCACTCCCTGGCCCATCACCTCCTAGCAGATTGGCATCTGTCCAGTCCCTGCTTCCATTGTCATGTCTCCTCCCAATGGCTCTCTCACCCCATTCTTATAATGACCATTACATTGGGCCTACCCAGAAAATCCAGAATCCTCTTAAGACCTTCCATCATACCTGCAGAGTTTCTTTTACCACGAAAGGTAACATATTCATAAGGCTTGGGGATTAGAATGTGGAATTTGGGGTGGGGACATTATGTGGTCTACCACATAGGATATGCTGTTTAACAGTACATCTATTCACTGGGCATGGTGGTGCATGCCTAAAAACCTAGGGCCTGGGGAAGCTGAGACACAAAGATTGCAAGTTCGAGGCTAGTTTGACTCTGATAAGCACTTACTATCTAGAGACACAGTCTTCTTACCTGTGCAGTGAGCAAAACAATATCTGAGATGAGTTATGTAAAGCATTGGAAATTTGGTAGACTCGGGACGTTTTTATATCACCATTTTATCCCATCTAGCATTTGGACTCTAAGGAAGTTTTGATCCCTTGTTTCAGTCTAAAGTTTTTTTTTTTAATCAAAATATACCAACATTCATGACAAAAGTACTTTTCTGGAGATTATTTCATTAAGTTGATGGATTCTTTAATCTAAATAACATGGTTCATAATTCAACAAATAGCAAACATCTAATATGTAAACAAATCAGGTAAGGTCCTTACCCTTGATGAGTTTATTTTCTAGCAGGGAGATGACAACATAAGAAATAAGTAATATATTTAACATATTATGTAATATGTTAAAGTATCTTGAGTTCATCGGAGAAGAGAAAACAGATCAGGATTGGAGGGTAGATTTCAGTATAAATAAGATACTCAGGAAAGTCATCATTGTAGGTGACATCGGAACTAAGACTTGAATGAAGTCGTATCATCCAGGTGGATGTTTGGGGAAAGAATATAGTTGGGAGAGGGATTGGCTGGAGCAGAGACTTCATTGTGGCAGCACCTCTGGTATGTCAGATGAGCATTAAAGGGACCAGCATGACTGGGGAGAAGGGAGGGAAGGGAGAATGTTGGGACAGGAAGTCACAGAGAAGCCAGCTCACCTGGTCCAGGAGGCCTTCGAGGGCTTTACTTTAGAGTGCAATGGGGAACATTATTGGGTCTTGATCACAACAGTGACCTGATCTGACTGAAGTTTTAGCAATGCTCTTTATTTAGACTGGATGTTAGGAGGGCAAGGGTTAAAGTAGGGGCTACTGTGGTCAGCCAGGTGAGAAGATGATAACTCAGGTGGGGTGCTAGGAGTGGAGGTAGTGAGGGTGGTTGGATTTTGTATTCATTTGAAGGTCAGACTGGCAGGATTTCCTGATGTGTAGGCCATGAGTGTGAAGGAATAAGAATAGCTGAAGGTGATTCCCAAGTTTTTGTCCTAAGAAACTGAAAAATGCCGTTGCAATCACCTAAGAGAAGGAAGACTTGGCAGGATTGGGATGCTGGTGGTGGAGAAAGATGATCAGGAGTCCAGTTTGGGATGTGTAGAGTTTGAAATGTCTATCAGACCTCTGTAGTTGATGTTGAGTAGGAAGATGGATACACAACTCAGAATTTTGGAAGAGAATTCCAGACTGAAGATATAAATTTGGGAGTTGTTGGTGTTTAATGGTAGTGGAGACAATGAGATTGGTGCAATCACTAGTGGAGAGAGACAGGAAATAGAAGTAGTGGAGACTCTGAGCCCTGGGATAATTCTAAATAACAAGTCAGGGAGAAGACCAGTCAGCAGAGGAGACTGAGAGGAGCAAGTACCCAGGGAGAGGAAAACCAAGAAAGTGGTGCCTGGAGTGGAACTAAGTGAAGCAAGTGTCTTGCAGAGGTGAGAATGATCACCTGTCAATAACTGTGATCAGTTAAGTAAGTGAGGACTGAGAATCGACTGTAAGACTGATGAACCTGCAGGTCCTCAAGGCCTCTGCGGGAACAGTTTTGGTGAAGGGTGGAAGGAGAAGGTTGAAGAGAGAAGGAGGAGAGGAATTTCAGATGAATGCAGGCAACTCTTGAGGATTTTTGCTACAAAGAGAAGCAAAGAAGCAGATGATGACTGACAGGGGAGGTAGCATGGGATCAAGAAAAGTTGTTGTTTTTAAATGTGAAAAAAAAGATGGACAAATGGAAAACAAAATATTGAAGATGACAAAAGCGAGATGGAAGGTTTGCTGGTGGTTCCATGGTCTTGAGCAGGTGAGAGGGATGATGTCCAGTGCCAAAGTGGAGAGTTGATTTAGCCAGGGGCATGGAAGTGGGAAGAAGGCAGAGACCAAGAGTGCTTGAGTCTGGGGCCCTCTCCTGCCTGCTCTGATTTTCTCAGTGAAATAGGAAGCAAGATCATCAGCTGAGAGGGGATGGGGGAGTTGATTTGAAGAGAGGAGAAGGTGTGAAACAAAATTTAGTTCAACTATTTTTAAGCTTTTACATTTTTCTGTTTTATGCAATTGGTTTAATTTGTGTCAGTTCTGAAAATTCTATGAGGCTCATGAAAACCATCCCTTAGTTTTGGTCCCTTGTCTCAGTTTCACTACTATAACTTTTGCTAATGTGACTCCTTTGCAGCCATCATTTTCATGGGGTCCAGCTTTGCCAGGGGAATATTTGCAAATCTGAATTTTGTCAAGAAAATTTTTTTCCTTTGTCACTTTTTTATCTATAGCAAATTTTACCATGGGCCATGTTAGCTATTCTCTTAGCTACTTCTCTCAAGTCTACTTTTTCCTGGGTCAGTTTTTGTAGTTTTTAGTATTAGATGTGATCTTTAGTCAGTTTTTAATCTGGGAGGTTTTTTTTTTTTTAATTTTTAAAAAAAATCTTGAACAGTTTTTGTCTTCACTCTTTGCAATAATATCAACCATGAACTGGATAAAATTAACAGGAAAAGAATGGAACATGGGTGCCTGTTGGGGTTAAATGACAGAATAGAAACATCTAGTCCAGGACTCTGCCATGTGGTAGGTTTCAGTAAATACTAGCTTCCTGTTTCCCTTTCAAAGGACTTGGGCAAGAAGGCTGATCTCCACCCATCTCAACTTGGGTAAGTAAACCAAAGGATGGACCTACGGAGAATCAATAGCACAGCAGTGAGGCAGGAGGGAAAAAGAACAAGTCAATTTTATAGAGGAAAAAATGGGATGCCATCAATGTTAAGAGCTGCCAGTGATCAAAAGAGGGGACAGTGAAGAGTGAGAAGGGGGTGTTCCAGCCCCTCGCCCCACTGCTGTCTTTATCAGAGCCCAAGGTTCCCTCCATCACCAACCTGGCCAGTGGAGGACTTCATTTGTAAACATTCGGGAAACAGGAACTTCTGTCCAATTGCCATCCTTCCTCTCCTTCAGGGCAACTCTGCCCTTTACTGTGCTCTGAGAAGCTGCCCTCCCACTCCCCGCTGGTCTCACACCCATCTGGTACCCCCCAAGTTCTCCCTGCTCACATTCCTCACCACCCCGGCCTCTTTTCGCCTTGACTGCACAGCGAGCTCATTCCTGCCTCGGCATCTCACCCCAGCTATTGGATCTGCAAGGAATGTTGTCTCCAGCTCCATTTGTCTGTCTCCTTGTTAAACGCTCAGCCAGATGTCACCTAAAAGAAAAAATTTTCTGGCCACCTTTAGATGAAGGAGATTCTGCTCGTTCATGTACCTCATTTGCCCTGTCCTACCATGGTGCAATGCAGGCATTCTTATTTGTTAAAGTCTATGCGGTCTCTTTTCACAGAAATCTCTATTCCTTAAGGGAAAGATTGATTTTGTTTCTTTACCACTGTATCTCATACCTAGAATAGTGCCAGCATAGAGTCTGTACTCAGTTGACTGACTGACCCTACCCCCCAAGAAAGAGCCTAAAGTGAGATATATTTTAATACTTTTATTCTAAAAAGGTCACAAATTTCAATTTCAGGTTAAATAGTATTTTAGTCTTAAAAAATTAACAAAGGAGGAAGGTTTTAAAGTTTTGTTGCATATCTAAAAATGCATTCCTGATTTCCAGATATCTCATGCAAGATCATATGCAGTGATAGTCAATAAAAGAACCTTTTAACCAGTGGTACAAATTGTATTCTATTCAATTTGAAGCAATCTGATCTCCAAATTCCATTTTGAAAGATTCCTGAAAAGACCTTGAAGCCACAGACAAAGTTTATTGGAAAACATAGTTTAAAACTGCACAAATATAAATACAATTTAATAATGTGAAAAAGGGAAGGCATGCTTCCAGTAATAGTACAAAAATACTACCTTAATCTTTTGGTACTTTGCAAATTATAAGCCATCTGAGTAAATTAAACACATCAGTATGATAAGAGCTTATTTTTACAGTGGTAATTTTATTTCAAAAAGCAATGCAGAGAAAGACTAAGATGAAGACTTCATACCCAACAGAGTTGTGCTATGATACATATTATTTCACTAAATCACAGATAGAGTATCATGTAGTATGCCAATAACTTTTAAATTCCCTCTTGTCATTAATTTACTATAGATCATTAATTTGGGTTGGTGTTAATTAGAAACTCAGTGTAAACATTTAAAGTTGTTTTTTTTCTGTGTCATCTAATTCAGCTTGAAAATGAAATTCTAAGATTTTAAACATTATTGAGCATGATGAGGAAGCATCACAGACTTTGTCTAAAACAATGTTTTTAGATTAGACTAGATATGCAATATTCATAGATATACAAAATATATAGAAATGTCTTTTCTAAATAGTTAATAAATGCTCATTATAGTTTGTAAAAAGTTCACTAAATTAATCAGGTTTTTTCAACCAATGTAAACAAATTTGGGCAATGAAATGGAGGGTTTGGGTTAGATGATATATGGAGAAAATGAAAGAAAGTTGGTAAAAATCTAGGTTTGCTGTATTTCCTTGCTACTGGTGACATAGTCTATCATGAACACATTTTTCACATGGTGCAATCCTTTAATGATATCCATGCAAAAATATTATATATTTATCAGTGAAAATGCCACCTGTACAAATTACCTGTGTATGCTTCTTCATCCTTTTTGTATTACACCACTTCCCTCACCAAGAAGTTGGAAGAAAAAACAACAAAAACCCTAAAAACAAATTATGCACATTTTATCATTGAAAAAAGAACTGCTTCACTGTTCTTTTCTCTCTCTCTCTCTCTCTCTCTTCCAAATCTTGATGTTATTTCAGGGTAGGTTTTTCTAAAAGGTGTCCCACTGGTGACACTCTGCAACATTGCAAGTTAGCTTTCTCTTGTAGAGAAGGTCTTGAGAAAACAGTTGCGATACAGGGACACTGGTTTCCAGAGTGTGTTATTTTGGGCTTCTGCAGAGGTTGCAGGTAGTGGAAACTTGGCATAAGGTAAAATGCCATGTGAGAGGTTGTTGAGCGTCACCCTGTTCTATTTGTTTCCCTCTTAACTGTTTAATGCTTCCCCACCAAGGTCTTTGCTGTGTGTGGGGGGATTTGGTCTTTGGGCTTACATGTGTGGGGGGACGTCAGGTGTATGATGTGGGTAAGGAAGCTCTTACTAACATAAGACCCCATTGTCTTACTGAACTTTTCTCTCTCCATTTCTGGTCTCTTTTTAAATAGGGGTTTACAGAAAAGGGCAGTGAGTGAGAAGATTCGAGTTGATTCTAGTGACCAGGAAATCATTGCTTCACTCTGGAACTTCTGTGTTTTAGATCTATTGATCAAATCTGGTTTCTCAATGGAGAAGGGCCACCTACCATATCCATAGGGTTGTGTCAGAACAATGCTGTGATACCCCACACACCCCATGTGACACTGGGTCATCTCTATGGAACATTTATGGAACTGAAGGCCCTATGTCCACTTTGCCTTATGATGATTTTTATGTGTCTGACATTTCTCTAGCATCCCTGCATTTACTTAAAGTGTAAGTTTTTCCAATTTTCTTAAAATTTTAGAAAAAATTTGAAATGAGTTTTAAAGAATTTAGAGCCCAAACCTTTATGTGCTGAGGTAATGAACATGATTTAATTTAGTAGCTTTAGACACATGGATCTGTTCCAATTTCGTCCTGTTGTGCCCCAACTGGCTTTTAAGAGAAACATTTGGATATCTGTACCTAGATTTCCCAGAGCTTTAATTTGGCACCAACTGCAACGCTGCACAAACCGACGTGAATATCTTTCAAGTTCAGTGTGATTGTATGAAATCAATCTCAGGGATAGGATAAAAAGAAAAAGAAAAACTGGAACACAAAGTTCATAAAATTGCTCTCTAGTTCAGGAGCAAGGAAAAATAAACTAACCTATGAGACTCATCATGCATGGTGTAAATTTACATTCAGTTAAGTTATCTTGCATGCTTTGGTTAATATTTGAGTAGGCAGGATTTGTAAGTACTAATGCATGCGATATTTTTGTACCTGAGGTTATATGTTTTGCTTTTTAAAAATTGCCTTTTTACAAACTTTATGCCAGAGTTCATCTCTGAACACTCTAAAAATATATATGTATCTGCTTCTTAGTTCAAAACAGTTTAATTTCAACCAGTTCTGCAAATACTGAGACAAGAGGGAAACTGTACAGTAAAGTCTGAACAAGGAATGAATTTGAAATTGTTTCACAAAGCTGAAATTATGATGGTGCCTGTGTATTAATTTTTAAAGCAAGAGGGCTCAAAAAGAGGGCACATGAATTAACCCTTCAGAAGACCCTGCTTCTAGTATGCACCTAGAAGCATTTCAAGGGGAAGAAGAGTCACAGCCACCAACACAACAAAAAGTACAGTCCAGTCTTGTGGAACTGACTCAGGAACAAATGAGGAAGGGACACAAAAAGACTATCTTGCTTTATCTATTTTCTCAAGGAGCTCACAGACAAGTTTAAGGTAAAGACTATGGGAGCCCCAAGTAGGACTAGCTACTACTATGTTCAAGTGTTGCTTGTGTGGCAAGAATATATATAGAGGTTTATCTATGTAAGAATTTAGACATGGACCCGAGATTCAACAAAATAGGCCTCTTAACATGAAAGTGGAATAAAACCCTGAAAGTGAGTGTGTTCTGGACTCTTGTACCCAGTTGTGCATCACGCCTTTGCCATCCTGGTAGAAACCAAGATTGGCTGAGAAGGCACATTTCATAGTTCTCTATTAAAGTTCCCTGTGGGCAAGATCTGCCTTTCTTCCAGGAGTCTGGGTGGTGATTTTGAGAGAAAGTACAGAATCAGAATCACTGAGCTCAGCCCAGTTAGAGGACCCTTTGCTTCTCTCCCAGTCCCTCAGCCTCCTCTTCCCTGTTGAGGTACAGCAGCCCACAGAGATATTCTACTGGAAATGGTTATATTTTGAAACAGTAGAGATTGCTGACTCTCTGTGCATTTTTATTCCATTTCCTAGTACAGGCAGTCTCTGAAAGTCAACTCTATGCAGTTGAGTGAACATTCTAGTAAGTGAGTACCATTCTTCAGAGCTCTTGGCCATTGCTCATTGATAAAAAAAAGAAGCAGTCTTTCCAGAGAGCCTCAGAAGGGAATCAAGGACAAGGATATCCTGCTCTTTCAAATAGAAAGAGTAATTAAAAAAAATAATTATTTTATTTGTTTATTTTTATGTGGTGCTAAGGATCAAACCCAGTGTCTCACACATGCTAGGCAAGTGCTCTGCCACTGAGCTACAGCCCAGCCCCTGGAAAGAGTAATTTAATGATGATTTCCTGCCATAAAGTTGAGATCCCCAAAACAGTTGTCTTTTTTTTTTTTTAAAGTGTATACACCAAGAAGTATATGCTGTATACAATAAAGACTATTTTAAAATATTACAACTTAGTTTTTGGTGGTGTTTTATTTCCATAAACTTTCACTTACTTTTTAGTAATGGTTTTTACTTAATTTTTGAAAAATGTAACTCTTGAGTAATAATTTTGGTTAGTTCTGGTGGACAATAATGGATAGACTGGCACCAAGTCCCACCAAATGCTCTACAAATTGCTAAATAATGGTGGGAATGGAAAATTATTAACTCTTCCTTATAACAACTCCCTGGACTTTGAAGTTGTTTTGTATTCCAATCACAAAATATAACTTGGGCCGTGAAATTTGTCCCACCTAACAACAATCAAGTTAAACCAAAGCACCCTGCATTTACTTTACTTTCAGTCTTTAAATTGTTACTGATATCCTGTACGCACTTCAAGCAAGACTGAGAGGGCAGCATGTCGTTAGCATTGCAAATTCAGTTGCAGCTGAGAGTAGAGAATGGCATCAAAAGCAGAACAACTGTAAAGTTGGCTTTGAATCCTTGTCCAGAGGTTCCTAATGGATTCAAGTCAACCGACCAGTGGGTGAGTGCACAGAGATCCTGAGGAGGAAGGAGTAGGCAGAGAATGGAGCTGGCTGTACCGGAGCAGGCAGTTGCCATAGGCTGGAGGTCAGCCCCAAGGGTCCTTCTCAGATCACATTAATAATTTCTAAAATTCTAAAGAATGCCATTCTTGAAAATATTGTTGAGATTTATTTTGCAGCTCAGACTACAGGAAAACAAAGGCCAAGCCTGGGCTGTCACTCTTGCCCAGAGGTGAATGCTGTAATGCCTCTACTTCCTGCTGCCCAGCTGGAGCCAAGACCTGAGGGGCCTTGACAATGAATAGCAAATCCTGGCACTCCCCACAGTGCCTCACCCATACCAGTCAAGGACATAAGGTTTCATGTTAACCTGAGGCCCTCCCAACCCAGGGACTCCAAGGTAACAGAAGATTCACGCCTGAGCCCAGAGTCCACTCTCTCAGCATGTGGGCACATTTCCCTCTCAACCGCAGCTTGTTCTCCAATTAAACTGTTTTGACCCCAAATTCTGTCTTTTTGATAATTATAGTCATGAGTGGGATGAGCTGCTACTAAACCAACCAACCAAACAAACAAACAAACAAACAAAACCCATGAAGAAAAAGTTGGGATCAAACTACCTTGGGGGAGTTTCAGGAGGAAGGATGGATACAAGGTGAAGAACAATAGGACAACGTACTAGAACAGGACCTGGGTAAAATGATATTTTGGTTAGCATTTTGCAAATATTTTTTCTAATTATTTAAAAAATGTATATGTCAAAATAATTATCAAGCCTCAAACACACACACAAAATACTCTGAAGAACTAAATGGAAGGTGACCAATTAAAGAAAACATTACTGCCAATAGAAAGTTTCTGAAACTTGCTAAATGTTTAAGATAAGAGCCAAAGGGGCATGCATTTTTCATATTAAACCACTGACATTCAGTGAGGTTCAGTTAAAAAATGTTGATTTTCCTTTATAATGCAAGAAGGTGAAGAGTGCAGGTCATTATGGAACAAAGGAAACGCATCATTTTTAGGAAAAATGTATTATCACGCTTAAGAAATACCATTTAAAATAGGAATAGTTTAAAAGGAATTTTGTTGTGCAGGGCAGTCAGAAAGCCAGTAAAATATGACACTTAAGCACGTTAATGCAAACTCAATAGAAATCATGGTATTATCCAGCTTTCCTCCTGCGGAGAATGCATGAAGAGACACAATCTGGTCTCTAAGTTCATGCAGTCCCAGAAAGCATGTGAATAAGATCTATGTTTGCACATTTACACCCTATGTCATGTCTGCTTTAAGAAAATCACTCCTTTGAAACCCTACACTATGAAAAACTATTTTCAGGAATTATTTATTTGGTCCATTGATCTAACAATTCTGAGTTCTCAAATCCTTTTCCCCCAAGTTAAAAATTGGAGCAGCGAAACAAAACTCCAGCAAGGCATAAATAAGATATTAAAGTGCATATATACAACCCCAGAAAAGTTTTGATTGGGAACAGCAAAAATTTCTAGTGCAAAAACTGCTTTTGCCAGCAAAGCTCCCTCTCTGGAAACAGGGCTACAGTAAAAGTTAAAACTGGAACAGGTTAAAGCAAGGCCTGTCTTTAGTCGAGTTAATATATGTGCATGCACCAATGGCCCAAACTATGTTCAGTCTTGCAAAAGGGGGACTTCAGGGGACAGTTTGGAAACAGTCAGAATTCCCTGATCTGAGGCAGTGCTTTCTTCATGGGTCCTGTGAACATCTTCCTCAGATGTACAGGCAGCTGCAACTGGGGACCCCACTGAACAGGTTTTGCAATATACTTGCAACTTGCGAAGAGTACATTAAGTTACTTTATCTTGGTTTGTCTTGAGTCTCTCAATTCTTCTTTGGAACCTGACCTTGACTCTATATACAACATTTTGTGCTTTTGGATCTGAACAGAGACTGGGCATTGTCTGTAGGCATTAATTCCCTTGGGTTATGTGACCATGGCCTTTTGAATATCTGATTGATCCTTTTGGAAATCCATAATAAAATAGTTTTTCATTTCTCAGTACAACAACACAGATGAGGGATTCTTCTGCTTCTTTTTCTTCATCTTTTTTTGTTTTTGTTTTTGTTTCTTTCAAGGATCCAAGTTGAAAGCTCTTAGGAGGACATCCAGATCGCCCAGATTGGCTGCCTGGAAGAGCTCGGGTTGGTCCATCAGAGACAGTGCGATTCTGAGGGCAGCCCAGATATTCCCAGAGATGGCAGGATGAGGAACTTGCTGTTGATTCCTGCTCTTTCTTTGCAAACTGAGGGCAGTGAGAAAATTGCTGACCGCTTCTCTAAGAGGGCAGAAAAAGGGACATTTTAAAATACAACAAATTTCAGAGTTAGCAAATGTAGGGGAAAAAAAATGAAATTATTTTAAATATAAAATCCTGAATCATCTCTCTATGGTGTTTTGAATGACCAGATGAACAACTTTCTGATTCTCTCATTATTCTTTTGTGAACAATAATTGTTAAATATAGTGAAATCACAAGGAAAAAAGAAAAGCAAATTTTATTTTACAAATGCCACTTGGGAAAGAAAGTATAGTAAAGCCATTGCTAACTCATTAGTGAATTTGATTTTCTCCTACTCTAGGAATGATTTGAGGACTTAATCTATTGCAAATGGGATTTATATTACTGTATTTCAGGAGAAAAAATATGACTTTACTCAGAAACAAAGTGGTTTAGTTTTTCCTATTTATGAGAGAAATATGGAATGCACGTAGAGTGAAGTTGACTTGATAAGCAGAGCACCAGGCCTTATAACCTAGTTATTTAGCTCCAGGCAAATTTATTATTTTCAGTGTCCCTCAGTGTGTGATCAGGATAACGAAAGTCATTTTAGAACTTTGTCCTGGGCTGCAGTTCAACCAATGTATATAAAAGCTCTTATTATTAAGATCAATAGTTTTCAAAATATAGAATGGGACGCCTCGGGGTTCAATGAGGTCAAAATCATTTTTTTAAATAAAACTCAGATGTGCTAGGTGCAGTGGCACATGCTTGTAATAGCAGTAGTTGGAGGCGAAGACAGGAGGATCACAAGTTCGAAGTCAGCCTTGGCAACATAGTGAGGCCCTAAGCAACATAGTGAGACCCTGTCTCAACGTAAAAAATAAAAAAGGCTGGGGATATACCTCAGGCATAAAGTACTGCCAAAATAATGAATAAATAAATAAATTAATTAATTAATGAGCTAAGATGTTATTTGCTCTTTTCACTTCCATTTTCTCAAATGCATAGAGGTGGAATTTTCCAGAGACTACATGAGGTGAGTTGTCCCAACAGACTGAATGTAGAAGTAGGGACAAGAGTTTGTCTTTTAGTAAGCAAGTTATTAAAGAAATTTGCAAAAATGCAAAATGATGCCACTCTTCTCTCTGATCATAGTTTAATTTTGGAAAATAATTATTTTCTTGTGAAATGTATTTATATTAACATATGATGACTTGTTATTTTTAATTTTTAAAAATTTTATTTATTTATTTTTGGTACTGGGGAGTGAACCCAGGGATGCTCAACCACTGAGATACATTCCCAGCTCTTTCTAAAAAATATTTTATTTAGAGACAGGGTCTCCCTAAGTTGCTTAGGGCCTCGCTAAGTTGCCGAAGCTGGCTTTGAATTTGTGATCCTCTTTGCCTCAGCCTTCCAAGTCACCAGTGTTACCAGTGTGCATCAGCATGTCTGGGGACTTGTTATTTTAAATGAATTTTTTAAAGCCTTCAGTTTAGTTTCTAAAATAGTAAATACTGATAGATATAATTATGTAAGTAAAAGCCCTTTGGGATTCTCAGTAATCATTAAAAGCCTAAAGGGACCCTGAGAACAGGAAACTTGAGGACAACTAGTTAGATCCCATCCAGTCCAGGACTGTGTGGGGCACCAGGTTTGCCTGCTGTTCTGCCCTCTGCAGCAGCCCCCTGTCACTCCAACCTTGTAGTATGTGTCTGACAAACTAACTCTTGCTAAGAATAAGCATGCCATTTTAATTTGCATCTGCTTCACTTTTCTTGAAAACTTTTCTCAGACTTGATTTTACTTAATTCTGGAAGGTGCCTATTGAGCATCTGGGAAGAACCCTTGAAAGTCCAGGTGGATTTCTAATTCTAACGCGTGGCCTAGGCATGTGCTCATTTACATTATTAGGTTTGCCTGAGAATAAAAGGCCACTTGGGAAATGGAGCTGTATGTAGCCATCAGGGTGATAAAATGGAGTCGGTGTCCTAACCACCTCTCCTTTGGGCCCTTGGCTCCAGAAGAGGATCTATAAGTGATTGGGCATGGGGAGACCCTTTCTGGTCCCTCTTCCCAGGGTGGCAGCTCCCATGATATGTCTCCACTCGTAATCCTAGACTTGTCAAAACCTGCAGGGAGGAAGATCCTGGAGCCCTCATTTATCAGCTGCTCTCGTCTCTTGTCTATGGCTTTCAGTTCAGAGGGATTTGGAGGTAACGGAAGGATAATTTACTAACCTCATCAAGCCACTCCAGGTGTTTTCATAAAGATAGTCTAAGCCTGTTCCTTAACTTGTGAGCTCAGTCCTCTTGGGGAACTCCAACTATGAATAGCTTTCAAATGCTCCCATATACGTGTGTGAATAATTTCAATTGTGGATATTGTCACCTTTAACAAAAGCCCTTCATTTAAAAGCATTACTCACTTTATAGTATCTTTCCCTCATTATACTAATACTAAAAGTACTACTCTCGAAGGAGATGGTTTCTGTTTTCATTAAAAAAGGTCCTCATTTTTGAACAGTCTAACTACTCTGTAGTGTTTTAAGCTATACCCAAGTTTCATTTTGACAGTGCCCTTTATTTCCACTGTGGTAGGATAAGGCTTGCCTCTTGCACTCACAGACAGCCCAGTTCTGGAGGGCCATCAGTACTCACTCCTGGCTTTCCTCAGAGCCATATCCCAATGCCAGTTGTTATTTCCTAAGCATGTACCTCTGCCTCAAGTTAAACTTCTTTTCAGAATTCATGTAAGGTTTGTGCTTTTTCCCCCTCAGGAGAAAACACAAAATGCTTATTTATCACTTCTCAAGATTTCACACATTTGGCACGACAATAAAAGATCCATCTTAAAGCTTAGTTGAAGATGTTTCAAAGCAGCCAATTGATCAGGGTTATCTGACTTAGCTAATAAAAGTATGGAATGCACAGTTACGTTTGAATTTCAGATGAACAATAAATAAATTTATTTTAGTACAAGTATATCCTACACAATATTTAGAGAATGCTTGTAGTAAAAACTTTTCTGTCCTTTATGTGAAATTCAAATTTAGCTGGGCATTCTGGCAACCTGAAAATTGACTTGCTCTTTCTGCTTGAGGATTGAAACTTCCAAGCTTGACTGAGTTGCCAGTGTGTAGCTGTCATGGTCTCTGACAAATAGTTACCCGGGTTGAATTTCACACCTATGAAATGCCAAGGAAGTATTCTTGGGAGTTGCAAGTATTGTTTTCTACATTAAAAAGTTACAATTGAAAAACTCATCCAAAAGTTTTATGAAAGTTCCCTTTAATTGAATTTGGTATGTCTACGTGTGTGTGTTTATTTCCATCTTTCCTTGTTGCCCCCAAAAGGACAAAGGAAATGGATAAACATACCTAGAAAAGAGTGAATAAAATGGTGAAAGAGAAAAGCAGGTTAGGAGACTCTGATGAAACCAGGAAGGAAGTGAGCATACAAAGTGGACATCACCAGGCTTCAGCAGCTGCCGTGTGGGGAGGTGGCCCAGCGTCGGCTCTGGGTTTCTATATAGCCCTTGTGAAGAGGCCTCTGCTGCGGCACATTTCAGTGTCCATAAATAAAACAAATCAGCTGCCCAGGAACCACTCAGCTATTCCTGGTTTTAACCTGCACAAAATCCTCTTAGAAGATACAGTGTAATCCAGTGGCTAATGTCCTTTGTAAGATCCTTTTAGTATAAATGCAATAGCTATTTTCTAAGGCCTCAATATTTGCCGCTGGTAAAACTCACAAACACAGTTTGAAAAGAGCAATTCTTCAGATGTCAAAAGAATGTTATCTCTTTATGAAGGTCTCAGATACTTTAAATAAATCACAATAATAAGGATACTGATGATGAGGATGGCAATAATTGTAGTGAATGCCCACCAGGTATTGAGCTGTTGCTCTGTGCTAGACAATTATATTTAATGTGCACAATAATCCTGCAAGGACGTTATCATTCTTTCTCTTTCTCTCTCTCTCCTTTATAGATGGAGACATTAAGGCTCAAAGTGGTATGACCAGAGTCACAAAACCAGTAAATGGCAGGGCTGTGATCTGAGCCCTAGTCTGTCTGGTTATGAAACCCTGCTCTTTGAGGAGAAAAGGTTGGTATTATTTGTGGGATTTAAAGCTAACATTTAGTTCTCTTTTTCCCAAATATAAAAGTAATATGTTTGTTTAGAAAATAGAAAAAAATAGAAAAATAAAGAGAAAAAAAAAAAAAAAAACAACACCATGCTTTCATTACCCAAAAGAAACAAAGGTCATTGATAGTTACTGTAAATAGGAAAAGACAGAGAAGATATAGGCCTGAATGACAAGTTATAAGGAAAGAAGAAAGGTGTTTCAAACTATAAACCCACCATGTTTTTTCTTTTTTGTTACTCGACTAAAATGATTGGTTCTCTAGATTGAGAAAACCTGGATTCTTGGTTTTGCCTAGCCAAACACTGGTTCTGGGAAATTCCAAAGTCCGCTTGCCCAAGCCCTTGAGATTTTTTTTTCCTTAAGTGGAAAATGAAAGATTGAACTGTTCATGCTTCACAAAGAGCTGTCTGTCCTCAGGGGTGTTAAAATCAGACAAGGTTCTAACCCAGGTGGACTGGATCAGGGTCTCTGGCAGAGGGATCTCTCAAGATGTCCAGGTGATTGTAGCTAAAGATTGAGAACCAGTGCTGCATATCGTCCCTGCTTAAACAGGCCTCCGGGTCTGAAAGTTCCACGTTTACTCTTAAGAGCAAGAAGAGGATTACTCCTGCAAAAACAGGTATTTTCACTTGGAGACCAGCTCTCAGGTCACTAGACCTCAGCCCTGAGCGTGGTCTCAGGTCTCTCCCATCCCGTCCTTCACCTGTAGGCGCCCAGGTTGATGCAGCTGATACCCAGGTTGTATCGGGACCGGATAAAGCCTGGCTGAATCTCCAGGGCTCGTGTGTAGGCCTCCACGGCTTCCTCACTGCGGTCTCCATTGGCCAAGGTCGCCCCAAGACGGTTCCATAATGAATAGTCCTGATGACAAAAAGCAGAGTTCTCAAACAGCCAGAAGAAGCCCCCCTGACAATGTGCTCACGGACAGGTACCACCGGGAGGCAAACTGCTCAAACATCTTTGTGAAGTGACATTCATTCATCAAAGAGTAGTCACCACTTGATGCCGCCATGAAATAGACGTTTCTACTCTAGATATTTCAATATTAACAGCTACATAGCCTATCATTACTACCACTCACTTTAAATATCAGAGGAAGGGAAACAAAGTGTAGAGGAAATGTACAAAGTAGCCTGTGAAAATTTGTTACAGAGAATATCATGGTTTCTTGCTGTGCTGTGCACTCTTACCTCTGGCCGAACAGTTAAGGCAGCGTTAAATGCATCTATTGCTCTGTTGAACTCCCCACTCAGATGGAACAGTACCCCTAGGCCTGTCTGTAGGTCGGGGTCGATCACATCTCCATTTTGGTGGGCAGCTTCCAGATATAATTCCTTCACTCCTTCCAGAACAGAGCTACCAAAAAAAAAAAAGATTCTTAACCCAAATAGTCTGATCATGAATGAATGACTACTGAAGTTCTTTTGACCATATTTCAAGTCTCAATTTATTACAGACTGGAAAATTCTGTCAAAATATCTTAGCTTAATGAGAGGACTACTAATACTGAATGTTGAACAATACAGCTGATTCCTAAGTAAAGTCTCTACAAGGACAAATCTATTGAAACTGGGAGTACCAGTGTGGAAACCCCACAGCTAAATTTCCTAGGGCCTCAGTGAGAAAGGATTCAATATCACAATTTATTGCTGATGGAAACAAAATTCCTAGGAGAAACGACTTCCATTTACCCATTCCTAATTCTCAGACTTTATAACACATGGAACAACAATTAGTACTTACTATACTTCAGATGAATTATATGTCCCAAGCATTTGGCTTTAAAATATGGTACTCAGAGAAATGTCTGTAGGCACCTGTGGTGTAGATCATGTGACCAAAGAATGGTTGCTGTGGTTTGGGTAAGTATTCCCCAAAGACCCATGTATTAAATAAAGGCTCAGTAGCTATTCTGTGGCACTATTGGGAGGTGGTGGTGGTATCTTTGGAAGGTGGGGTCTTTGGGGAGGTAGTTGGGTCATTGGAATTGTGTCCTCAAGGAGAATATCAGGACCTTGAACCTTTCCTTTGTCTCTTCTTTTGCTTATTGGTTTGCCATAAGGTGAGCAGTTTCTTCTCCTGTGTGTTCCTACCATGACATGTTTCCTGACCAAGGGCCCTAAAGCAACAGGGTCAATTGACCATGGACTGAAAGTTCCAAAACTATGAGACAAAATAAACCTTTTCTCCTTTTATTTTGATTATCTCAGGTATTTTGTTACAGTGATGGAAACTGATTAAAACGATAGCCCCAATGAGAGGACTGATATCTTTTCTATTCAGTGCTCTCTACTAGCAGAATGCTGTCTTAAAAGCCATTGTGGAGGGAGTGATGGTAGAGATCTGAGGCTCATTCATTACCCTTAAGGTGATTGTGTATGTGGGTATTTATGCCAGTTATAATGAGAAGGATACCTGTCAACTGGGGATTTAGACATTCGCCGAGTGAGGCCTGGAGAGCCCTTCTTACTCTTCACAAGGTATTTGTACTTTGGATTTTGCTTAATCCAATTCTTCAGAGATTCACAGGCATCTTGCTGATGACCAGTGTTCGTGTAACTCACAGCCAAAGCCATCAAAGCTTTCAAATTGTTGGGCTGCAGTTCTAAACACCTGAAAGAAGATAAAAACAAACAAATAATTTTATATTTTTCATTTTTCCAACAGTTCTCTATAAAATTTTGCAACTAATTAAATGTTGCAAAAGCATTATTAAGTTTGTTTAAGTCTCTGGAAAACACTGTATAATCTCCTAATGAAAATCAGGACCAAAGAGTATGTTTTTAAAAAAATATTTTTAAAATTGTCAGTGGACCTTTATTTTATTTATTTATTTATATGTGGTGCTGAGAATCAAACCCAGTGCCTCACACATGCTTGGTAAGTGCTCTACCACTGAGCCACAACCTCAATCCTGTAAAGAGTATTTTTAAGAGCATTAAAACTCACCCTGATGATGGCCCATTTTGTTAACTGTAATGAATGGTTTCATAACTATAGGAAGTATGGCTACTTCCTGCACATAAATTATTAGTAGTTAATCTAATGAGAAGTAAAGGGTATTATTATTGCCTTATCCCCTGCCCTCAAAATGGATTTGAATTATATTTGGATATTCAGAGATGAAAGATCGTACAGTGTGAGAGGAGAGGGAAATTCCCGTTTCCAGATTACTAATGTGGGTTTACAGGGGATTCAGACTACTGGTTGAACCCCATATTCTACACATCTGGCCTCTAGCAAGGTGTTTTCAAACTTTGAAGTGTACCTCAATCATCTAGAACCCCGAACCCTTCCTCTATACCACATTCTAATACAGCAGGTGGGGTGGGGCCCAAGGAAGTGAAGGTCTGACAAGCTCCCAGGTAATGGATAATGGTAGTCCCTGGAAAAGGCTTTATGAGTAACAAGCTCTAAGCAGCATCGAATGCCTCCCTGTGGTGGTCCAGTCTCAGAAATTTATCAGCACTGGGCAGAGTTCTGAACTCTGAATGCTCATTAGAACGGGAGGTTTAAAACTACTGATGCTTGATTTCCTAGTCTCAACCAAGGTGTTCCTGGGAGTCTTTTTTTTTTTTTTTTTTTTTTAAGCTCATTCTATTGGCCATGTGTATACAGAATTCAGAACCACTGACCCAGAGTTCCAGAGTCAGGACATGAGGGTTAAAGTTCTGTCTCTTTTAGATGCTGTCTGTGTGACCTTGACCTTCCCTGATCCCCAGTTCTCTCCTGTATAGAAAATGGTTCTCAAGGAAGAACAACACCCCAGGCGTCACGGTACCATTGGATGCCATGGAATCCTGAGATCTAGGATCCTGGGATGACAAATCCCTGGATCTAGAATTCTTACATTCTAACATTCCAAAGCTCTAGGATTTACACACATGCCCACAGGTTATATACACATCCATAAGTACACACACTCAAATGGAACCTCTGAACTACATGTGCATGTGTATGTATATTCTTTTCCCACTGCACTATATGAAAAGTACTTTCAAGAAAAGGCAGGGAAAGTGTGAGTCTGTTTGGTAGAAACTACTTTTTCAGGGCTTCCTAGGGACTCTAATCAAGTTAATGGATGATGCTACATCCTCTGTTTCCATCCCCACCCACGGTCATTATTTGAATATGCTTATCCTGAAGAAAACTTTCAGATGGTACAAAAGTCTAGAAAATTAAAAGGAACCATTTATTTCATGAATCTATCGATTGGCAGATAGCAAAATATTGTGGTTTAGGAACACGATTGTATCACGAGTTCTTGTTTTCTAGAGCGAAGTGTGAGTGATATGTGGCATCCCAGTACCCATCCTGGCCTGGTTTTTCACACTGCACTTCAAGAGGGGTCAAAAGACAAATCTGGAACCGAGGAAGTGCACTGCCAGGCGGCCACCAGCCCATGGACATGCACGTAGCTTCACGTACCTCTGGAGGGCGACAATGGCTGCTTGTTCATTTTCATTCTCTGCCTGTGTTATCCCCAGGAACTGCCATGCCTACAAAAGACAACTGACGTTATTCAGTTGCAGAAGGAACAGAAGGAAGCAGGGTTGACTCCCGTGTTTTCGTTGGTTTACTGGTGGCAGCTCCTCTGCAGAGCTACCTGAGTCAGATGTGAGAGCCACATAAAAGGGAAAAATATCACATGCATTTCTTTTGTTCAAACTCTGGTCACAGATCCTCTGTCATTATTTCTAAACTAGTTTAGTATTTATCCTTTCCTATAACCCAGTGTTAGAGAAGTCTCTGAATTTCTGAGATCCCATGATATTAGGTATCTTAAAACCAAAAAAAAAAAAATCAATATGTTAAACTACATAATTTTAAGGAAAGGGGTTTGAAAATAACCCAGAAATGTAAATGGTCTAAAGTTTACAACCAGAAAACTCAAGATGTGCAACATGAATATACCACATAAACTAAAAAAATACTCATTATTTCCCCCAACAATATTGGTGATTTTTAGAGCAGCCTCCATTTTGATCTCGCCTACCATGAATCTTAGAATACTTGATATGAAAAGATTGATCAAGCAGACTTCTTCCTAGCTTTGGTCATGGTACCATCTTCACTGCCCACAGTGCCAGTACCTTAGCCTTGGAATCTCCATAGATAAGAAACCCTGAATCCTTGCTGGGATTCATTAGGTACAAAGGTACTTAATTTTCTTGTTTATAAATCTGGGATAATAGTGTATACTTATTTCTTTGTCTCTCTTTTTTAACGTCCCAGGGTTGCTGTGTTGAATGATACAGTATACACAAAAATATCTTGTAAAATATACAGCATTTACAAATTTAAGACAACTTCATTAGTTCATGCCACTTTTTAAAAAAATGACAATATTTTGTCAGAATTTCAGTTGTCAGTTTAATCTCACTCCACTCTGAGCCTTTTGAGGAATAAGCTATTAGGGGTTTTGATTAGTGAGCAGTTTACTTATTCTTCATATAGAAACCAAGAATTATGCACAATAAGAGAAGGGTAAGCATGGATATGCCAGGCACTGAGCTGAACACTTTATTTGCAGGAACTAACATTCCTTAGAACATACAATGAGATGTTTACTATTATGAAGTCCATTTTACAGATGAAGGAACTGAACCACGGAAAGTTTTACTGACTTGTCCCAAGTCATGGCTAACAAGTAGAATAGGATTTGAACCCACATAATTAGGATAGCTAAGTATAGAAATTTCATCACTATCGTAGGTTGTCTTTTCAATACCACATACATCTATCCCTAAAATCTCTGCCAATTTCTTTTTGAATATCCATTATAAATGATTCCTAAAAATCACTCACAATCTAAAAATGAAGCCACTATCATTTTACAAGCCTTTATGGATTTGAAAACTTAGTGGACTGAGACGGGACTGCAGAAGCTTTTTGGTGGCCCCCGAGTGTCTGTCTCTAATCACCTTTCTCATCCCAGAGGAAGGGATTTTCTTACATGCAGTCAGATTGAATGCCTCTTCTGGGTCATTCTCTATGTTTCCCATGGCCTTCAGATGCAGTTTAAACTCTCGCTGGTCTCTCCTTCCCTCCCCTCTACCACTCTCTCCTCCCCTCTTCTGCCCCATTCCCTCTGTCTCCCGTGCACCATTCCCTCTAAAAAACAACTTGGCTTCCTGTGGTCCTTAATTCTTTCTCCTTTAAAACTCAACTCTGGATTCACCTGTAGGGGAAAGCTGGGCGAGAACCCTGCTCTCTGCTCTCCTAGTATCCTGTGCACACCAGACATTATATTCATGACACTCACTGCATTGTCTCCTGACATAGACCATAAAGGAGTTTTTCAACTGCTATGCATTTCCAGCTGTTTAATAATTCAAGCCAGGACCTAGTGCAATTTTGAGGGTATAGTATTTGCTCAATAAATGTTAAGTGAGTAAATCAAAGGTGATATACCATGTGACTTGAGACCCAGACAAAACTACACATTGCACCCTGAAAACTACTGGTGGGTTTCAGGTTGGCGATTTTGATTTTTTTCATTTTTCATCCCCAACCGTTATTTTGTAGATACTGCAGGTTAGAAACAGGTACCTATTTATCTCTTTAAAACAAATGTCACGCTAAGCCAGGTTAACTCCTTTAGGAACTTTGACATGGTGAAAATACCACCCAGCAGAGCCCTGCACCATCCTGTCTGTCCTTAGCACACGAAGCCACTTTCTGAGTCGGACAAAATGAAGGGGAAGGAGCGACACCTCTGCATCTCCAGGGTCCTGAAGAATCGCTGCCTCCATGAACAGAATGGTGACTGGGAGGTCCCCTTCCTTCAGCCTTTTTAAGCCTTCTTCGAATGCTCCCGGCCAGTCCTTGAAGGGGTTTTCAGTGTGAAAGTAATATCCCTAGGACACAGAAAAGGGCCATTATACAATCCCTCCACCATCTCTGCATTCTTACATTCAGCAAGACCTCTTTAAATTTTAACTGACTTATTTTGATCAATGTATTCAATTTAACTTAATACCAGACACTCAGGTCTCTGTCTCTAATCACCTTTCCCTATTATGAATGTAGTTCATGTTCATTGAATGAATTTTAGATAATATCAAATAGCATAAAAAAAAAGTTACTCATAATGCCACAACCTAAAGATGATATGGAGTTTGTGTCCTTTCGGATATTTCTTTTGGTCTTTTTGTTTTAGCTATTTCCCCTGAACATTTAAAAAATACTGACTTTTCAGACATGGTTTTGCTGAGTGCTGCCACCCCAACCCCTGAAATATTCATAGCACATACTGTCCATCTGTTTGGGTGCTGTGGCCCTTCGGAAAGCTAAGAAACGTGGTAATATCTAAGATCTTTTTGCCTGCCACCCCCAGAACAAATTTTTGCTCACTGGGGCCTCTTTTGCCCCTATTGAAAATGCATGTCTTAAAGACGGAGGGTTTATTCATTGCAAAAATTTAGACAATACAAACAATAATCATCTAGTATTTTTCTGAGTGTATAAATTAAAGAAATAGGCTCATACTACATATGACCTGTGGCTCAGTCCTCACAGTTGTATACCGTGAGTTTTTCCCCCTATGCTACTGAAATTATTTTTATAGGTATATTATATTTATTTATCCAGTCTTCTACTGATGAACTTTCAGACTTTTAAAAAATTTTTATTATCATAAAGCTAAAGTGACAGCTTCCTGCCCCAAATCAGGCTGCATTTGCTTATTACCTTAGGATAGACTCCTAGAGGGATCGATTAGGTTAAAGGATTTGAATCGTTTTTAGGCCTTTGATATGTGTAGCTAAATATTTTTTTGAAGTTTTCCAACTTAAACTCTTACCTGAAGTATCTGAGAGTATTATTTGTTGTAACCTCACTATCATAGATCATCATAAAACCCTTCTCATCTAATAGATGCAAATAAGCTAGTCCCTTGGTGATGTTACTAAGGCTTAAAATAGATCAAGTGGAGACCTTCATTTTCCATAAGTGCTTAGAAAGACAAAACCCCTCATCAAAACCACAGTTATAACCAGCTTATGTGGTGGTAGTGTGGAAGCAGGGGTCCAGAGGTGAGGGGCATAAGGGTCCCAGGCAGGTCTCAGGCACATGGCTTGTAGCCCAGTGTCTGATGATCTGCATCAATCTTCTCTTTGCTTTCTTTGGAAAAGACTGTTATTTTTAATAAGATGTTTGTTCTAATTTTATATGATTGTCTAGCCTCCTGAGAGAGAGTACTGGTAGGAGAGAAACATTTTAATCACTATGTAAATTGCAGATCTCTTCAAATCAGAGACTCCTATCCCCAGTACCTACTGCACAGCAGATACTCAATAAATATTTGTTACATGGAGCAAAATATCATGGAATTTATTCAGAACTGAATGTTATTGAGACCCATTCCATCACAAAAACAGACAGACACACATACATAATTATTTTTGGTGTAAGAAAATTCCACATCTCTTTGTACCTTTTAATTAGTCCCCTCCCTGCCTTGCTGCCCCCAAAGTGTTTTTAAGGGATCAATCCTAGAGCCACCAGGACTTCATGATTGTTCCTTGTGCATGCATAGTTGCAGGGGTTCTATCAGGGAGTGTCTCTGAGGATTCCCCTTGGGACGACCTGGTGGTGTGAAGAGCATCTTTTCCACCACGATTCTTTGCTAGTGGTGTAATGAGCACCTGTGGAACGCAGCCTAGGCCCTCCTTATTCCCTTACCACTGCATGGCACATCAGCAGGACTAAAGTGACTGATGATGAATTGTGGGGTGAGCCCAGTTCTTGCCAACCCACTCTAAATGTTAGTTCTGTAACTGCCCCATGCAGTCAGGAACCAGGTTCTGGGGGGCTGCCAAATGATCTGAACACTGAGGAAAATAGAGTTTTTGATTCCAGCCCACTGCCTTTACACATTGTATGATTATCTTGTTTCTATCTATCAGTGATTTCTTCTAGGTCAGATTTATATTAAATTGTCTCTGATTTTTAGATTTCTGACAAAATATTTATGAACTAATCTATAAAACAGGATGTGAAGAAGAATAAGAAATTCCTTAGCACACAAAAGAATGGAATGGATTTACCTTTTCGCTAGCTGAGATCGTGACTTGGTTCTGGGCTTCTTGGTTCTCAGATATCCAGTTCCTCCGGGCCATTTCTTCCCATTCTGCTTGCATCTTATCCCAAAACTCTGTATCTGACTAGGAGACAAGAAAAACCAAAGGAGATGGATTTTAAAACTTGCTACCTTATCTGGTTTATTCCCAGAGAGACAGTTTTCCTTATTGACCAAGATGAGTTCTGTGGAGGCAGAAGGTGTTTAAGTTGGCCACATCCAACAACGGGTTGAAGATCTTCTGCAGGGGAAAGTGTTGAAGTGAACCAGTGGTGATTTTCTCCAGCAGGGAAGTAACTACCATTTGAAAGACCAGAAAATTCACATCAGATGTGCTGCAACTTGCCATAGAATTACATCCTGAGAAACCGATGTAAGTTGAAGACACTGTAATAAGAAAATGAATTAATACACCTAACCTACTGGACATCACAGCTCAACAGCAACATATACTGAAGACAATCCGTTGCTTACCCTTGGGATTGCATGGTGCACTGGGGGCTGTAGCTCATTGCTTCTTTCCAGTACTGTGAGCATGTCCTACTGCATACTACTTGCACAGGAAAAAGCCAAAATTCAAAATTCAAGGTATGATTGCTAATGCCTATTGCACCATTTTAAAGTTGAAAAAAAAAAAAAGTCTTAAGCTGAGCCAATATAAATTGGGGAGCTCTCCCTTAAAAGCTTCAAGTGTGACACCAGATCCACATGGTCTCTTATAGGGTCCTTCTCCCAAAGTTGCTCCTAGAATGTGAAGAATTAGAATAACTGCTTTGGGACTGGCTGGGCAGTGACTTTGGAAAGTGGCTGGCTGTGGACAGGCAAGTTGATCTCACTCTGTGCCAAGCACAGCGGTAGGAGAAAACTGAGTCTGCCGATTAGGATCCCAGAGCTAGGATTTACAAGATCTGAGCTCCATCTAGCTTCTAAGCCCAGACTGAGCAGTTTATGGGAAACCTGGCCTCCTGATGCTGAAGAATGAAGGATGCTGGATTTGGGTGTGAAAATGACTGAATCTTCTTTAAGGTCTTTTCTGTGGCAGGATGATTTTTTTTTTAAAGTATTACTTTGTGTGTATTTGTGTATGTGTGTGTTTTCCCTTTAGCTTTCCCATACATCTCATATAAGGGAAACTAGGCCTTGGTTCTCCTTGACATCTAAGAAGGTGTGTATTTCTACATGAAAGCAGAATTTTTCTTCAAGAGTTGCTCATGGTTGGTTTCTATTTTAGGAAGCTTGAAGAGAGTACTTTAGATGGCCTAGAGGGAGAAGGAGTAAGTGTGTTGTAGAGTCTAAGAGAGAGGGGGAGAGAGGGGTTGGGAAAAAGATGGAGGGCACTGGATGCTGAGTAGGGAGAGTCCCTTGCTCAGTTTTTGAGCATTTCCTAGGAAACTGGCCTGACCTCAAGAAGGTATCTGAGGGTGTGACTTTCCAGGGCTGACTTGAACTCTGACCCCTGCCCTACAGGGCAATAGAAACTGATTTTGAGGAACCACTTTGTGCTTGATGACTGTTAGCAGTTACCACAACAAGAGGGCAGACACTCTGCCCTAGTGTTTTGGCACTACATAAACCTTCCAGATTTTGTGCCTCAGATTAAGTTAACTGGCAGTTTGGTAAGAAAGATGCTTGGAAACCACTTTACTTTTATTGAACAAAACGAAACCAAAAATTGGTATTCCTTGAAGACTGAGTCTGGAACAGAGATTCATACTTCCTGTGCAAGTCTCAGGTTCTGTGACTTGTCCACACACCTCAACCTGACTAATTTAATCTTTTTCTGTTAGCCCTCCTGTTCTTCTTGGGTATTGTCTGTCCTCCCAAAGAACTCTTCAAAGTTGCTCTGAATGATAGTCATAACCTTACTTATTTTGGCTAACAAAATATTGCTGAGGGAATAAGGGCCAATCCAATGTGATCAATCCCAAGCTACTAAGTAAGTAGTGAGTCTTGATCTCCCCTTTCATTTGGTCCAGAATATTCATTCCTACCCAGTAATGGGTTCTGTACCATTGGCAGAGGACTCTTCTCTAGGAGGGCTTATAGCAGTGCAACTTGACAATCTGTCTGAGATGCTGGAAGCACATGGAATGCCTATTAGTTATTTAGGCTAAGTAATAAAATGTAAAACCTCTTTTTTTGAGAGATCTTTCTAGTAGAATACCAAATTTGTGTGACCAGAATGATCTCAAATATACAAAAGTTATGGGTAGTTATGTGCATATATGGATTCCATTATTGTATATAATTATAATACATGAATAACAAAAGTTATGAGTAGATAAAAGGAAGAAATATGCTACCATGTCCATAAATATGCTACCATGTCTTTGGAAGGCAGCTATGCTAACCACTATACCACCAAAGCGCCGGCAAACTACCGTGTCTTTGGATGAAGGAATGGTGGGTGATGTTTTGTTTGCTCTTTTATGCTTTTTTTTTAATTGTCTTTATTCTGACTCTTTATTGGTATTTCATCATTTTCTTTAATTTTAATTTATTTTTATTGTAAACAAATGGGATACATGTTGTTTCTGTTTGTACATGGAGTAACAGCATACCATTTTCGTAATCATACATTTACATAGGGTAATGATGTTTGATTCATTCTGTTATTTTTTCCTCCCCCCCACCCCTGCCACCCCTCTTTTCCCTCTATACAGTCCCTCCTTCCTCCATTCTTGCCCCCCTCCCACCCCCCATCATGTGTCATCATTTGCTTATCAGCGAGATCATTCGTCCTTTGGTTTTTTGAGATTGGCTTATCTCACTTAGCATGATATTCTCCAATTTCATCCATTTGCCTGCAAATGCCATAATTTTATTATTCTTTATAGCTGAGTAATATTCCACTGTATATATACTACAGTTTCTTTATCCATTCATCAATTGAAGGGCATCTAGTTTGGTTCCACAATCTGGTTATTGTGAATTGAGCAGCTATGAACATTGATGTGGCTGTATCTCTGTAGTATGCTGATTGTAAGTCCTTTGGGTATAGGCCGAGGAGTGGGATAGCTGGGTCAAATGGTGGGTCCATTCCAAGTTTTCTAAGGAATCTCCACACTGCTTTCCAGAGTGGCTGCACTAATTTGCAGCCCCACCTCTTTTATGCTTTTTGTATTTTCTAAATTTTCTATGATGTGTAGGCTTTGCTTTTATAATTAAGCAATAAGTTGAACAACTACAACAATTAACTTATGTTTTTTTTTTTTTAAATTCAGTAAAACAATATTATTAGATATTGAGGAATTTGGAGAAAATTTCAGGGGATGCATTTTTAACTTTTCAAATACGCAGGTTCAATTTGTCTTCATTAGAAATGAAGAAAAATATCAAGTGAAGTTTATGACGTTTACTGACTTTCCTAAATCCCCACTGGAGATGCAAGAAACCAAGGGCTCCATATTCTTTGTAAGGCAGATATCTTTCCCTAGGGAGAGTCCTTTGAATTCAAAGTATATTACAGATCTTGTGAGTGAAAGAATGGGGGGAATTCACGATGTGTACACCGTAGTTACAGAAGGCTACATCACCCCTTTCCTGCAGTTTCAAATTAGAGCTGTATAAGACTGCTGTGGAAAACAGACAGCATCTCAGCTGAGTGGAGCTGCTGGGCTCTCATTTAATGAGATACACCAAGACTGACTGTTTTCACTTAAAATAAGTTACTGCTGACTAATTAGAGTGCACAGCACGGTTTTCATTTAATTATAGAAGACTACTTTTAGCATAATCAATTTTCATCTAGTCTCAGAATCCAGACTTCATTCACGTAGCTGCAATTAACAAAGCTCCCCCTTTAATGAATTTTAGAGAAACCTGAAACATAGTTGAATTTTAAACATTTTAGACATGACCAGGGGGATTTTATTTATTGATGATTTTCTTAGCTGTTCTGGGATTTAGGTAGATTGATTTTTATATCTGACATGTAGCAAGTTATCTGTGTACATCAGAAATGAGCTGTTGTTTGCAATCTATTTCTGTTTTTAAGAAGAGCTTTCTGATGAGAGTACTTGGGATATGCAGTATGGTGACTAAGAGGAGCAGCTTTTTTCTCAGATGAACCTTGGTTCAAGTTCTTTCTCCATTGTTGACCTTCTACAAGTCTCTTAAGAAAACTGGCTCTTGTTTTCCTCATCTTTAAAATAAAGATATAATAGAAACTTGGATTAATTATTATCATGACTGAATGAGAAAATATATCTGTGGCATAAATCACATGGTAGATATTCAACAAAAGTAGGCATTCTTATTTGTATTTTATCCTATTGGGAAAAAATGTAAAGGAAACCACACTCAAAGCCTGTCTATACATGCTGTGCAAATTCTGTTTTTAAATGTTTTATAAATGCATATTCTTCTTCTAGACACTTCCCCTCTTTTCATTTAAATTTCTCTGTTCTGTGCAGTGATTCAAAAGTAGGAGCAAGGTTAATAAAATTATGGTAAAGCTCTTTAACGGACTGTTAGATAGCAATTAAAATTGTGTTTGAAGAATTTATTAAAACATTGAATAGTCCTTGAGTTGTAATGTTCCTTGAGAAACAGTATGATTGCACTGAGAGTAAAACTACAATACTATGCCAGGGAGAAAGATTGCAGAGAAGCACGAAGTAGTGCTGTTTTAATGGGATGGGGTTGTGAGTAATTCATCCCAACACCTTTCCTTATACTTTTCAGAATTTTCCCAAATTTTCTATTGCTAGAAAACATTATTTTGGTAAGATTTAGTTAACAAAAAAGAAAAGAAATATATGTTTAATTCTTTTCAAATTCAACTCTTGTATGATGTGTTCTTCAGTGACCCCAAGATAGAGCGGTTTCTAGCCCCTGAGTTCCTTCAGCACTGACCTTCTGTGGAAGAAGAGAGAGGTGTTCTGGAAGCTCTCTTATCTCTGTGACAAATCCCTTAAACCTATCTGCAACTTATTTTAGCCTCATTTGAAAGTTGGAATACAACGTTTATTAGATAGCAGCAGCTCGAGCTTCTTTGTCTACACAGATTGACTTAAATCAGAATAAGGGGGAGGGGAGATCTCAGCACAAGATCGCGTAGTCTTTTTGAAGGGGTTTCTGTGTTGTTTACTGATCTCTAAAAATTACATTTTAAAGCATTTCCTAAAGCATTTACAATCAATGCTTTGATTGTAAAACTGGAAAATAAAAATTTCTTTGTGAACCAGGGCAAAATTAAATATGAATTAAATCAGTGGGGTTGGAGTTGTAGCTCAGTGGTAGTGCACATGACCAGCATGTGCAAGACCCTGGGCTCAATCACCAGCACCACACATACACCATTGGGACATTTTTAGGATGGCAGTATATTAGCAGTTCCAATTCACCCATTTATTTTAGTCACACTTGAGTTAAAAAAGAGATACTTCTGATTTTGTGGTCAAACCTAATTGTCGATTAGAAAGATCCTGGAGCTTTGTGGTAAAAGAACTGATCGATGTGAGATCATGTGCCATTTCCTTCTGTGAGAAGTCTGGCTTTCTTTGTGCCTCTTTAACATCCATTCATTAACTGTCACTGAATCAAAAACTTAAAAACAAAAACAAACAAACAAAAAAACCCAACACAAACAAAACCAACCAGCTCTGCCTATGCAGAAGAAAATGAATTATCTCCTTTACATGGCAGGGAATAAAAACCACTGTACAAGTTCAGATAAAGTATTTATATCACAGCAAACAGTTTTTGCCCAAAAGAAACTGTATGCAGATCTGACTGGAGCCTCATTGCCCTGGGATCCAGAGGTTCGGGAGGATTCGTGTGACTGCCCAACTGCGGCTGCACTGACAGACGTGAACACTCTCACGGAGGATGGGATAGATTTTTGATTGGTCAGAATTACTTTGAGCTTTGGGTGCAGTGGTGACAGCCTCAGGTAGTAAGGGTCACTGACAAACTGGAGTCTATTGGGGCAAGAGACCCCATAGGCAGGAATAGTCCTGCTTAGGAAGAATGTGCAGAGGAGCGATTTAAAGCAAGGCTCAGGGGTGTAGTGAGGGCTGGGCAGGTTGGCTCAGCCTTGTTTTGTAGGCAGCAGAACAAGGATGAATGAATGGCAGTTCCAGTGGGACAGATTTTTAACAAATGCAGTATAAAACTGCCTGGAAGTAGGTAGAACTCCTTCCTTCTGAGAAGGAGGGGTTTCCCAACATTAGAAGTCTTCAAACAGATACAGAATAACCAATGAGAGGGGTTATAGAGAAGCATCACAGATCAGATGGAGGCTTAACCCCATCAATTCTAAAGGCTCAGAATTCTTCTGGTTGCACTGTTATTAATAAATTTATTTATTAAGTCAAACAAGAAGACTCAAAATTAGTAGACTCTCTATGAGGTAAGAAATGGACATGTCATATATTCCCTTTCTCAAATTTAACCTCACATGGAGGAAAACACATGGCTTTGGGTTCAGGTAGAACAGTCTAGATTTCCCTAAGTCCCTTGTCATATGACCTTAAGCACCTTAATCCACATCTTCAACTGAGTTTCTGCATCTGTAAAATGTATAAAAATTCTTCTAGAGTAGTTGTGTGGATTAAATGAAATAATGTATGTGAAGTGCATAGAATATGTCACATCGATGCACTAAGGAGTCAGTGTTGTTTTATTACTTGTAAATGGAAAAGAGTATTTCCCAGGATAGTTTACACACTATGTAAACAGTATGGTTCAAAAGTGTTGAAAACAAAAATATTGGTGCTAGCACTCAACATAAATTTTGCAGCTGCCTCCCGATAGACAAGCTTCTTTATTTAATGGAGTCAGCCATCACTGCAGTCGCCAGCAGGTACCTGGGCAAATAGCCTGAGGCTCTTACCAAGCACTGCACTAGCAGAACAGGTGCAGAAACATGAGGAAGAAAAATTAGAAATGATGGAAGGGGAGGAAAGAACACAGGAGGCTGGAAATAATGTAACACAAGGCTTGAGCAGGATATCAGAAAGAAACCAAGAGCTGTTTCTAACAGAATCTAAGGTAGTTTCCTGTTCTGTGCTTTCTCTTCTCATCTGGCAAGGGAGCAAAGTGCAAGGGAGTCTAAAAGAATAAAGAGCAAAACCTGTTGCCCAAATGGGAATGCATCCCTTTGGAAAGGCTTTTCAAAGCATACTCCTTAGCCAAGGCATGCCTTGGCAGAATGGAATTTCACAGGATTGTACCAGTGGTATCTTCATTCACGAAGATTTGCCTTGATTGCTCTAGAACACACTGGGGTTTCCTACTGATTTGGGAGGAAGGTTTTGTGGGGTCAATTTCTCAGGAGCTGTTTATTTCTTGCAGCCCTCCTGGCTGCTCTTTGGGCAAGTAAGGGAAGGTGTTTAGGGCTATATTCCCACAGGCATGAGGAGATGGTGAGAGGGTCCTTGGATTTGAGCCTAGTCTCATGTCCCCTGTGATGACAAGTCTTGTGAAAAGAAAACTGGTGTGTGGACAGTGAACTACCAGTCATGTGCCTCAGCTGCAGAAGAAATTCCTTTTCCTTTAGCCACTTGGACAAGCAAGGAAAAGACCTGGAAAACTCCCTGTTGGTTAAAACAATAAATTCTTAGACATATGTACTAAACCAAAACTACATGCATATCATTGTGCTTTGCATTATGTGAATATTAGAGTAAAACACCTAGATACAAACATTACCCTCAAGAAGTCAATTGTCCGATGGTAAAATAAAAATGGTGATAACTGTAATTCAGGAGAGGGTGACCAAATATGATACAGAAAGAGATGGAATTGCTTGTCTGCCATCACCTTACTATTGATCAATGACAAAGCCAGAATTCAAAACAATTCACTCTTTCCTTTTGTGGCAGATCAGATCTTCCCAAAATGATCATAGCAGTATTTCTGGTCCCTCATTACTCTGGTTTGAATGTGTTCCCCAAAGTTCATGTGTTGGAAACTTAATCCCCAATCCAAAGGTATTGGAAGGTGGGACCCAATAAGAAGTGATTAGGTCGTGATGCATGCATGGATTGATGAAAAGATCATGGGAGTGGGTTGGCTATTGTGAGAGTGGTTTTGTTATTAAAGGCCTTGTCTCATGTGTGCTCTCTTGTCATTGATGGTTTCTGTCATGTTATGACACAACAAAAAGGCCCTCACCAGATGTGGCCCCTTCATCCTGGACTTCCCAGCTTCCAGAATTGTAAGAAATAATTGTTTTTAAAAATAAAACTACCCAGTCTGTAGTATTTTGTGATAGCAGCACAAAATGGATTGACACCTATCCTCTTCAGTACCTTGCTGCACTCCCTTAAGAGGTGTGGTCAAATGCCTGTGTTGATAAATAGAATGCAATGGAAGCAAACTAGTGTGACTTCCAAGGTCAACTCCTAAAGGTGATATAGCATTCTATGTCTTTTCCTCTTTCTCTTGAGACTCTATCCCTGGAATCTAGCTACCATGTTGCCAGGAAGTTCAAGCCTCAAAGGAAGGCCACATGTCTGTGTTCCAAGTATGACCTCAGTTATAGTCTCAGGTGACTGCCAGCACAAGTGTTCTGACATGTGAGCAAGCTGCCTTCAGATGATTCCAGCCTCTCTCCATTGCCCCCAGCCTCAAGTCACCTTGATATCTAGGGGAACAAAGCTGAGCCATCTTCTCTGAGCTCCACCTGAATTCCAGAGTTCTGAGTAAAACAAAAATTGTTATCTTCTGCAAAAGTGTTGGAGTAATTTCTTATACAGTCATGGTAACTGGAAACAACTACTACTGTGCTAGGATGGAGGACAGGAGTATGGGATGAAGACTAGGCTTAGAGAAGGGACCATATGACTGGGGCTTCCTCGTGGGGTGGCAGGCTGATGAAGTGTGGTGGTGTTCCCCAACAGAGTATTCTAGGAGCAAAGAGTTTCTTTAGGTTAAAGAGATTCTTGAGGTTAAATCTGAGGCTGCAGATTGGTGACTTGAAGACCAGATCTGACAACGGCCCTTGACCTAGGATCCTCTGACCTCTCTTTTCAGCAAGTCTCAACCTTGGACTTCCATGTCTGTCTTTTTGCAGAGTCTAGTTGGTACCAAGGATCCTGCTAAGACAGTTTCATGAGAATCCTCCATCTTCAGTATCTCTTCACCTCTATATCTGTTGGAATTCTTTATCTTCCCACTCCCAGGTGGTCCACTGCCCTAGCCTGCCTTTGGCAAGAATCCTGTTAGGTTTAACCAAAACCCTTCCCTACCCCTGATGTTCCCACTTAATAATTGTCCATCCATGGACCCCCGACTCTGCTCCATGGTTATAGATCCTCTTGTCCATGCTTGTCAGTATCCAGAACTGAGCCCAGTTCTATACTAAGATCTGTTTTACTCTATTGCAATAGTTTCTGAATAAAATCCATTTTTACTGCTTTAATGACTGTTTAGCTCTAGTCCTCTTTAGTAGATGTAGCCAAGAGATATGTTTTCCCCACCTCCTCCTGGTTGCAAAATGTCACATAAAAACCTGCACTTTAGTCATTTCATGAAGATAATTAACACGAGGCTCACATTTCAAAAGCGGAGAGCTTCAGGAGGTACATGTGGTCCCACTTTATCCCAGTCACCACCAGGTCCGTATCTATCTGGCTGGCTCAGTGTGTAACTGAGTTTGCAACTTCAGGATAGAAATAAATAGGTCTCTTACTGTGTGAATCGCCAAGATCTTTATATACCACTGTATCTTTTAAATCTCTGAGAAGGGAATATAAGCAATAGTCCTGAATGTATTTTATCTTGAAGTGTGTGTGTGTGTGTGTGTGTGTGTGTGTGTGTGTGTGTTTAAGGTTTTCTAAAACACAGGCTTGGAAAATGCTGAAATAGAGACCCAGGGTGTGAAGATCTAAAGTTGCAAAAAAACAGAGATCTTTGGTGGGATAATTTTTGTGTATCCTGAGACCAGCTCTCAGGGGTAGGAGTTTATCACACATGGTTTGTTTTTATGTGATTGTTCCCAGTGAAACTCATCTCCAATTAACCAGCAGGTTTTCTCATCCTCACATCTGCTGTGTGAATCAGAATTCTTCAAGATTTTATTGTTGTTATTGTTCCAGAAAGGGAAATGAAACCAAGAATGTGGAAGGAAAAATTAAAATAAATCTTGGCGTGTTTTGAGAAGAAAACTCATTTGATATATTTATCTTTTTAATGCTAACCAGTTATTTAAAATGGTCTTTGAAACAACATGTAATTATGTATACAGAATGGACAAAGATGGGAAGAAAAACACGGGAAGTTAAAAACAGGTAATTTATTAGTGGAGTGGGATATCTGAGTAGTTCTGATCTTTTCTCTTCAACATTTTGACATTGTTTTTTTTTTTTAAATAAATAAGAGAAACTCTCATAAAGAAATTATTTCCTGGTAACCAACACGATTTGAATTCTATGGTTGATTAGGGCCTGCAAAATTAATAGCATCCAAACATTATCTCATACTGGGAATACTCATTAAGAGCAGGAGTTGGGGAGTGAGACCAGGTTTGCAACCCAGCTTTGGCATTTCATATTGATGTGACCTTGAACTAGTTGCTGAATGTCTCTATGTCCTAGTCGCCCACTTTACACGCGAGAGGGCTGTCCTGAGCTTGGAGTGAATGAAGGAGGTAAAGCCTTTGGCTCAGAATACAGAATGCCCATCCAGGGGCAGCACTCAAAGCTACTGCTAAAGTGTCCTTAGAATGTCTGGGCATAACTGGTTCCTTCCTCCTTCCTTTTCCTTTGAAAAGGTCATGAGAGGGATTACTGTAAAAGGAGATTCTTTTGCAATATTTTCCTCTATACTTAAGTAAGCTTGCTGAATCTAATACCTGTGCAGATACTAACTTACACTTTGTGGAAATATTTCACCCCAATCCTTTTGGGATATTGAAAACAACAACAACAACAACAACAACAACTTTTTCTGTAATTTTGGCAGGAAAAGTTCAATAAAAAGAAATCCATCATATTGTACTGATCATTTTGTGCTAATATTCTAATTCTTACGTTTTTCTTTATGACTACCTGATTGTCATGATGGTTGACCAGATGTGAAGACAGAATCTAGATCTAGTTTGTTAAGAGGCTGTTGGGTAAGAAGATGGTTCATATTGTTTTCTCTGATGCTGAAATTAAGTGGGCAGACTCAACAGCAAGGTGAGGATTCTGAAAATCTGTCTGCAGTTCCCCAACCCTGGATGTGGTGGTGCTGGTACCAAGTAGGAAGGTGCACATGCTCATGCTGTGCCTGGAGCCCCTGGAGCCATGAATTTCTGTTTTAGCCTCCAATGCTTTAAAAAAAACCCAGATGGCCAAATCATCACACATTCTCCCTGTATATTGGTTTATTGGCCTGTGAGGATTAATTTGGACAGGATTAGAGAAATATTTTCTCTGCCAAGGATACTAGGCATAGGATCTCGCTTCTTGGCAGCAGCTGCCTCATTCTCAGTATCAAAACACTGAAAAAGAGAGGCCCAATAAAATGCCAGGCCAGAGGCTCCACCGGCCCAGAAGAAAATCTGTCAGCTGAGCTCTCTTTCCCACAGAACATAATAGATGGAGCAGAAGAGGCTCTGGGGGATTGGCCTTCCTCTATTTGCATTTACTTGACTCTACTAGAAAGATCTGCTGTACTGCAACTGCATTGGTCCTGGGAGCTATTATGTAGTTAGGAACACATTTTGAAAAGCCAGTCACAAAATTTTAAAAAAGAAATACTTGCATGTGCAAGAGGCTAATGCTTTTTCAAAGCCTTTATAAAATGGATTTTTTTTTCATACAGACCCTCTTTGATTGAGGAAATTCATAAATTTCGAAGGGGAGCATTTAAACTTAATTCACTTACTTAATTCACGTTACTGACAAGCTTTCCAAATGGCAGGCAATGTTCTAGTCACCAGAGTGTTGAACAAGAGAGGGGTTGATGTGCTGCTGGTGTGTGCAGCCTGTTGGATACAGATAGGCCAAGTGCTGCTGTGAAGTCTATCCAGTCTAGGTCAACTTCTCTCCTCTTTACTCCCAGAGCACACTGACGCCCCTTCTCGGCGAAGGAGGGACATGCCTCCTTGGAAGCAGAGATAGTCCGCCAAGGCTCAGATGTTGAACAGAAGTTAGCCAGGTAATAGGGCGAGGAAGGAACATTTCTGGGAGAAAGAACAACACATGCAAAAGCTAGGAGCAAGATTCCCCAACCTGTTTTGGGAACTGATAATTTATCATGATGCCAGTGTAGATATCAAGGTAGGAAGAGTCAGAGTTGAGGATGCAGAGACACGAACGGTCCAGGCCATAAAGGATCCTATAAAGCTGGGTCAGTGATTTGGACTTTATTCTGAGGACAAGTGAGAAATCATTATTTAGACCTTTAATTTTAGAAAGATTACTCAGTCTAGAGTGAGGAGAAGGGAATGAATAGGGCAATCCGTTTTCCACCTGGAAGACAGCGAGACCAGCTATGAAGCGTTACAGTTGTCTGCATAGAGAAGATGTTGACCAGAGTTGGGTGTTGGCATGAACGCGGAGAAATAAGGGTGGATTAAGAGATCTTTAATAGAATTGATAGGACTTAGTGTCCAATTAGATGTTGGTTTAGAGGAAAGAATAGGAGGAGAGAGAGAGAATAAATGGACAGGGCTTCTTACTTGGGAGTTCTTGTTTCCTGAGTCAGAGAACAGAAAAGCCAAAACAGGGTTATGAGGAGGATTTTGGACCTGGATGTGTTCATCTGCAGGGGACTCTGGCATGTTCAAACACAGATGTTCAGTGTTGAGTGGGTTGTGGGACATGAGGGTTTTTGTCTCAGGTGTAAAATCAGAATAGAGATGTGAAATTGGAGTTATCGGTGACTGGAATCATGCAAGGGGATGCATTCGACCAGTGAGAATGTCAGAAGAGTGGGCTTTCCAGCATTATTCCTCCAGGAACACCACCAATAAGGGGTAGGCAGTGCAAGAACTCACTAGAGAAGGGAAGAACATAGTATGGCCAGAACACCCAACAGAAGGGGAATCATAAGGTTAAGAAAGTGTTTAAAAGCATCAAATGCTACAGAGAGGCTAAATTAGGCTGAAGTAATCCCTCCCTACATCTCTAACCTGTCCTTGACTTTAAGGATCAGTCAATGCCGTCTATGAGTTGACAATCATGGAGACATGATCTTGTCCAAAGCAAGCTAAGTGGACTAGAAGAACCAGACCACTCCATGTTGAGAGCAAGTGAACATATAGTGATGCATACATTGTCTTACATGGTACAGTAAATGCAGCAGCCTCTTTGTAATGTGAACTTATGAAACTATGAAGTAGCTTAAAAATCCTATCTTCACTTAATTGCCTTTTTTTTCTCATTCAGTTTTATATATTTTAATCTACCTATGCACCTACGTATCTATTTATCTACATGTCTAATCTTTAACTGTCTTATTGGAATCATAGCTAAAGCTAAGGATGGGAGGGGAAAAGGGAAACACTATCCTGTTTTCTTTTTCTGTTTATTGTCTTATAGAATTTGGGGATCACAACAGAAGAGAGCAGGTCTTAGGAGAATCTAGTGCAACAATTCCTATGGGGATGAATTGTGGGAAGCAGGTAGAATAGAGATACATTAGGAGGCTAAACTGGGTTTAGACCAGGTGATTGCAGTGAGAACAGAGAGTGAATCTCAGAGATTTTGTAAGTGAAGAAATAGAAGGATTTAGTGACGAAATTGCATTGCCTCTTTCTAAGAGCAAGAATATTGTCATCTTGAATATGTATGATTTTTAAGGAGCTTTTAGTGTGTTGACTCATTCGACTTTCATAAGTCCAAGGTCACGAACTAGTTAATAGCAGAACAGGGCTAGAACTACACCTTCTCATTCCTGCTCTTGTACTTTTTCCATTAATGCAGACTTATTTTCCCTCATCCCTCCCTACATCTCTAACCTGTCCTTGGCTTTAAGGATCAATCAATGCCGTTGCTTGGCAAATATCTTGGTTGGAGGAAAAGAGCAGAACGGAGCCCTTCTGTTTGTTTCTTGTTACTTAATTTTCCAAGACAAACCAGATTCATTCTGCTTAGAAATACAAGGTCACTGATCCCGCTTTCAATCTCTTTTCTATCAAGAATGAAGGAAACTACAATGGAATGCTAAAATGGGACTCTCAGTTCTGGCTGCAGTTCCAAAAGAAGAACGCAAGAAAAAAGAAAACAACCCTGGGTGTCTGATATTCAAAAGGAATGCTTAAACACACACACACACACACACACACACACACACACACATACACATAATTTTCAACACTTATAACGTCTATAAAAGATCTAAATTGAAGGGGCCAGGGGACAGAATTGCCCTGAAAGGAATGCTCCAGAATGTGTTTCTCATAGACTGAATTTGGACCACCATCAAGGATAAAGGCAAGATGGAGCTACCTTGAATTTCACCCAAGAGGCCTTCCTGAAATATTGAAGATTAGTGATGTACTCACTGCAATTTAACTTGCATATTATCAGCAGAAATTTCTGAGAGACCCACAAAATTAGAATATGGGACAATATGCTTTTGTTAAATGACCATCATGCCCAGGTCATACAAGGCTGGACTCCTTGACCTACCCCTCACTGCTTCAGGTCCCACCCTGGAAGGAAGAATCAGGAGAAAGAAGGTTCATTGGGCAACTTCTCCACTGCAGAGAATCAGACCTAAAGGTGATCCTAGTTTGGGGAGGTACAAAGCTCCAAATTTTGATTATTGAAGGAATCCTATTATAGAGGACTGGTTATCTTAGTTTTTGGAACAATGCTGTTCTTGAGAATGAAAATGTGTAGACGACTTTTTATTATCTTAGAGCTACTGGAAAAGCTAGGGACTGTGATGGGTGGTATTGTGTTCCCCAAAATGATATATTGAAGTCCTAATACCTGGAAGCTGTGAATATGAACTTAAATGGAAATAGGGTCTTTGCAGATGTAATTGAGTTTGGATGAGACTCTTTGGGTTTTCTATTATTGGTGTCCTTCAAAAAAAAAAAAAAGAAAAAAGAAATTTGGATGCAGAGAAGAGATGCCAACAAGACACAAGGGAAGACAGTTATGCAGAAATGGAGTCAGAGACTGGAATGATGGGGCCACAAGCCAAGGAATACCTGAGGCCATAGAAACTGGAAGAGGCCAGAAAAGGTCCTTCTCCAGAAGCTTCAGAGGAAGCTCAGCCTGCAGCACCTTGATTTCAGACTGAGACAATACATTTCTGATGTTTTTAGATCAATATATGAATTTATGGTGTTTTGTTATGGCAAACTAATTCAGAGATTGACCTGTGATTTCAGTGAGAGAGCTTGGATAAAAGTAAGCTCACAAATGGATTTTGATGGGAAGTAGAAGATAAAGTGATGGTTTCTTCTACCATCAACCTATAAAGTCTCCCTCTAGGTGAAATGATAACCAAGAGATCCAAAGCCTGATAGGTGTTCAACAAATACTTGTGGAATAAATGATCTCCTGAGTTTGCTGAGATACATCCTTTCTTGAATCCTATCTCATTTGATTCCTCAAATGGGCTTATGCACATCATTTCCATTTTGATAAAGAAGGAAGCAGATTCACAGAGATTAAATTATTCACCCAAGGGAAATGACTTATCAGTGCAAAACACATTTGTACATAGGTCTGCCTGGTTCCAATCTGCTTTTCTACTCCATTATCACCAGACTAATACAGAAAAGTTTGGGTAGATGTTCATTGGCTTGTGACCTCATTTATAATTTCTATTCAGAGAACTGTCTCATTTGAAATGATTTCTAAGCATCTGGATGCAAGAATACATATTCTTGGCATTCTTAATTCTTAAAATAGCTAATCTAAAATTTTGTCAATGGAAAATCAGACTGAGAATATGTTGTACATCTCAAATAAATACATCATGCCTTGAACCCTGATGCTCAGAATCTGCTTGTTCTTGGGCTATGAAGCTGGGAATGAGATTCCTGATCTGAAGGACTCAGTCACCTGGAAGGGCCTGCTTGGGGTGTTGCTGACTGGTACTCTTGTCTTGGACCTGCCATTCCTTAGTAGTGTGGTCTTAATTGAATCAAATATCATTTCATGGACAAATTTTTGAGGATTTTTTTTTTTTTTTGTAAACCGTGAAGAGTTAACGCAAGAGTCAGAAAGTATTATTACTATTTTTTAAAATAAAAACATTTGTATGATTTGAATCCACAGAGACGTGAGACAAGATGGCTGCTGCTGATGAGCATAGCACAAAACAACCCTGTTTGAGTTCCATGGGGACAAAACAGCATTAGCGGCTTTTTCTCTTTTCTTTTGAAGATGAAGCTTGTGATTTATTTTTTAAAAGGATACTTAGAATCTGAAGAACATTGCTGACTCATGAGAAATGTAAAGGTCAATTTTTGCATCTCTACTATGCTGTCTCCACATTTGAATAATTAAAAGGTTGTTTTCAGGGATAATTGTAGCCCACATTTTAACTGAGTATTTAATGAAAATAAACTATAAACACGCTCTGTTTTCATATGGGGAACTCTCCAGAACTTGTTAACCGTGCACATGGCAGGAAGTAGAAGGATTAAAACAGATTTAAATTAGGGATCATTCCAATTTTCAAAACTAGACGTGATTGAGTGTGAAGGCTTCTTAAAACTCATTCAAAATATGGGAGGGCAAGGACTTATACTTGTATTTGGGTTGCTATTTTGATAAACTACTTATAGCTTTTTAAAATTATATAATGTTCTTCTTTGTGGCAAGTTATAAAATATACGAACAAAAAAGAAAAAATAACACTAGTAATTTTACCACCAAAGTATAATCACCGAGTACACTTTCGTATATTTTATGTTACCCCTCAAAGAGTACTTATAAAAAGCATTGCTCATTAACTCTGAATGGAAGGGCCAGCTATTCCCTTCTCAGAACTCCAGTTTTTTCACCTGTGAAAAGGAGTTAAAATGCCTAACTCTGTCAAGCACAGCGGAGGTAAGTTAATGACCAACCTCAGCAACTTAGTGAGGCCCTAAGCAACTTATTGAGACCGTGTCTCAAAATAAAAAGGGCTGGGGATATGGTTTAGTGATGAAGTGCCCTTGGGTTAAATCCTGGATGCAAAAAAAGAAAAAAAAATGCCTAACTCAGATAATAGTTGTAAGGAATTTTATAATACATATAAAATATTCCAGAGTGGTTAGAACATAAGTGCTCAATTTCTTTGCCTTTAGCAATGCTTTTTTGCCTTAAGTATTCCCTGCCACTCTGTCCGATACTAATAGCTATGCTAGTTTTCCTTGGTTTTAGTTAGCCTTGTACATATTTTCCATAATTTTTTTTCAAAACTTTTGTATCTTTATGTCTAGGCATGACTTATATAGTCTAGAATTTTATTTAGAATCTAGTCAGCCTGAAAACCACAAATCTTTAGATTTTACTTAAGTTTATTGTATTTTTCCTAAAAGTTCTTTTTTTCCCCTAAATTTGCCCAGTTATTTCTGATATTCATTTATCTGTCACTCATGTTTTTCAATTTCTTCTTTTATTATTTGTGTTGGTCAGCTTTCTGTCACTGTGACAAAATACCAGAGATAATCAACTTTTAAGGAGTAAAAGTTTATTTTGGTTCATGGTTTCAGAGGTTTCAGCTCATGATGACTTGGTCCTGTTGCTTTGGGCCTGTGGTGTCATAGTATGTCAAGGTGGCTGTATGTGGCAGAGAAGGACTATTTACCTCATGGTGCTTGGGAAGCAAAAAGAGAGACTGGAAGGGGACAGGTCCAATATCACTTTCAAGAACATGCTGCCGATGACTCAATTTCCTTCCAATAGGTCCCACTCTTAAAGGTTCTACCACCTCTCAATAGAGCCACACTGAGGACCCAGACTTTAACACCTGGGCCTCTGGAGGACCCTCCAGATCCAAACTACAGCACTGATTTCAATGTTTTAAACATTCTTTTTTTACATCCTATATCTGATAACACTCCAATCTTTGAGGGATGATCTTTCTGTGGTTTCTGCTGGTTCTTACTCCTTTCTTACGTATCCTGGAATATGTGATTTTGAAGTTCCATATTTTTGGAAACTTTTCTGGAAATTTCTCAAGACCTGGTTTGCGAAGAATTTCTTTAGAGTATGCGTGTGTGTGTGTGTGCGCGCGCGTATGCATGTTTGATCAGCCTCTGGAGATGTTATCGCTAGGAGCTGCTTTCAATTCTTAGTTTGATTTTTTTAGGATAACAGAGCTTGCGTGATTAGAACATATTTTGCACGGACACTGTCTATTGATCCAAATTCTATCAGGAGATTTCCTTTCCCCAACCCTATATGTTTTAGAATTTCTCAGAATTTCTAGTCTGTTAATGCATCTTTGTTAGCCATGACTGATTCACATTCTCACTCCCCCACCCCGTCTAGTTTATCCTTTCATTGAGCCCCTCAAAGTCCCTGGGTTTTTGGAAACTGAACTCCAACTCATTTGGGTCCAAACCTTTGCTTATTATCACTCATGTGACTGAACGTCCATAGCAATAAGTGAATGACATCAGCAGGTAACTGGAGGTCGCTGTCAGCTGGCTGCAGTGCTTTGTTGCAATGAGTTTACGTTCCTAATTCTCACTTTCAGCCTCTGAGGATTTCTCTTACTGCCTTTCAGGCTAATCCACACATTTAAAAAATGATGACTTTTGTATTTAATATTGGCACTTGTATATCAAGATTAATAATAAATATTTATAGGAGTTCCAAGGCATCTACTCCTAGTCTGTTGCAGAACTTCCATTGTGCATTTAATTTTCTGTTTTGATTATATATTCAATGCATGAAGTATAATTATTAGATATGCAATATAAAATTTACTCTTAATCAATTTAAAATGTTCCTTGTTCTACTTTTAAAAAAGGATTTTATCCTAAAACTTAATTGTACTTTACCTGGTAATGTGTTTTATATAACTTTGTCCATCTCATTATTAGTATTTCTATATGATTTTCTTTAAATTTCTATATGATTTTGTTACCTATAGAAATTTATTTGTTGGTATTTATTCCAAAAATACTTTATTCAATGTTATTTTTGAGACTCTGCATCTTTGTTTTCTAATAGAAAAACTTAACACGTTAAATTCTTTTCACATATTTTGTGAAAATGAAGATCTTTATTCAAAATTTTTATTAGTTCATTATATATATATATGTACATATGTACAAAATATTGGGGCTCATTTTGACATAACTTATAAGCATAGAATATAATTTGTTCCAATTCAGTTCCCAGCACTTTCCCTTTCTCTGCCCTCCTCCTTCCCCTGTTCCCTTTCCTTTACTGATTTTTCTATTTATTTATAGTTTTTAAAATTTGTACCTCATGGATATACACAAGGGTGAAACTCACTGTGGTATATTCGTGTACATACACAGGAAAGTTTGATCGGATTCATTCCACCGTTCTTCCCTTTCCCAGCCGTCCTGCCCCGACTCAATCCCCTTTGTCTATTCCACTGATCTCTCTTCTATTTTCTTCCCATAACTTTACTTAAAGGAATACTAATAGTCTCTTTTCTTAAAGCCAGAAACTCATTTACTTCTGATAAGTTGTGTGAGTTGCACTGGGATTTACGAGATTTGGATTCCAACCCCACTTCTGTTATTAGACTTGGGAAATCTTACTTCAAATCTCTGGAGAAGGAAACATCATTATGTACAGAAAACCACTATCCTTGTTGTTGCCAGGCTTGGATTTGAATATCAACTGTGCTACTCAGGAATGCAGCACTGTGTGCCTGTGGGTAATTTCTTCTCTGCAAATGGATTATCACTATTAACGTTTGGGATCATTTTGTGGAATAAGTGAGATAGCAAATGGATGTACATAGCTTATTACAGGCTTGGGCTGTGGATGTAGTTCAGTGGTAGAGCACTTACCCAGCCTGTGCAAGGGCCCGGGTTTGATCCCCAGCACTACAACAAACAGACAAACAAAAACTTAGTACAGGCTTGACAAATTCCTGATGCTTGATACTATTAGAGGGTGGTAGGATAGTGGCAAATAAAGATGTCTCAAAATGAGGGTTTTGAAAAAGAAATAGCCAACCTATTGATTCTTTTCATCTATGGAGAAAATACTTCCTATATTATTTCCTCCCTCAGTGTTCCAATGTAGCTTGCTTTCTAACGACTGGCTTTTAGGGAGAAGAAGTTTCCATAGCAGGTTGTTAAAGGTGCTGGTTGTTATGGAGACCACAGTCTCTAAACTAATCAGCAGGTCTAGGCTCTAGCAATCCTGTTGAAGGAAGAGGTTTTCTCAGACAAGAAAGGAAAGCTGACTTTTGTTGGTAGAAAGAGGTGAGGACACATTTTGGCAGATGATGTATTATGATGCAGTGTTATTGATTTTCTTCTCCCTTTTGCCTTGAGGTGAGAAAACATAAGGATTTGACTCTAAATAAAGAGGTTCAGGAAAAAAATTCCAGGTTTGAGAAGATTATTCAAATTTGTTTACAAAGTCAGGTACAGATTTAAAGACACTGACATAAATGTAAGGGTTTTTTTAAGTAGAGAATTGTAGACTGTTGTATGAGTTTTCTTTGAACATACATACTGTAATTCAGCATCATTTTTCAAATGGTGGCAAACAATACCAACTCTGTTCTGTGGCTAAAATCACATTAAAATTGAATAAGACACATTTCTCAGTCAAGCTTTTGCAAACTTAATTGCTAGATCACAACATGATAAATGTTGTCACTTGATCAAGCCCCCTCCCCCCCAAAAAATGGGACAGAAATGTCCAGATGAGTATTAGACTAAATCTTGACCAAATGAAGTTATTGTATTCATGTCTCACACTGAAAAGAAGAACCAAATTTCTTTGGGTCACAGGATGTTGAATGTTACTTTTCAATGCCATAAACTCAGAGTTCTTCTGTACTTGTCCTTTATTGGCACTGAGCATACAAGACAAATCTCCCTGCTGTTGTGGACTTTCCAGCCTAGGGGATGGATATAATAATAACTAAAAGTAGAAATAAATGAATCATATAAGTTCAGATAGTTGTTTGTACTGCAAAGAAATGATTATATAAGATACCTATGGAAAGTTTTGTTTACAAAAGGTGATCAAGAAAGACCTCTCAGTGGTGGTGACATTTGAGCTGAGACTTAATAAACTAGGTGAGAGCACTGTGGGTTGAGACAGCAGAGATGAGAAGGTGCCTGGAGGTGGCAAAGGGCAGAAAGGGCAGTGTGGCTGGAATGTGCTTCGGGGTGGGCAGGAGGGGCAGAGGGCATGATAATAAGGGCCAGCTCATGTCTCATGGGCCTTGAGTGAGCACTGAGGGTCTTGCTTTGTGATGGGAAATGATTGGTGGATTGGCAGCAAGGGGAGCAGATGTAACCTTTGGGAAGAGAACTGGGAGGGCTGTGGAGGGTGTGGACTCCCAGAGAGCACGACTGGGAATTGGGAGGCCAAGCAGGAGGCTGTGGAGAGAGTGATGCTGGTGCTGTGAAGCAAGGAGAGGTGACGGAGTGGTTGGATTGCTGTAGTTGGAGGCTGTTCCAGCAGGATCAACTGCAGCACTGACTGTGAGGTTGTAGTGAGTTCGGTGTGAGCGGACTGAGGTGCCGCCACTGGACTGGTGCTAGAACTATAGGGCTGGTTTGGGGTGGGAAATCCAGAGTTTTGCTTTAGATGTGTTAAATACACAATGGATAGTAGACAACTGAGTCTCAGTGTTGGTATCAAGGTTGAAAAATCAGATGGAAAGTCATCAGGGCTGGGTAGCATTTAAGTCCATGGACTGAGAGAGATGGCTTAGGAGAAAGTGTAGATGGAGAAGGGAGCTCAGATGCAGGAGCAGGACAGTGGGAAAGAACCGTCAGCAAGGTGGCTGGAAATCAGTGCTTATAACCTATTGCTTGGCACGCAGAAAATGTCTTGTACAAACCTACTGCAGGAAAGCTGATCCCACTCCTGCCTCTCTGCCCGCTTATCATCTCATCTCCCACCACCCCTTGCTCCCATCCGGCTCGAGTCACACATTCATCTTTGCCTCAGGACATTTGCATGTATTCTTCCCTCTGCTTCAAATGCCTCCTCTCCATTCTGCTCCCATTCCCTCTTCCAAATGTGTGTGCATGATGCCTTGTTATGGTTTAGATGTGAGGTGTCCCCCAAAAGCTCATATGAGAGACAGTGCAAGAAGGTATAGAGGTGAAATGATTGGGTTTTGAGAGCCTTTACCTCATCAGTCCATTAACCCACTTGAATGGATTAACTGGGTGATAACTTCAGGCAGGTAGGGTGTGGCAGGAGGAGGTAGGTCACTGGGACATGACTTTGGGGTATATATTTTGTCCTTGATGAGCCAAGCTTGGTCTCTCTCTACTTCCTAATTGTCATGTCCTGAGCCACTTTCCTCCACCATACCTTTCACCATCATGTTCTGCCTCACCTTGAACACGGAGCAGTGGAGTTGCCATCTATGAACTGAGACCTCTGAAATTGTGAGCGCCAAATAAACATTTCCTCTTCTAAAATTGTTCTTGTCAGATCTTTTAGTCACAGCAGCAAAATAGCCTGCTCTTATGTAAGTATTGGGTTCTGGGGGAAACTTCCTCTGTCCCTGCCAGGACAGGTGGGATCCCCTTCCTCTGTGTGCTCAGAGCACCAGGGGTTCACTTGTGAAACAGTACTTAATATGTTGTACTAGGATTCTTTTTTGTCTTTAGCTTCTACCAGATCTTGAGCAGGTTGAGGGCAGGGATGGTGTCCCTCATTTCAGTATTTCTGGTCCTAACCTATGATCTGACAGCTAATAGCATTTAATAAGCTTAATGCTATTTAAATGAATAAACGAATGTACAATTAAGTTTTGGGGGATCAACTTCTTAACCTACTTGAAGTTGTTCTCTCTTGCTTATGTACCGCCCCTAAATTCCACAATCAGGTCTCTGGCTAGTTTACCAAACCCAGAACAAGGTGGCATAGCATGCTCAGTGCTTCCTATTTTGTGCATATTTCACTGAAAAAGCAGAGGTCTTTGATACATATCATATACGTCATTTTGTTTTGTTTTGTTTTTGTTTTTGGTACCAAGGATTGAACCCAGGGGCGCTCAATCACCAACCACATCCCCAGAACCCCCCCTTTTTTTATATTTTATTAGAGACAGGGTCTTGCTGAGTTGCTCAGGGCCTTGCTAAGTTGCTGAGGCTAGCTTTGAACTTGTGATTCTCCTGCCTCAGCCTCCCGAGTCTCTGGGATTACAGGCACACACCACTGCACTGGGCCATAATGTATTTTGTGAAAGGGCTTTGACAGGGCTTTAGAAATGTAACCATTTCAGACAGAAATAATTAGATGTCACCAGTGTAGAAGAGGTAAATGGCAGACAGCCTGGCTCAAGTCATGTCATAAATGTTCTTTGGCAGTTGTTTAATGGACTCACGTAAAAAGCTCCTATTCTTCTGAAAATATTCTGAAGATCCTGCCAAAATCATAATGAGGTCCAATGCATTGGATAATCTTACTGGATCGCAGTGGTGCTTAACACTCCTCTTTTTTTAGCAATGGGGCAATATCACACATGCACCATTGACTTAATGCTGCTTCATTCCTACCTGCTGCTGCTACAATGCAGGTGTGTCCCAATTGTGGTATGGAAACCAGCCCTCTCATGCAGTCGGATTAAGTCAGGGCTCAGTCACCAGAGATCTGTAACCAGGACAGACAACTGTTTGTTTTCATTTGCAAATGAATAGGCATGGTAGGACATCAGAAGGGTTCACACTTATTGGTTATTAACAGCAAAGAACAAATAAGCCTGGAACCTAGTGCCAAGAGCTAAACAGGACCTATTAATTTTTTTAAAGAGGTCTTATATTCATGTCATTCATCCTTCCTGAATTGTAGAGTGCCAAACCCTGCTTTTCAGAATGGGGGATTATTTTGTAAATGGCACAGTGCTTTCAGTCATTTTAGTTGAACTTTGAGCATTTACCCAGGATGTGTCTTCTGACATGTCCCCTGTGTGTTATTTTATTTATTTATTTTTTGAGAGTTGGTATCTTCAATAAACACATTAATGAAAGAGAGAAAACCACCAAAGAGGGATAAGGAAACTCTGGGAAGAAGACTAAGGAAAGCAACAAAAAAATTTTAAAGGATTGAAAATATATAGTTCCTAAGAGCTTCACAGGATGCTGATCTAGGAGTGATTCTGGCAGAAACTGGGAAGCATACTCTGGGCAACGTAGTAGCGAGGAACTTCTATTTTCCCCTCACCATTGAACTTTGGGAAGGGACTTACTAGGTAAAGACTTGGTAACGAGAGAATGTAGTTAGGAGTGAAAAATGACTGCAGCTGGTGATGGAAGCTTATGCAAGGAATTCAACAAATCCAATCACAACTAGATGTTCTTCTCTTCCCATCATGGCTTAAATCACTGCAGCAGGAATTTAGAATAGACACAAAGAAAATATATTCTGATTGAAATGGCCGAAAGACATTGAGATGGGTTACCTAGGCAAGTTTTGGAACATCCTTTCTCAGCAATTGCTAAAAATAGAACTGATATTCAGGGCTGGCCCTGGGCAATAATGAAACCTCTAGATTCACAGACCATCGCAGTAGGAGGCAGCCTGAAAAATCACTAAATCCAGAGGTTTCCAAATTTATCTGTATTAGAAATCACCTAGGGATTCCAAAACCAGGCATGGCTAGGGCCAATTAAATCACAAACTCTGGGGGTGGGACAAAAGTATCAGGGTTTTTGGAAACTTCCCCAGGTAGTTCCAATAGCAGTGAAATCAGAGTACTGTGAGAGTCATCTAATGGTCTCAGGTTACAGATGAAGAGATCGAGGCCCAGAGAGGGTAAGGTACTTCCCTAAAATTACCCAGGCAGTGAGTGGTGAGGGAGGATTAGAACTGAAGTCTCCTGAACCTGATTATATACACAGGAAGTATTTTAAGAAAATAAAAGCAAAAAGTTGTAGTAATCAAAACAGCATGGTATTGGTATAAGCATAGCACACACAGACCCATGGAACAGAGCAGAGAGCCTGGAAGGAAACCCATGCAGCCGCCATCAACTGATTCTCAACTGAGGTGCTAAAACCTCAGTTGGTGTATTGGGGAAAGGACAGTCTTTTTAGTAAATGGTACTAGGAAAATTGAATACTCACATGCAGAAGAAAGAGACTAGATCCTTAAATCTTACTGGTTACAAAAAGAAACTCAAAATGTATTAAAGATTTAAGTGTAAGACCTGAAACTGTAAAACTACTAGAGAGAAACAGGAGAAATGCTTCAGGTCATTGGAATGGGCAAGGATTTTTTGGAGACCCCTTCCCTCCCAAAGCATAGGAAACAGAAGCAAAAATAGACAAATGGAATCACATCAAACTAAGAAGCTTCTGCATAGCAAACAGAACAACCAACAAAGTGCAAAGACAACCTACAGAAGAAACTATTTGCCAAAAATATATCCGACTGATATTCAGAATATATAAGGAATTTCAAAAAGTCAATAGAAAAACAAACAAAAAATCCCCAAACAAAAAACTGAAACCCAAATAACCCACTTAAAAAATAGGCAGTAGAAAGATAGCCTCTTCAACAAATGGTGCTGGGAAAACTGGAAAACCATATGCAACAGAATGAAATTAAACCCCTATCTCTCACCCTGCACAAAACTCAACTCAAAATGGATCAAGGACCTCGGAATCAGACCAGAGACCCTGCATCTTATAGAAGAAAAAGTAAGTCCAAATCTTCAACTTGTTGGCTTAGGATCAGACTTCCTTAACAGAACTCCCATAGTACAAAAAATAAAAGCAAGAATCAACAACTGGGATAGATTCAAACTAAAAATCTTTCTCTCAGCAAAGGAAACTATCAGTAATGTGAAGAGAGAGCCTACAGAGTGGGAGAAAATCTTTGCCACTCATACTTCAGAGAGAGCGCTGATTTCCAGAATCTATAAAGAACTCAAAAAACTCTACACCAAGAATACAAATAATCCAATCAACAAATGAGCTAAGGAAATGAACAGACATTTCACAGAAGAAGATCTATAAGCAATCAACAGATATATGAAAAAATGTTCAAAATCTCTAGTAATAAGAGAAATGCAAATCAAAACTACCCTATGATTCCATCTCACCCCAATTAGAACGGCGATTATCAAGAACACAAGCAACAATAGGAATTGGCGAGGATGTGGGGAAAAAGGTACACTTATATATTGCTGGTGGGGTTGCAAATTAGTGCAACCACTCTGGAAAGCAGTATGGAGATTCCTCAGAAAGCTTGGAATGGAACCACCATTTGACCCAGCTATCCCACTCCTTGGCCTATACCCAAACGACTTAAAATCAGCATACTACAGAGATAGAGCCACATCAATGTTCATAGCTGCTCAATTCACCATAGCCAGATTGTGGAACCAACCTAGATGTCCTTCAATTGATGAATGGATAAAGAAACTGTGGCGTATATATATATATATATATATATATATATATATATATATATATATATGAATATTACTCTGCCATAAAGAATGGTAAAATTATGGCATTTGCAGGCAAATGGATGAAATTGGAGAATATCATGCTAAGTGAGATAAGCCAATCTCAAAAAACCAAAGGACAAATGATATCGCTGATAAGCGGATGATGACATATAATGGCGGGTGGGAGGGGTTAGCATTACGGTTAGGGTTAGGTTTAGGGTTAGGGTTAAGGAGGGGGGCAAGAATGGAGGAAGGAAGGAGTGTATAGAGGGAAAAGAGGGGTGGGAGGATTGGGGGGGAAGGAAAAAAAATAACAGAATGAATCAAACGACATTACCCTATGTAAATTTATGATTACACAAATGGTATGCCTTGATTCCATGTACAAACAGAGAAACAACATGTATCCCATTTGTTTACAATAAAAAAAAATAGGCAATAGATCTGAACAGACGTTTTTCTAAAGAAAACATACAAATGGCCAATAGATACAAGAAAAAATGCTAAGCACCACGAATCATCAGGGAAATGCAAATCAATACCCCAATGAAGTAACAAAAAGACAAAAGATAACAATTGCTAATAAGGATGGGGAGAAAAGGGTACACAATTTTGCACAATTTTGGTGGGAATGAAAACTATATGGAGATTCCTGATCCAGTAATCCCACTACTGGGCATGTGTAGAGGAAATGAAATGGGTCTGTCAAAGAGACACCTTTACTTTGAAGTTCATTGCAGCACTATTTGCAATAGCCAAGAAATAAAAAACAACCAAGTGTCCATCAACCGATAAATAGAAATTGTGGTTCATAAACACAGGCAAGTTGAAGTTGAATGGGGTATGTATTTTATTTAGAAATTTTTTGGTACCGAGGGTTGAATCCAGGGGCACTTTACCACTGAGACACATCCCCAGCCCTTTCTATTGTTTATTTTGAGACACAGTCTCATTAAGTTGCTGAGGGTCTCATTAAGTTGCGGAGACTGGCCTTGAACTTGTGATCCTCCTGCCTCAGCCTCTCGAGTTGCTGGGATTACAGGTGTGCACCACCGCCCACTGTGGGTATATCTTTTTTGTTTGATTCACTGTGATTTGGTGGCTCCATAAAATCAAATGCCACTTACAAAAGGAACACTTCCAATTTTGAAGACCTTATTATATCATTACCACCTGGTTAGTTAAAACTACAATTTAATTTGTGGAGTGACTTTTAAATGTGATTCTCACAATTTAATATCTGATTATAAAAGGGGTAGAGAATGAATGGTTTAATATTAAAAAAAAAAAAGTCACAAAACCCAGCTCATTTTAGAAAGACTGCTGAGAAGTCCAAATGAGTCATGGGCAAGAAAATGGTTAACTTTAAATGTAATTTTTCTAACATGTGACCTTTGTTCACCTGGGTCTTCATAAATGATTTAATAAACAACCTGCTACCATCCCAGAAACACCCTGAACTTATTTGGGGAAATGCACTTAGATTAGTTTTATGTATTTATTTATTCTGTGAAAATACAATATTTTTTTGAATTGAATTCTCCTCCCTCAGTAATGGGGACTGAACCCAGTCTCATGTGTGCTAGGCAAGTGTCTACCATTGAGCTACATCCCAAATCCTTTACACTTTTAAAAACTTTTGAGACAGGATCTCATTATGTTGCCCAGGCTGGCCTTCAACTTGTGATCCTCCTTCCTGTCTCCCCAGGAAATGGGATTATAGGTGTGCACCACCACACCTGGCCACGTAGGGGTTTACGGATAGTGTGACCTGTAGTCTACTTTCTTCTGTAGTTGGATCATGTAGCCAAGCCTGCATGTATCAGCATGTTAACTTCAGAGATGTAAAGGACACAGAAATTCAGTTATGAGTTGCTTTTTTGTGACTATCCAAACTTCTCGATGTTGGAAGCAACTGGTGTCCAATAACCGCAACGTTATGACTTGGGGACTTGATTTAAGGTTATGTATTTATTCATTTTTCACTTTTTCAATACAAGGTAACTGATATTGAATGCCCCTGTAAACCACTTATTCTCAGAGTTCACCATGCAATTGAATCTTTCATAGGAAATCAAATTCATGTGCAATTATCTGCATGTGGCTCATGTCTAGTAGTAGAGATTTCTAGGTATATTTTAATATCCCTTTGCTTCTTGCTTACTCCCTCTCCACACTTCCAAACCTCTCAGATTATTAAAAGTAGTTGCCCTTGTTGTGGGTTGATATATATTTCAAATAATGCCAAGTGATTTTAATATAAATCAAAACATATCAAGAAATATGATGTAAGGAAAGAAAAATGTATCTCCAAACCAAATTCCAATTTTGAGTAAATTCTGTATTGTTTACTTTTTGGATTAGAATTTCCTTCATCTATCAACAGTTCCAAGGATGTACAAATGAGGTTTCTAGTTCTCCCTGCCAATAATTGGCAGTGTGTACTTGCTCTCAAGTCCCTTGATATCTCTGTATTCAACTACTTCTCTACTGTGAAGGGTGGTCTTATGAACCTGTGGTATGAGGCCCAAACTCTAAAATGGACCATGACATTTCACAGGACAGTACCCGAGGTTTCAGGGAAGCCTGGAATGGCTGGAAATGTCATTAAGATCTGTGATGGTTAATTTTATGTGTCAACTTGATTGGGCCATAGGGTGCTGAGATTTTGGTGAAAAATTATTTCTAGGTGCATCAGTGAGGGTGTTTCTGGGTGGGATCAGCATTTAGATCAGTAGACTGGATGATGCAGATTGTCCTTCTCAGTGTAGGAGGCCATTATCTAACCTGTTGAGGGCTCAAATAAAACAAAAAGGCAGAGAAGGGAGAATTTGTTTTCTCTGTCTGACTATTTGAGCTGAGTCGTTGTTCTGCACTCACACTGGGTCTTAGACAGTTAGTCCATGGCCTTCAGATTTGGACTAGAATTTATATCAAAAATTTCACTGGTCTTCCTTGGAATCAGACTGGAAATACATCACAAATTCACCTGTGTTTCCCGCTTGCAGATGGCAGATCTTAGGACATCCCAGCCTCCACATTCTCATGAGCAAATTTCTTGCAATAAATATCTCTCTCTCTCTCCACCCTGTTTCTCTGGAAAACTCTAAGAACTGAGAGACTGATGATCAGTCATCTGGGAGGCAGAGGTAGAATTGGCTACCTTCTTGGAAGAGGACGACTTCTAAATAGTAGGAAGTATTCACTTATTGAACAATAGTTATGTGCTCACAATGTATGATATATCATATGCTCTAATCAGATGCATAAAATAAATTCAAGATGCCTCTTTGCCCACATAAAGTCTACTAACCGTCCATGGATCCCTGTGTGGCTGTGTGTTCGATGTTCTACTTATTAAAACAACAAGCAGCTTAAGTAGTTGTAGTCAGAAAAGAGATGTCTCTCATCAATCAGTGTTTGATTTTACTTCATAATAAGTGTTTCCTATAAAAACCAAATTGGGCAAGTTGCTCTATTGACTTGAATATAGAACTAAAGACTAGAACTTTTTCAAACCCGAGTTCATCCTGTGACAAAAATAAGGTACTTAACCTGCAGCTATGTTTTATTTTTCCTTTTCAATCAACTGTGAATAATACTATTCAAAGTTATGGGAAGTTTTATAGAATACTGATGAATGATTTATATAGTGCAGCACTGCTAAACAAGAGATGAAATTTTGAGAGTTTTGTAGAAATAGAATTACATTATTCCTTCTAGTAGAAAGAAAATTGCTTAGTAATAACTACTCCTAATAGTAAAATAGTAAAATGAAAATGCACACATATTACATATATATATATATATATATATATATATATATAAATACACACACACACACACACACACACACACTTTTGATGTTCCTACAATTCAAATTTTACTTACAGCAGTGGTTGTAGGTACCTGCAGCAGAGACAGCTAGTGGCTAATCAAAACACACTTTCTCCTTTCTTCTGTGGTGACAGAACTCTGGCTCTTTCTTGGTCTCCCATGCAGTCTAGAGTGGGGTGGCTAGTGATGTGCTGGTGTGATGTGAAGCTCCTGTCAATGGTGTGTGAGTGAACGAGATATGGATCAGCACGTAGGGAAGTAGACCTGCCTCCTCCAAGCTCTTTTTCCCTTGGTAGGGGATGGAGCAAGAATATGCTTCAACTTGGCCTTGACCATGCAGATGAAGAAGAAAGAGTTGCAAGGAACCTGGGACCAAGAATATATTATCCTGGGGTAGATCTGCCAGCTAGCTTGGGATTTTCATTATTACACAAAAGGAACTGCATTTTGGAGAAACTTTATAGTTACTAGCTTTAAACTAATTAATAAACGGACCTTAAAAACCATCAATTCTGGTTTCCTAAACTGAGTTATTTGATCCTAACTTTGTTTGTCATTTCTATTATTCTATTATTAGTTTCTTAATTTACTTTGTAATTGATATGTTTCTTTTACTTGAAAAGACAAAATTTTTTTTTGCCTTGCCCAAAGTATATCTGTGGAACCACCAATTTGAAGTGCCAGTTATATTTCTCTAACATATATTAAAATAAGTACACAATTATTAAATAAGATATTCATCCATTTTTTAACCTAATCTTTTAGACCAAGCATATAAAACCCAATTTAATTCAAACCATGTATTTTACTGATGAGAAAGCTAAGGCCCAATGCTGAATTGGCAGAATTAGAACGAGCACCCAAGTCAGTTTAAGACTTTGCCATGTATTTTATTTTCTTCGAGGCTATTGTGAATGGGGTAGTTTTCCTAACTTCTCTTTCTGAAGATTCATCACTTATGTATAAAATGCATTGGATTTACAGCATTGATCTTATATCCTGCTACTTTACCGAATTCACTTATGATTTCTAAAAGTTTTCTGGTGGAATTTCCTGGTTCCTCTAAATATATAATCATGTCATCAGCAAACAGGAGTAGTTTGAGTTCTTCTTTTCCTATTCGTATCCCTTTAATTTCCTTGGTCTGTCTAATTGCTCTGGCTAGAGTTTTGAGGACAATGTTGAATAGAAGTGGTGAAAGAGGGCACGATAGCTTAAAAAAAATAAAATAGTTGGGAATCAATCTAACAAAAGAGGTGAAAGACCTCTACAATGAGAACTACAGAACACTACAGAAAGAAATTAAGGAAAATCTTAGAAGATGGAAATGTCTCCCATATTCTTGGATAGGCAGATTAATATTGTCAAAATGGCTATACTACCAAAAGTGCTATACAGATTCAATGCAATTTCAATCAAAATCCCAATGACGTACCTCACATAAATAGAGCAAGCAATCATGAAATTCATCTGGAAGAATAAGAAACCCAGAATAGCTAAAGCAATCCTTGGCAGGAAGAGTGAAGCAGGGGGGTATCGCATACCAGACCTTCAACTATACTACAAAACAATAGTAACAAAAACGGCAAATGGTGCTGGGAAAACTGGAAATCCATATGCAGCAGAATGAAACTAAACCCCTATCTCTGACCCTGCACAAAACTCAACTCAAAATGGATCAAGGACCTCGGAATCAGACCAGAGACCCTGAATCTTATAGAAGAAAAAGTAGGTCCAAATCTTCAACATGTCGGCTTAGGATCAGACTTCCTTAACAGAACTCCCATAGCACAAGAAATAAAAGCAAGAATCAATAACTGGGATTGATTCAAACTAAAAAGCTTTCTCTCAGCAAAGGAAACTATCAGCAATGCAAAGAGAGAACCTACAGAGTGGGAGAAAATCTTTGCTACTCATACTTCAGATAGAGCACTAATTTCCAGAATATATAAAGAACTCAAAAAACTCTACACCAAGAATACAAATAACCCAATCAACAAATGGAAATGAACAGACACTTCACAGAAGAAGATCTATAAGCAATCAACAGATATATGAAAAAATGTTCAACATCTTTAGTAATAAGAGAAATGCAAATCAAAACTACCCTATGATTCCATCTCACTCCAATTAGAATGGCAATTATCAAGAATACTAGCAACAATAGGTGTTGGCGAGGATGTGGGGAAACAGGTACACTCATTTATTCCTGGTGGGGCTGCAAATTAGTGCAGCCACTCTGGAAAGCAGTGTGGAGATTCCTTAGAAAACTTGGAATGGAATCACCATTTGACCCAGCTATCCCACTCCTTGGCCTATACCCAACGACTTAAAATCAGCATACTACAGAGATAGAGCCACATCAATGTTCATAGCTGCTCAATTCACCATAGCCAGATTGTGGAACCAACCTAGATGTCCTTCAATTGAGGAATGGATAAAGAAACTGTGGCATATATATACAACAGAATATTACTCAGCCATAAAGAAAGATAAAATTATGGCATTTGCAGGCAAATGGATGAAATTGGAGAATATCATGCTAAGTGAGATAAGCCAATCTCAAAAAACCAAAGGACGAATGATCTCACTGATAAGCGGATGATGACACATGATGGGGGGTGGGAGGGGGCAAGAATGGAGGAAGGAGGGACTGTATGGGGGATAAGAAGGGTGGGAGGGGTGGGGGGGGAAAGAAAAAAAATAACAGAATGAATCAAAAACTATTACCCTAGGTAAATGTATGATTACACAAGTGGTATGCCTCTACTTCATGTACAAACAGAGAAACAAGATATATCCCATTTGTTTACAATAAAAAATTAAAAAAAGACTTTGCCACATACATTGATATGCTACTTCATTTTCCATCTACACTTAACATGTGATTCCTAGGTACAGAGACTTCCAACACATGGTTTAAACTATTTTTAACCTATGGTCTCACTGGTATTTGGAGAACCTCTTTGAGGAGAAAGGAACAAAAATTATTGTCCCGTTTGCTCCAAAGGTGAAACATTAATACAGAACAGTCTTAACTGCTTAGCTTACCTCAGACAGAGTTTATATCTTTTCAGGTTCGCTTCTCCTATTTTTTTTTGCTCAGTAAGTATTTATAGATTAGACTATATCTAGAATGATGATTCAAGATTTCTCAAATTGAAGGTAAGGACTTTTCCAAGCTACTTTTTGGTCTATTGAAATAGTATACAAATATAATTTAGGAGAGTAATCTGTGGATAACTGAGGTTTTATTAGAATGGGTCCTGTTAAAGATTTCATTACTTAAGGTGTTACATAGTGGGTATCAGAGAACAGTGCAAAGAATATAGTAAATGCCCATAATGACCTAAATAGACTAGACGTGGGTTCTCAGCATCCCTCTTGCTTTTAATTGACTGCTTATCATCTATCTGACTTTAAGCTTTTGTCATATCACCTCTGAGAGTACATCACAACTCATTCTACATCAGTTCTTATTTATGCTGTTTGTTTTTAGAAATCAGATTTCATTTGTTTAAGACAGAAGGAAATTAGATCAGTTGTGAGTGCAGAGGAACTTCTGCCAGTTTTTCAGTGAACTCACAATACAGCCAATCTTTGTGACCTGTCTACATTTGACATGGGAAGTGTGTTAGCTGACACGACAAGCTCAGTTTAAGGAAATGTGTACCTTAAGTAGTTCACTTCAAGATTCTTTCAGTGTTGCCCAAAGAATGTTTTCATATATTTTCGGAAGGTTTTCTCTTTTTCAGATATTGAATCTAAGTCAGAATGATTTAAGTAGTTTTTAATCCATTAATCCCTTCCACCTGCTTCAAAGAGGTAATACTGTCACAGAAAGCAAAAGGAAATGTGAGAGGGTGCAGGAGACAGATAATCTTCTTGGAAGAGGAGGGCACCCAAGTCAGCAGTTTCTCACGCAACCCTTTATTAATAAACGCTGTTCAAGAATGGTCTCTGATTTCGCCCAGTCACATAATGTTTCTGAGGTGCCTATCAGATCTATAGTTTATATGCAAAAACAGTGTCAGGAGGAAATAAAATTTTAATACTGAAAGCCTATTCAAGCTTATGTCACTAGAGCTGGGTTTGGCTTTTGTGTTGTTTTGAATATATCATCTTCCAGTTAAAGAGAAATAAATAAGGTTACTGTCTTAGCCTGCTTGGACTACTTACTGAATTACATACAGTAAGCTGAGCGCTTTATAAACAACAAACTCCAGAATCTCATGATTCTGGAGGCCGGCGAGTTCAAGATCAAGGTGCCAGCAGATTCAATGTTTGGTGAGGGGCTGTTCCTTATTGACAGTGCTCCTCACCTGGCGGAAGGGGCAGACAAGCTCTCTATTGTAAAAGGGTACCAATCCCATCATTGAGGGCTCTGCCAAAGCCCTCACCTCTTAATACCATCCTGTGGGGATTAATGTGAATTGGGTGGGGAATGGGGGTCACAAATATTCAGATAATAGCAGGTGCTCATATTTGTAGAACAAGGAATCAGCATTGAACTTCATCACTTTTCATGTTCAGATAGCAGTGACTGTCAGTCTGCTGTGATTGTTTTCCTAGCTGCTGGAGGAAATGTGCGCCTGAGCCTGGCAGGAAGTTATTCTGAGGTCGTGTCCTTTGCCATAGAACACAGAAACAGATGGCAAAAGTAGATTCCCAAGAAACTTGTCCTGCGGAAAGGTCCAGGAGCTGTGCTGAAGAAAATGGAAGACCCTGACAAGATCCTTGGGGATGGTATGTCATCTACAGAACTCAAGTTGTCACCAGAAGTCTTATGTTCAGGTTTCCTTGGGGATCAGAAAGGACAATGGGAGGACCTGTTAGAAGTAACATGGTAACTCAAAAAATTCCAATCTAGAATGAACGAATGCACCTTCCTGTTCTGTGGGGGAATCCTTCCATTGTGCAGCACCGACGTGTGCTGGGGGTGGAGATGGAAGAACAGAGGAGTAGGACATGCCTGGGGACTGTGGGGAGCAGAGTGACACGAGGGCTGTCAGTTGTTGCTTATCAAATCATCCCAACACTTGGCAACTTCAAATAACGAACATTTTTTATATCACAGTTTCTGAGGGGCAGGGATTTGGGAGGCGCTAACAGGAAGGATTTGGCTTGGGGCATTTTAAGAGGTTGGAACTAAGTTGTTGGCTGGAGCTACGGTCATCCCCAGGCTCCACAGGGTCTGCAGAATTGTCTCCCACGGTGGCAGACTCTGTGGTCTGGGAAGGAGCCTGAGTTCTTTGCTGGCTGTTGGCAGAAGGCCTTGCTTTCTCACCCTGTGGGCTAAGGGTCTGCATGATGTGGCGGTTGGGATCTCCCCAGAGTGGGTGATCTGAGAGCGAGCAGCGACATGATCTTCAAGGTCACACATCATGACTTTACTTTGTTAGAAGTGAGTCACTAAGTCCTGCCTACCCTCAAGAGAGAATTAAGCTTCATATTTTGAAGGGAGTCTAAAACGATTAGTGGACATTTCAGACTATCACAGCCAATATCCAAGCAAAGCTCAAAAGGAAGAGAATTGGGAGACAAGAAGCGTTCAGAGGTCTAGATTTTAAAGGTAGTAGTAGAATTTAGTAGTTTCCACTAATTAGTCAAAAAGATTTAAAGGAATGCCCCCTGTTTCTTCTCTGACAACTGTACTTTCCTCCAGCCATTCATCCTTATTTCATTTATATATTTCGTTATATAATATATAATGAAGGAGGAATAAATCTTTCAGGTAAAGGTGCAGCTGTGAAAATATTGCTTAAAATGCATAATCATAATAATGGCATTATCATACTATTGGAGCGAAACAAGACATGACTTTTATTTTAGGGGTAAAAATTTCATCCTTCTGTTAGTCAAAATTTATAATATATCCTAAGTACCTATCAGAGGAGAGATGCTTAGTTAAAAATCGGTTCATTAGAGGAATAAATTGTTAATTAATTAATTTATGCAGCAAAAATTTGTGGGGCCATTCTTTGCATCAGACTGATGTGAGAACATAAAGAATTTGAGACACAGTCAAATCTATAAGTCACGGTCTGGCGGATGTGTAAGGGACTGTGCCACATGTCAAGTTACACTTGAGTGATATCCTAGTTTGCATGTATCTGTGATTCTTCACCTTAATTCCTCCTTAAGGGCAGAGATCTTATTAATTTCCCTATTGCTACAACCCAATACAGTGCCTGACTCATAGAAGGAACTTAAACATGTTTGATGAATTTGTTACTAACTCCAATTATTCAAAAGGTTGAGATGTCTAGAGACACTAAGAACAATACCAGATGCTAGCTGGTTCTTTTTCTCTCTGCTAACAGTGATGAAAGAGGTATTTTTGGGTCGTAGTTGCAGGCATGCTGACTTCCCATGTGACCTCTCTCCTCTGCAGATGCAGCACAGTTCTCCCTAGGGATCTCTGCTCCTGGGAGGCAGCTCCAAGGGCTCCTTCCCAGCCTCTCATTTGTGTCTCCCTATGCATCCTTTCTGGAGAGCCACTGAAGCTGACAGTGCATTTAGGCTGCTTCTATGAGGAAAATTCAGAAAGAAGCATGGAGGAAGCACCTGTCCCTTTTATACAGGGAAGATGAATTCTTTTTTTTAACCTGGAATAGGTATATCTGGCTTCTTGTCCTAATATCACAACACTTTGGTTAGAGGTGAATGTACAGTAATTTTTCCTCAAGAAAACATAAAATATGAAGGCAAAGAGCCTCACCTATACAAGGTTTCATTAGACCTAACAGTTCAATGTGACCTTGAGCAATGAATGTCACTCTTGCACAGAAGCAGGTTTTCAGGTCATTCGTTTTATACAATAAATGTGCTTATAGTCTTTTTTTTTTTTTGGGTGCTGGGTATCGAACCCAGGGCCTTGTGCTTATAAGGCAATCACTCTACCGACTGAGCTATCTCCCCAGCCCCTGCTTATAGTCTTAGTTATTTTTTAGTCAGTAATGGATGTTGTATTTTAGGGCATTTCAGTTCAATAATTAGTTGAGTTGCATGTTTTCAGGTGTTACTTAGTACAAGTAAAAATGAGCTCATACCATGTAAAATACAAAACATGCCCAGCGTTACATCATGGCGAGATTGGTTGGCACTCCCTGCATTATTCCAAGTGTGTCTCACTGACTGACATTGAGACCAAGACAACCACAGAGGACAATTCAGTTCAGTCTCCAGGACAGAATCATCTGTTTATGCCAGACATCAAAATGCAGTTAGTGTTACATTAGAAGGTTATATGTCATTTTATATACAACAGGAAAGAGATAGAAGTTATTCATATTATCTGTACATTCATTCATTTGGAGACAGAGTTCTAGATATTGGGTGGTATAAAGATAAACAAGGCTCATTTTCTCATGAAATTTACGTGTTAAGTGGAAAGGTAGACAACAAACAAAATCAAACAAGACCCAGTGGTAAATACAAGGATGAGAAACAAGTTGTAGGAGATGTGATAGCAATTGGGCTCAGCCTTTCTGAGGAGTTGCTACTCCAACTAAAACTTGAACAACAAGAAGGATCCTACTGTATACAGACCTGAGGGGAGAATGCTCCCCATGAAGAGAAGAGAAGAGAAGAGAAAAGTGGGGGTAGTGGGTAGTCAACTTGGAACTTGAGTGGATGGAGAGAAAGGAGTGTCCCTGGAGTTTAGTAAGGGGCCGGGGTTGGAGAAGGTGATGGGGAGGAGACCAGGTGCCCCATCAAGAGGCAGGATGATGACAAATGGACAAAAGGAATAGAATAAGAAACAGAAGGAACTCTGGAATCAGAGGATATGAAAATACAAGGTGGAAATTTGGGACAAATTCAACTTGCTCCAGGCATGATTTCCATCAGGATCTTACTGGTATTCAAAACTGCCTCTGACGAAGGCAATCTGCAGTGCCATTTTTGTTTTGAAATGATGACTAAGACATTTTTAGTTCTTTTCAGAGTCTAATATTCTACCATAGTCTCTGTAACTGGCATCTTTCCCCCTGATTACCAACATAAATGTTCTGTTTATGACAGAACGTTTGGAAAATACAGATAAGCCAACAGAAGAAAAACAAAAATTGTTCCAAATCCAGTCGCCCAAGAACAACCATGGTTAACATTTGGGTACTGCTGTGGTCTGAGTATGTGTACCCTATAAGTCATGTGTTGACCCAAGATGATGTTATTATAGGTTGGGTCTTTGGTAGGCAATGAGGTGGAGCTCATTAAAGGGACCCTAGGGAACTGGGTAGAACTTTTTGCCCTTCCAACACATGAGGACACAGTAAGAAGGCACCATCCATAAGGACCTGGCCCTCATTAGACACTGAGTCTGATCTTGAACTTCCCAGTCTTAAAAATTATGAGCAATAAATACATTTCAACTGTTCATAAATTATCCAATCTAAGTTGTTTTGTCATAGCAGCCTGAAAAGACCAAGACAGATGTTCTTTATAGTTACATAGTGCAGAGGTTCATAGGCTCTGGAGTCCGGGGAGATTCATGGCTTTGCAACTTGCTTTATGTGGCTAGTTCATTTGTAAATCTATCTTTTTTTTTTTTTTTTTTTTTTTTTTTTTTTTTTGTGGTGCTGGGGATTGAACCCAGGGCCTTGTGCATGCGAAGCAAGCACTCTACCAACTGAGCTATATCCCCAGCCCTGTAAATCTATCTTAACTGCTTATAAAATGCCACATAACTACAACCTCCTTAAGCCTCAGTTTACTCCTGCAAAATTGGAATACTAATATTACCTTCTTCATAGGACTACTGTGAACATTAATAGAAAGAATTCACATAACACTACTGACTTAGTGCCTGGCACCTAGTACATACTTCAAGACATCAGTTATTATGCTATTGTCATTCTACAAAGCTGGGATTATATATAGGTCTGTCAGGACCTACACTATTATTCCAATTACACTAACCATTTTTTCATGATCTTAAATATTTTTATAAAATGTCATTTAAAATAGCTATATAGCATTTTGTTATGAGGATGACTTCTAAGTTATATTAGCATCTATTGTAGTTGAAATACTTAGACTTTTCCCAGACACTATTTTAATAAAGGCTACAGGCAAAATATAGCAAACTTTCATAATTACTGCTCTAGGATAAAGTCTAAAAGGTAGGTCAATTGGCATGTATATTTCCAAGACTCTAATGCACATTATAATGTCTTCTAGAGTGAATATAGTAATACTCTGGGTAAGAATAACATCTGGAGCTAAATAGTCCACATATGTATGAGTTTTGCAGGCACAATTTATCACTAGCTTAAGGTAAATGCTCTACTCTCCTCCCGACACTCCCAGACTTTTTTTCTCCACACCTGTTCTTACCTTCTGGTTGGCATCATCTCTTCTCATTCCTTAGTGAAGCTTCTCAGTACCAGACTTTCAGCTGAAAAAATTCACTTACAGTTCCCTGATTTTCTAGGAATTCTGCACTTACCATTCTTTTGACTCAAAGGCATAAACTCAAAGAGTTTTGATATAGTAGAAATACAAGTCCCTCATCTTATAGATGAAATGAAACTAAAATAGAGGAAGCAGAGATTTGTCCAGGTTGGTCCTGTGGTCCATGCTATACATAGACAGCTACTTAAGGTTGGCTTATTTCTTTATCTTCAGTGCCTAGTTCAGCAACCAGTACTTATGAACAACCAGCAATGTTTGCTAAATGAATAACTATTTAGAGTAATTTACACCTCCTAGGATTGGGGGCTGGAAAAGACTATAGAGGTGTGGAAGCTGAGGTCTAGGTTGGTTAATGAGATGGATACTGTCAAGCTGCTATCAGTGAGGAGTGGGGATAACAACTCAGGTCCCAGGAAAGGGAACCAGGAGAAGACATGGCTAGATGGGTGAGGTGGGTGTTATGTAGAGAACAGATTAAACTAATTCTGCCTTGCTCCAGAGAGGGTAAAGTCAAGACCAAGCAAAATTTGAACTTCCTGGTAGACCAATTTCAGCAAGATAAAAAGAACTGCCTTTTACTAATTAGTACTGACCAAAATTGAAATGTTTTTTGAAAAGAAGTGAGTTACCCCTAGTTGGCTATGTTCAAGTAGAAACAGGCAATAATTTGTTAAGTGCTTTTTAAAAGAAACTTTTGTTTTATGTACTTGATAGGGATAGACACCTTCTAAGGTCTCTGCCAAAATGAAGATTAAATGACTTTGTGAATATATATCTTGATATGTAGGTAGTTATTTTTTCATTGTTGATTTGTTACTTTATGATGAAGGGTTAATCCATTATTTTTCTAATTATAAGTGGAACTAGATAAATTTTAATGTCTTCCCTAAGTTACGATTCATTCTATGGTTCTAAATAATTGTTTGCATGCTAACTCAATGTGCTACACACTGTGGGAGTTCAAAAAATAAATGTAAATTAGCTCTAAAGTCTGGAAAAGTTATATTTTAGATTGATTAAGTTATAGGCTCCATGCATTTGAGCCATTTGATTGAACTCAGCTAGTCTCGGCCAAGTGTATCAGTTGATCACACTAAGAGTACTAAGTATTCATTAACTCTTTTTTAAATTAGTGAAGGTTAAGATTGAAATAAGAAATTTGTATTGATTTTAAGTGTGATGAGATAAAAATGTTCTTTTGTGAGTTTCTGAATGAGGATATGAAATTGTTTCTCAGTATGGAAGGAATCCTTGTAATATTAAACTGCAAATATAGAGTTACTGGAAGACCACCAATAGTATAATCATTTCATCTGAATCCTACGGGTTAGACTGACACATAAATGAACTCTGTTCCAGGAACGCTTTCAATTTTCAAGATTTCATATCAGTAATAGAAATGGAGATCCTAACAAGCTCATGCCTGAGTTCAGTGAAAAGCTCCCTCTCAAACATCAATCTAGGAAAGCTCTGATGAGCATTGTAGATAGCATCTGTGAGCACTCTGTGATTCTAGCCAGGAAGGAAATGGATTTTAAAAAAAAGAAAAACAGCAAGAGCAAATTTTTGTTTATTTTTTCCTTGACTTCCTTTCCCCATCTCCTGCCCCTACTCTTTAAAAGGCTAAATATGGAAACCAATGTTTAAATCAAGCATTTAATTTTATTTATCAACAATATTTTGAACTCAGTTAAAATGAACAAACAAACAAACAACGTTAGGCTCAGGTCAAGATGGTTTATCCATTGGCTAGAATATTCCAGTTATGACATTTTCCCACCCAGTTAGGAAAATACATAATACCCAAGGTCAACAAAACTTCCATGTTTCAGACATTGTGCTAGATGCTAGAGAAGTAAAAATATCAGGCATGAATTTGGTCTCACCAAAGTACAGCAAATACATGGCATTGGTTCACCAGGGAACCTAGACTAGGCTCAGACCCAGGATTTCAGATAGTTAGTGCTAATCTATCACAGAACTGTCATAGGAGGTGACATCCTGGTGGGAAATCAAAGGTTCTCTGGTAACAAGTCTCACTTTGACAATTATAATTTTTTTTTCCTATCTATATAGTGAGTTTCATTTTATATGTATCCTGTGGAAGTTTGAGGTTTTTTTGAATGCCACTCTTAGAAACGAAAAGCAAAAAACCAATTTTAAAAAAGTTACCTCCACTGCTGCTTTTGCCCTTTCGAATTCCTCTTCTAAGGAGTGATTTCTAGAAAGTAATGCACTTCCCCATCGATGTTCTTTGGTCAGTCTAGCCTGAAATAAACCAAACACATGATGTTACACTATTAGAATCACATGATATAAAAATACGGGTATTTTTCCTTTTCTCACCTTAATTCTTCCTTAGAGTTCAAGAAACACTTCTGATTCATGTCATTTTTGGAGTATTTGGCAGGCATGATTTTGCCCTAACTGGGATGGTGCCAGAATGTGTGTGAACATGCACGCATGATTCTCCCCACCGTGTGTCCCCGCCCTGGTCGTGTTGAAACCAGGTCCCACCTCCCAAGCACACTACTTCAGTAGGACTGGGTTGGGCATTGCCGTTTTAGTCACCCTGTCCACATGATTCTAATTTGCAGCTAGGATACAGAATCTCCATTAGAAAAGTAGACCCAGACAACTGATAGCCAGCTTTCTGTTAGGTGGCCAGTCTCCCGTGAAAGCAAAAAAGTTGCAGAGATGAAGTATGGCTTCTGGGCCTCCTTCGTTCCTTACCCAGCGTTCTCTTTTCTCTGCTTTCTGTACTGTTTTATGTCCTATTTCTCAGCGCATTGCTCTCTGTTACAGAATAATGACTTTTTTTTTGGATAAAATCATGTCTGATAAGGCCAACAGCTTTGTCAAATTAACAGGCAAGTTGATATCTATCTTAACTTAGCTAAATGTAATTATTTCTAGAATCCCTCCCCCACTCCAAGACTGCTATCACTTTTAAAAAGTTCTCTTTAATTTCATAAAAATGAAAACATTATTTCGGAAAAGGTCAAATATAAAAATTGTGCCTCTAGATCATTTTCTTTGAAGTCACATTCCTATTTATGCACCCGAAAAGAAAATACAGTAATGTACTTAAGAGTTTTTGAAACATAAATGGTGTGCTATTCTGCAACTTGCTTTTTTTCTTCACTCAACATTGTATTTTGGAGCATTCACACATTTAGTACTTGTGGATCCTCTGCACACCGAAGGTGGGATTTCGGTAACGTTTGCACTGCTTCTGCATGGCATAGGGTTTGGCAAGTGACGAGTGTCCTGCAGATGTCTGGGCAGCAGGATGAGGGGTTGCACTGATGAGAAGGACAAGCGGGGTATGTGCAGTGAATTCCTGGCCCCCTTTTATTGAAGGTTTGGATGAAATTGCTCTACACAGGATGCTCAAGTCTAGTTTTCACAGAAATTTTGTGAGTAGCTCCAGGCACCATCCCAGGTCTATTAAATAAGAAGTTCTGGGGGTGGGGCCTGGGCATCAGATGTTTGAAAAGCTCCTCTGGTGATTTTCAAAAGCAGTCAGGTTTGAAAATCACTGTTCTATAGTGAAACTTTGCTCTTCACTGAGCACTAAGCATCTATACAGCTCAGCTGCTTTTCTTTTGTTCTCTACCATCACTGGTCCTGAAGAGGAACCCCATTTTATTGTGACACAATAGTACTATCAGGGCTCACTACATGCCAGACACTGTTATAAGTACATGAGAGTCTATAACCCATTTTGTCCTTTCAATAAGATGATGACATTGAGGCACAGAGAGCTTAATTAACTTGCCAGGGTCACAGAGGTAGTAAACAGAAGATCTGGTGCTTATGGTCATGGTCATACTCAGTGCACTGCATGGCCTTTCATGGGAGGCAATGTTTACCTAACCCACTTTAGGAAGACACAAAACACAGAAAAGCTGGCCCTACAGGGTTCATGCAGGGTAAGGACCAAGTAACCTGAAAAATATTGTGGGTTGAAAACAAAGAAGTAATTACATCGAACACTTCTGATCCTAAACGAGGGTCAGACTATGTTTTGCTCTAATGAAGGTGGAAGGTTAATTTATTGAAGCATTATGTTATCTCCTCCCTGTTGTCTGTAGCGCTGCCTCCCCATTATCTCCTGGCAGATAGTAGGTACTCCTGCAGGCCATATACACTTGTTGAGAAGATGCCTTTGGTGAAGAGATAAGTGAATGAATTAAAGGTATTTATTTCCTCTCCCTGACCCTAGAAGGTGTTCTCTGTCAAGACTTCCTGGTCAAGGGGGAGCTCCTGGGAGATTGAGAGGGCACTTGATTTTTGTCCTGGACCTGGAGTGGCTGAGTCTGTGACAGCACAGGCCAACTGGGAAGGGGAGTGACTGCAGGATGCCCGAGGGAGCTGCCTAGTAAAGGCCCAGGCCTGTGGGTGTGCGGGGGTGAGGCCACTGCAGTGTGTGTGTGGTAGGGAAGAGTGCTGAGCAGGCCCTGGTACTGCCTGGGTGCCAGTGTCTAACTGGCAGGTGGGCCAGGGTCACTGGGCACTGTGAGCAAGTAGCCTCTTGGGAGGTTTCCTGGGCCCCAAGAATGTGTATACTGCTCCTAGTCCAGACAGCTGGCGGCGGGGGTGGGGGGTGGGGGGGACCTCAGTCCTAAGTGAGATTGACTATCACACCATCCTGTCTAGTGGGGCCTTAGAAGCAGATTTTATACAAGTTAATAAAAATAATGGGCCAATTTGTTGGACTCCAGTATTGTGGAAGCAAACTTATACTTGCTGCAGAAGCAAAAAAAGGTTACTGTAAATCATAAAAAAGTTATGAGAGCTGTATTTTTAAAATGATGCTACATGCCTTTGTATATATTTAGTAACAGCATAAACTAATGTGATATTTTTGATTGTGGCTGAATGTTTTTGTTTGGAAATTGCATGGTCTCTGGGTTCAATGGATTGAAAAGAACATAAAGACCTTCTAGCTTAAAATAGGACTACTTAGGTCACTTATTCTTTGAATATTTGTGAACTGCAAGCTTTTCTTATTTATGTCTAACTTTGATGCAGAGTGTGAAATATGTGGTTGTTTGGTTTCTAATTTATGCACATTACATTTCTCAATCTACATTATTTTGTTTCTGGCAATGACAAGCCTTCAAAAGCACATGGCTGTCTTCTTGACAGGGAGAGACAATGTGGCATTGTGGGAAATACCAGCAAAGGTGACTTCCTTGGGTCCCCATTTACTCAGCAGGGGTAAAAAGGAAAGGAAAGAAAGTAAATCCTAAAAAAAAAAAAAAAAAAAAAAAAGACACAACTGAGTCCTAGTGGGGAAAAGCGACCCTCATATGAATGTGTGGTGGTACCTGCCACCTTAACACCCATCAGCACATGCTGCCAAGTCAGGGGCACTGCACTCACAGTGATTCTCTCTTCTGGGCTTTCTGCAGAGGGAAGCATCCTCAGTGCAGAGGATGTCCACTGAGACCCCCTTCCCATGGAATTGTAGCACTATTTCCCAGTATGCTGTTCTCTGAGTACTGAAGAACTCAACAAACTGTGGTGTAGAACCACCTCTTGGTCATATTCGGGGAGACATCTAAGAAGTAGGATTTGTAAAAGAAAAATGTATCTCCAACTTTGAAAAAGGCAAATTGAGATTGCTTGATTTCCTAATACTATGCTAGAGCATTTCCTAATAAGTCTACTTGATCCAGTACAAGATTCATAGAGCTGCTATAATAAATTCCCACAAATTGGGTGGATTGAAACAATAGATATTTATTCTCTCAAAGGTTTGGAGGCTAGACGTCCAAAATCATAGTGCCAGTAGAGCCATGCTCCCTCTGAGGGCTCTGGGGGATAATCTGTCCCATGCCTCTGCCAGTACTTGGTAGCTTCAGGTGGTCTATGGACATAACACTCCACGTTACTTCCTCCTCTATTCTCTCAACCCCTCCCCCATATTACTCTTATAAGGTTATATTCAGGACCCACCTAAGTAGAAAAGAATCATTTACTTCTCTTGAGATCTACAGTCACTTAATCACCTCTTTGCCATATATGGTAATATTTGCAAATTTTGGGTGATGTGGACATCTCTTTTGAAGACCACCATACAGTTCTCTACAACTCTCATATGGTACTCTTGGGTTGGCATATATTAACAAAAACACACAACTATAAAGATGCAGATGTTTATAACCTTTTAAGGTGGCTAAGTTCTTAGGATGCTATAGCCTGAGAGAGAAATTAACTCCAAAGGGGATATGGTCTATGGTCTTGTAGAAAGATAATCAATCTTGTATCTAACTTGGGAAACTCAGTTTGATATTTCTTTCTTTCTTTCTTTTTTTTTTTTTTTGCGGCACTGGGGATTGAACCCAGGGCCTTGTGCTTGCAAGGCAAGCACTCTACCAACTGAGCTATATCCCCAGCCCATCAGTTTGATATTTCTTTCCCAACTGGCTATATAAATCTTTGTTTCTCAATACTTTGCTTTTGGAACCAATTCTTTTGTCTTCCTGTTGGTCCCTTTGTAAATAACATAAACAAATTAAAAAAAAAATGTGAGCATGTGGTAAGAAGTAAATGTTTGAGTTTATTGCACAAGGTTATTTATTTGTACACCAGAAAATAAATGAAAAGGTACCTTGTGTTCATAAATTGGAAGAAAAAGTATTGTTAAAATGTCCATACTGTGCAAAGCAATTTTCAAATTCAAAGCAATTTCTTTTAAAACACCAATGGCATTCATCACAAAAATAGAAAATAAAAAAAGAAATCCTAAAATTTATATAGAATCAGAAAAGACCATAAATATCCAAAGCAATCTTGAGAATCAGAAAAGACCATAAATATCCAAAGCAATCTTGAGCAAAAAGAATGAAAGTGGAGCATCATCCTGATTTTATAATATACTATAAAACTATAGTAAACAAAACCACTTGACAGTGTGAAAATAGACATGCAGATCAATGGAATGGAATAGAGAGCCCCAAAAGTCATTTGCTTACAGTCGACTGATTTCTAACAAAGATGCCAACAACACATATTGGGGAATGACAGTCTCTTCAATAAATGGTATTGGGATAACTAGATATCCACATGCAAAAGAATGAAATTGGACCCTTGTCTCTCACCATATGCAAAAATCAATTCAAAATAGATTAAGGAATTAAATGTCAGACTCCAAACTATGGAACTACTAGAAGAAAACTTAGAGGAAAATCTCCATGATGTTGATTGGGGCACTAATTTTTTGAATTTGATCTCAAAAGCAAAGACAACAAAAGCAAAAATAGATGAGATCACATCACACTAGAAACTTCTTCAATCAATGGAATGAAGAGACAATACACAGAATGGGAGAAAACATTTGCAAATGCTGCATCTGATAAGAGATTAACTTTCAAAATTTGTAAGGCTTTCCAACAACTCAATTGAAGGAAAACAAGTGACACTGCTAAACAATGGGAAGAAGACCCTGAATTTTTCAAAAGGAGACCTACAAATGGTCAACAGATATATGAAAAAAAAATACTCAACACCACCATCCTCAGGGATCTTACTTCACATCTGTTAGAATGGCTACAATCGATAAAAGAAAACCTAACAGGTGTTGGAGAAGATGTGGAGAAAAGGGAACCCTTACACACAATTGGTTGGAATGTAAATCAGTACTGCCATTATGAACAGGGTATGGTACTTCCTTAAAAAATTAGAAATTGAAATACCAGATGGCCCAGCAATCCCACTACTGAGTTTATATCCAAAGGAAATGAAATCGGATGTTGAGGAGAAATCTGTACCCCCATATTTGCTGCAGCACTCTTCACAATATTACAAAAATGCAGTAGGAGTGTCTCTCAACTGATGAATGGATGAACAAAATGTGTTGCGTTTGCACAAGTGAATACCATTCAGCTTTTAAAAAGACAGAAATTCTGTCATTTGTGACATGGATGAAACTTGTGGACATCATCATATTAAATGGAATAAATCAGGTACCAAAAGACAAATACCACATAATCTCACTCATACGTGCAATCCAGAAAAGCTGCACTCACAGAATGAGAGTAGTAAGGCAGTTACTAGGGCTGGGAGGTGGGGTAGGGGAGGAGGTGTTGGTTGAAGGACATAAAATTTCCTTTAGAAAGGAGGAATATGTTCAAGAAATCAATTGTATGGTATGGTGACTAACTAATAACTATATATTTTTGAAAGTTACCAAGAGACATTTTAAGTGTTCCTATAAAAAATAAGTCTGAGAGATAATACATATGCTAATTATAGCTCAATCAACCTATTCCACAGTATATACCTGTTTCAAAGCATCATGCTGTACGTAATAAATATACATATTTTTCATTTGTTAGTTAGAAGAGAAGTAAATAAAAAATAAACAGTTCAGTGCATTTTTATGATGGTATAAATGACCCATGAATGGTGTTACAAGAAAAAGAAAGCACTGATATTTTTGTCCAAGACACTGCCTTTTCCTAGCAGGCACTTTTGCCAGTGAAACAGGATCTGCTTTCCTGTGAAGTCTGACCTAACAGAACTCCATTACTGTCACTGGCTCTTCTCTTCATCAATGTTTCACGACCCAGCTGGATTATGGCTCATGGATACAAAGGGCACCGTCTATCAGGAAGAAGAGGCAGAATCTCTCTCTCTCAGAATTCTAGTTTTACAGTTCATATTCTCTCTTCCACTTCAAACAAGTACAAACAGAATCTTACTGTGCAAATGCTATTTTATTTTGATAGTACAATTACTATTTAGGGAAGCACTATTTTCCATATTGTTAGAAAGACCTTAGGTTATTTCTAAGACAAGTGTTATCTACCTTACCTCCCCCTACCCTGCCCAAGGAAGCATAATAAATGCTATGAACCATACATAAATGCTAAATGTAAGCAGAGGCAGTTTCAAACTGAAATAAGTACACAATTTTAAATTATGAAACTTTCCCACAATTTAGCAGTATGTCCAGACAAGCTGGTTAAAAACAGAATGAAATACTGCTGTACTATTTATAGGCAAAAGTTTAATCTGGGAAAATGTATATACGTAATGCTTCTAAAGTGTTGATATTTAGTACCTAAATAGAGGTATGATAAAGAAGATAACTGTACCCATAAGTTTGAGTTGCAGCTGTTTTGATAGCACAACTTCTGTGTCCATGGTCTTCAAACTTTAGTGGGCATCAGAATTACCTGGAAGAGCTTGTTAAAATGCAGATTGCCGGGTCCCTTCCCTAGGGTTTCTGATTTAGCAGGTCTGGGGTGGGGTCCTACAATCTGCATTGTTAATAAGTTGCTGGGTGATGCTGCTCTTGCTGGGCTGGGACCCACAAAGAGAAGCTCTTATATAGATATTGGCATTATGTGTGTGTGGGTAGAACTCTGCAGATCACACATGTGCTCTACTGTGACCTTTTCTCTTTTTGCATGATTTTGAAAAATGTTCCACAGCTATAGCAACCTCCTGGAAATACTTTGGTTTTAAAAATGGCATTTTAATTGGTTTAAGCTAATTGGATCTTAGGGTATTACACTCTTCAAAGAAGAAAGCTTTTCATTCCTCCAGCTGTTGTTTGTTCTAAATGATAAGCACTAGGTAAAGGGAGAGAAGAAAGAATTGAATAACTTTTCAAAAGGAATATTGTGTTTCATTCTCTTTATTTGAAGTTATGATTATGATCAAAATTTTGATCTGAAAATTGCTGGATTCGTGGCTGTGGCTGTCACAATGTAAGGTACCCCCACCTCATCACTCTGATGGCTCTTCAGGACTTCTCAGCCACTTGCCTTTATATTATTGCTAGAACTCTCCCACCAACATGCATTTCAGAAGTTCAGCATTCTTTCAAAAGAAATTAAAAGGGGGAAAAGGGAATATGTATAAAAAGAAAATATAACAATTAACAACTTGAATGACTGTGTGACTTTAAAAGCACTGTCATTGGTATCTGCTTGAGGTTCAACCTAGGTGACCATTTAGTACTAGCTGGCAACCTTGGGCAAATGACTTAATTTCTATATTCTCATCTGTACAGTGTATATGCACTTGTAGGGTCCCTGTAAGAACTGAATACTATAATTCATGTAAGTACAAATACATAGGGCATAGTAAGTACTTAGTAAAACTTGGCTTTTGTTACTATCTTTTAGGTTAGTGCGTATCAAGTAAGATCTGTGATCATTAAAAAAAGTATGTGTTTAAAGCCTTAAGTTTAGTGGTCAATGAAGAAGAATTGAATTCTTACACTGGAGCAGATTATTGAAACTCTAGCTTCATAGAGATGCTTAGAATTTTTTTCTTAATTGCTCAACAGCCATTTGTCATGGGAGGTACACAAAGAACGCTGTCTGTCATGTGTCAAGGGCAAATTTCCTTTGTAGAGGCTATGGCAATACATTTTCCTCATCTCCATATGACTGTGAAATTCTATGCGGAACATAAAGGCAAATAAATGCTGATTTTAAATAGAGATGCACAGTCCATTACCACATGTAACTAAAAAATTAGTTTCCAAAGTGACCAAGAATAAAATTTTAATTCTGTCCTTTCTGCTATCAGGATCTGCTTCTATTGTTATATTTGATAAGTGTTGTTTTACTTTTTTCTTAGCATTCCCTTGGTTGCTTTTCCCCCTCCACTGTAACATACATTTGCTGAGAAACTACTATGTATAGATTTCCTATTATGCTGAGCTGATTCTTTGGATTTATTTCCTTTTTTCTCAACTTCTTTTCTTTGTTCTTTCCTTCCATCTTTGACCATTCCTTCTCTTCAATAGCTTGCTGTGTGTGTGGCCCAGAGGGGAAATGGGATATTGATGTGATAACTGTACTGTCTTCCAACAAGCAAAACTTTCAATATTTACAGTGTATCTAATGTTTCTATTAGATTTAAAGGTCTAATACTTCTTATAATCTAACTCATCTTTCTGACGTTTTTACTGCCTCACTTATGGCTTTATGGATAGTAAGCATACAGTCACTTTGTTGAACTGAAATGGAATGAAATGGAAGTCATTAGCCATTCTTTTGAAGTAAGAGGTTGAGAATGAAATTAGGTACGGGAGGCACCAAATCCTATATGGTATCAAATCAGATGACAATCATAATTTGTCTTCCAATGTTTCTGGAAGTCAGTGAACATATTCTTTCAAATTACTTAGCTCAGGGTTTCAATAAGAAAGGAAATAGATGGGTGTGAGTTAGTTTGGGTGCATTAAGGACATGGTTGATATGAGGTGGTCTGTGGTTAAGATAAAGGACTTTACAAGCTGATGAGTGAGATTTGAATTCTAGTTTCTCAGCTGCATTACCTGGAGAAAATTATTTCTCTCTAATACACATTTCCATCTGCGAAATGGAGATGATGTTAACTCACAAGGTTCTTATAAGCATTTTAAATAATAGAAAAGAAATGTTATCTCATAGTAAACACATGAAGTATATAATAAATGGCAGCCATCAGTATACATTCTCTTTTTAAAAGAAAACATATTTGCACTCAAAGTTCAAATTGTTCTGGTTCGGAACAATGATCACGTGAAAGGCAGCATTCTCTGTGCCAAAGTTGGCAAAATCAGTGGTTACCTGGTCGTGACTAAGCATCAGGAGAGCCTGCTGCTGCACATTCTGGCAAAACCTTACTGAGGTTTGTAAGAGCCTGTCTTGGAGTGTCCAAACTCTAAAGGGAAGTCTTGAACTATTCTTCTTCAGCCAAGGCTGAAGTCTTTTTCTTTTGCCTCATCAATCACTATGTTAACACATTTATAGAAAAAACTAATTTTTACATCATTACTTTCTGTGTTTTCTTCATTTATTCAAACATTTTCTAATTTTTCAGATTGCACGATTTCTTTAAACAATGAACTCTAGGGAACACTAATTACACAGTTTGCATAAGCATCAAGAAACTTTCTTCTTAAGTATATAGAGATTAAATAATTTATTGTAATCTCCTTCGACTCTGATTAGTGTATTCAAAACACTATTTGAAAGAGACTATACTATGTTTTCCCCTTTTCTTATCTTGAAAAGAAAACGAAAAAACATGAGTATTCTTCACATTGTGAGCTTCCACTTTCTTTGTGAGTCTGAAATGTGAGTTTAAGACAGGGTTTGTAAAGTTCCTCACCTGTCAAGCTACTGACTAGGGTAACATATGTAGGTTCAAGAGTGAAGAAAACATTTTTTTGCCTTTCCTCTGAGTGCAGCAGTAACAAGGGCTGAGATGGTTCATTTGAGTGGTGTGACTCTATGCCCCAATTTCCTCTTTTTGTAAGTACTGAAGCCCACCAGCCATATGTTCTATAAAACCAGTTCCAGTGAGGACCTATCAGCCAAGGCCAAGATGACCAAGAGTGGCCCTTAGGTTATTAGCTAATGTAGTCTGTCAACCCAGAGCCGAGAAGTGATACTGGGCAGGATCCTCTAATAATCTCCTTCTCATCTCAAGGAAATGCTGGGACATAAGTTGTTGCTCTCCTCTGAGAGGACCCACTCGTTTTTATTACAAGTAGACCAATCACTCCATTCTCTTGCTACTCCATTTGAGTGACTTGGTGTTTTAGATATAGTATTAGATCTCAAATTTATGAAATTTTTCTTATTTCATGATAAGTTGGAATCAAAACTAGAGGATTATGTATTTTCTTAGTTTGAATCAATCTTGATAAGTAAACATGCAAGGTAAGTGAAAAAAAAAAGGGGTAAATTCTTTATAAATAATAATCTTTCTAAAAGGATTCACTAAGATTTACCTAGAGACAGAACTCTCATTGCACATTTTAAACTGTATTTTGGAAGACAATATAAGGAATTTCATACCAATTTTCCAAAGCACACTGTGTTTGCTTAAAGTAAGGCCTGCTGGTGAGTAAGTGGAAAGACCGTGTGGTGGGATGGAAGCAGACAACCAGCAGGAGAGTAGCAGTCATTGGGATAATAAGATAAAGGCATTGTGGGTTTCTATGGTAACCAGGGACCCCAGCTGTTCTCCTGCCCCAGCTCGCTGTAGAACAGCCCACCTGTGCCGAGTCTCACCCTGCTTTTGAAACAAATCTTTTATTGCCAAATTAAATTGTTCCAAGGATTCCAGTTTATGAAATAGGACCAATTACTTTAGCTGAGTCTAAATCTCTAGTGCACTTACCAGGAAATGTTTTTCTAATAAGTGCTGTAATTTTTCTTTTAAAAAAAGATACATTTGGAATGAATACAAAGAAAGAAAATATTCTTTCATGCTACATTTACAATTCATTAAGGTTGGCAGGGCGATTTGTTCAGAAAGTTAGTTGACTTGTTTTCCAGCTGAGTTCTGGGAATGGTAATGTCCTCTGTTGAGGAGGGTGAAGTGTTTGTACGGGGTGCTACTGGTGGCTTAGCAAGGTTTCCAGGGGCCTTCCATTCCCTCTCTGTGTCCTTGTTTTCTCCGCCACTTAGGAGTTGTGGGTACACAGATAAGTTTCTTTGTTTTACTGTGTTCTGGTTTCCCCATCTGTACAAATGGGGGTGGGCAGATAACTGGACTGACCTCATTCAGTCTTTTGTGAGGATCAAATGATCTATATTAGAAGCTGTAGTCATAGTGCTCAATAATATTTGCTATCATAGTTATCCCTTTATTTCACCTCAAATACATTATTTCCCCTCTTAGTCTCAACATTCCATCTAATTAACTCTAGAAAATTTCTCCCGCTCATTTCTGCCCACTTGTTTTCCGTAACCACTTTGTCTCACCTCAGCTAGACTGTAGATTGCATGAATGTGAGTGGGCACACACTTCTCAAGAACTCTCTATAGTTTTAGGTCAAGACTGCAGCCTTGAAAAACACTCCAGGGGATGAAAAGACTGAGAGACCAATTTGGGCCCTCTTAGAATCATAGGCGAGATGGTCTTAACCACAGGGGATGAATAGTTATAGAAGTGTGTTACGTTGGAGTCGGGGGCCAAGCAGTAGACAAACAGATCTGGCTCAGACTCCACTCCCACCAGTGATTATGCTCCAGAAAAATATGTTTGGCTGAAGAGTATCTTTAAGTATGTTTAAAGTGCAGCCAATAATAATTCCCAGGATTATTTTAGTAGTAGATATAACATACGAAAAGTACATAGTAAGTCCCTAATACTTAGTGGGCATTCACAATGGGAGCTCTTACTAAGATCATCATTGCTGCTAATAACTGAAATAATATATTCTTTGGCATGAAATTTATCTTAATCTAACAGGCAAGTTTCTGATGTATAGTAAGTATCTTATTCCACAGGGCATAGACGTGAACAAACACTCAAGATATAATTTCCTCTTCTTTGGATCCTATTATATAAATAGTGCTAATCCTGAAGTAGAACAAATTTTGTATTGCAAAATAATGGAATAGTCAAAAAGTGCTAAGTTCACAGTGGATTCATTAACACATATTCCCACCAAACATATATATATATATACATATACACATCTATTCAGTTATTCTAAGCATTGAGACAGTTACCAGGTGAGAAAACACACAAAATGCAAAATACAGAAAAAGACTTCAAACTTTTTGTGCAAAGTTTAAATGCAATATCTACATATTTTCTAGTAGAACAGATAAGTTTCCTGAAGAAGAATTGGCTTTGTTACCTGTGCTGGAGCCACTAACTCCAACTCTGAAGCCGACTCAGAGTTGAGGGCACTCTTCCCACTACTCAGTTCTGGTTGAGATCTGTGCTCTGAAGACCTGTGATGGATACATTAAGGAAATTAACGTACATCAAGAAACAGATTCAGCTAGAAATCCAGCCAAGACATTTAGTTAATGTGGATACTTCAAAGCCATGCAAAGCTCTCATTGGAATTCTGATGAGAAAGATAATTTTCATAAATTTCCATTATAGTGACCACTTTCATGATTTAATTGGCTATAGGTGTTAGGTGTTACTGTGTTTGATTAGAGTTCAGCTAAATTATGGGCTAAAAGAAAAATAAATGCAATGCCATTTTTGGAAGAGAAGACTCCACTTCATGAAAAAACATCGTGTTTATTTTGCGGGGAGGGAGTAGTTCACTATATTCTTCATATAGATTTTAAGATGCCATCATAAGTTGATAAGTGCAATGTAGCAGAAGGTTGAAACAGGTACTGTCTTTCAGGAAGTTTCAAAAACATGGTAAAATCCAGGAAGGCAGATCTTCCTAGGGGTATTTATGGATATTCTTAATTATTGCATTGCCTTAGGTGGATGATAGAGAAAGCCAGAAAAGTTTACCTGAATAACCCAAAAATTTTAATTTAACTACAATATATGTAATATAATAAATATACTCACTCATGTATGTATACATAAACACCTCTTCTAATAGTCCAGTAACGGATTCAGAAAATCATCAACAAATATTGAATCCTGAACCTCCTCAAATTCTTATTGGCTGAAAGGACTTAATTTCGGACAATTCAGATGAAAATTTAGAGTTAGTGGAAGCCATTATATTTAACATTGTTATGTAGGAGGTTATTATGCATGGATTAACTTAACTCATTGGCTACTTCAGTGCATGAAAGAAACACACACACAGTTGACACACCAGTAGCTATTTTCTGATATTAAAGTCTTACCATAAGAGTTCTTTCGATCCTGTTCTAGATGAACATGATTTTCTCTCTGCCATTGGATGCCCCTTGCTATTTCGCTCTCCATGAAACTTAACATCATCCCATTTTTCCAGTTGGGTTTGAATGTCTACTCAGAAGAAAGGAAGGGGGTTAGGGAGCCCAGGCGAGAGCATGAGGTGCAGAGAGAAGAGACATCAATTAAGATTGAGAAGACTTATCCAGGTGACCTTTACTCAGCCCATCTTCTTAAGATCCAAGACCAATCTTTACCATTTCAATGAGGAATGAAAATGAATTAAAATGTGCAGCTAAAGAAAAATGATGCCTCTTAAGGTAAATTGAACTGTTTTTATAATTGAAGCAATCAAGTAGTTTTACCTGAGTTTATTATATCAAGGGTTATGTGTATTTTCAAGTTTAAGAATGAGTCCATGGGATCTGGTGTAGTTTGTGCATACGGAGTCCTATCTACCAGCCTTTAGTTCAAGAGGTGGCTTTAAAGCACTTCTAGAATGTTTATAGAAAGAAATTTTGCTTAAGGAGGTGAACTTCAATGTCAAATTTTAAAACCTGGTTTTTAACTTATTTCAGAGTTGTGATGATTGAGTGAGACAATATATGTAAAGTATAGAATAGTTCCTGGACATTTTAAGCCAAGAATAAATGGTAGCTGATATGATTGTCTTGAACACATACCCAAAGTTGTTATAGGTCACTGTTTGGTCTGGCTGTCCCTGGGCCTAGTGTTAGAGGTGTTTACTTGTGTCTTTTCTTGCTCTAGACTGAGTGCTCTTAGACAGCAAGTTACTTTTATTTGTAACACCCATTCCTAGCATGGTGCTGGCATCTCTCAAGAACTCAGTATGTGTGAGTTGATGTGTAAATGAATGAATCAATATCACTTATGCAAAGTCGGAGCTCCATAGCAGCATTTGGTTCAAACACAAAAGAAGCCCTGTCCTGCCCAGTTTCCTAAATGAACTTCATCTTTTCTACTTCGTTGTTCACTGGTTTAAAATCATCTGAGGAACTTCCCTGTTGTATCAGCTCCAGCAGTGCAAGCCTGGGCAGCAGCCACCATACATTATTGCCTTACCTAAATCTAAGGATGAAGTCTCCGGGCCTCTGAGAGGTTGGCCTCTCGGCTCAGCATCTGCGCTGATAAGGTCAGATCCATCAGCCTTTTTCTTGAGGGATGAAGTTTTTGATGAGGCCTCTGACTTCTTGGCTTTGGTTTGGGTTTGAGACACTGGTTCACTCAGGTCCAGGAGATCCAAGCCTGTGGTCAACACTATCAAGAAATGGAAGAGGTTAAGATAATTTCATTTACTGTTCTGTACTTATTTTTTAAAAATAGGTTTCAGTTGGGTACAGAGAGATCTTGTGTTCATAGGAGAGGTTAGAATCACCAAATTACTTTGACTTACCATTGATTTATAAAGACAATTTGTTAGATGGTAAGTTTGCTTCATGTTCCTCTAGATTTGGCACAGTACGAACCAGTGAGTTAGGACTTAGACCCGCCTTAGCAGTGATGAGTTTTGAATGAAATTAAGATGATAAAATTGAATCCGAATTCAGGTACAATTTACTTGTTTTGCTTCATTTTTAGCAAGGGCTTATTTTAGAATGAGTTCTTGCCAGAGAATAGTCAATCTATCATGTTCAGAAATTTAGTGAAGTTTCTCAATGTCTTTGTGTTTTAATTTTAAACAGTAAAGTATATGGGGTATAAAAAATGCTGTTAATCATCTTTTATTTAATTAAGCAGTTCAATCAGAAAATGGCATGCTGTTTGGGCTCACACTGGAGAGGTGTTTTGTAATCCATAGCTGATGAATAGGTACACATGTTAATGCTTTTGCTATTTAATATGCAAATTTAAATTTCAATGTAACCAGCTATAAAGCTGTTACGCTTTTATTTCCTAGCAGGTTGATTACATTGTATTTAATACTCTAATGAAGGTAGAAACAATTATTTGTTCCAATGCAAACTAGGCAAATGAGAATTTAAAAGGCAAGCTTTGTTAACCCTCTGCTCTCTTTTACAGGGCAATTAATTAGTATTGGACTAGCTCATTGTGAGAAATAGAAAAGTCCAGTTAGAGAAGGTCTCTCCAGCCCTCCTTCTCCATCAGCTCCTGCTGTTTTGCTGTCTCAGCACCAGAGCACACCTGGTGACTTCCTGGCTTGAGATCTCTTCACCCAGGTAGCTTTGGAAGGCACTGAAGGACAGAGAAACCCTGATGTTAACCCTCTCTGGCCCAGTCTACAAGGGCACCATGCCTCTTCTTAAGTAGCCCAGCTTTTCCTCTTAGTGGAGAATGGATTTTTATTGAAATGTCAACACCCTTCCATCTGTTCTGCCCCCCTGCCACTCAAGGTAGCTTCAGGGCTCCACTGAACACGCAGGATTTCTTTAGTACTACACCACCTTCAAGAGCTAGTCATCCCCATGAGATCCTTAGAATAGCGTCAGGCTTTACTCTTAGTCATCTTGTTTTCTGATTTCAATTCCAAATCACAGTGGTTGACTATTGTTGACTACCCCTGCTTAGTTGTGGGAGTTGAGGTAAGTTCCTTGAGCAGTTTTAATTTCAGTTTCCTTATCTGAAAAATGGGGAATTAATAGAATTTTAGGTATGAGTATTAAATGATGTAATTTGTGTGAAGTGCCCGACTTATGATAGGTACTCAGTAAGTGTTATTTGTGGATCAGGGGTAAGTATGAAGCTCAGTGGTAGGCCACTTGCTTAAAATGCATGAAGCTGTGGGTTTGATCCTCAACACTGCAAAAATGAAATGAAATGAAATGAAATGAAATAAAATGAAATAAAATAAAATAAATTTCTATTCTTGGGAGGCCAATTTGGGACTTTTGTTTTTCTTCTATTTTCCCTGTTCCTTTCCATTTCAGGCCAGAATCAAATCCACAGATAGAAAGAGGAAACACTGTTGGGATTAAAATTGAGGATGAGACAAAGATATTGGTTCTATAGAGGATCCTATGAAATAAATTTATCATAAAATGGCCTGAAAGTGTCAGCTTATCTCAACCGAGTCTTCCTGAGAAGATGGGAGCCACTTTACAACACTGAGATTCTTTGAGATATGGGAAGTGTTGTGTGGTTAGAAAGTCTTTGAAGGTAGAGGGAAAGAAGTGGTTTTTAGAATTAAATTTCCTGGCTTTATATCTAAAACGTAAGCGTGACAAGCAGCCAAGATAGGTGAGGACACCACACACTTCCCACCCAATGAATGGTTGAATAGAAGTTTCCAGATCACTGTTAGTTTGACAAGGACTTCAGGCCCAATGTGACTTTCTAATAGCAGGAGGAAGGAAGCTGATGACAGTCTCTGAAATGCCATATATGTCTTTTTACTAATTCTACCATCAACGAAGAATTAGTCACTTACTCCTGGACTTCTTTTAGAAGCAAATTATATAGGAATCATTTACTTGTACATTGGAAGTCCATTTGTTGCAAAATAATAACTGGCAAGCATTGATTTAATTCTCTCTCTGCTTCTCACTATTTTGGATAAAGGAATTACTGACAGAGTGAATTGCTAATTCAAACTAGGCTCAGTAATGTTCTTTTCCTCTCCAAAGTGTCCTGGGCACTTCTTGTGTTTGTTCTGAGCTCTCTGTCCCTTTGTTCTTTCTCTGCAAAGGTAAAACCAATGCTCAGCACATACAAAGGTCTTATTTGTCACCCAGTTGATGAAAGAGGTGTCTTAGAGGTCTCATGGCAAGCTTTGAAGCTGAGAAATTCTCCAAGAACCACAATTTTGAAAACACAATATGGGGACAGCCTTTCTCTATCTGAAGGAAGATAATGACAATTTAAAGGATGTATGTCTCCTTTAGTTAAGATTTAGAAATAAGGGTCTTCTGGGTCCACATGTGCTTCAAAGACCATGTACCTAGGCATTGAAGGGGGTATCTACTTTGCTGATCTTCTTAACTCAATTGAAAAAATTATCTTAGGCACATGAAGATTTGGGTTCCTATACTAAAGTGCTTAAAGTGAGATCACTAAGGAAAATTTCCTCCTGTCATGGGATGCAAAAATGTGTGTATGTGTGGGCACACATGCATGTGTGCATGTGTATATAGATCCAATAAAATGTCTTCTAGGTATAATATTATTTTCACATGTACATATTTTTCTACATGGAACATATGTCAGTCACCACTCGGTTCATAGACTGTGAGCACAATTTTTCTAAAGGAAAAACAGTTCTGAACAGCTCTATCTTGTCCTAGTCGTGCCTTTTGTACTTTGTCCTCTCTTTATCACCTAAGGTTAGCTAACCCAGTTTGGTGTCCCAACATTAAGTAGTCCTTATTTATACATAAAATAAGGCAGCACAGGACAGTGGTTAGAACTGCCTGAGTTCAAATCTTGACCCTGCCATGCATTAGCTATGTGATTTGAGAAAGCTACTCAGTCCCTCTGAGCCTTAGTTTCTGCTTGCCTAAAATAAGAATAAAACTCTACTTTGTAGATCATGAATGAATTAAGCACTTTACCTAAAGCTCTTAGAATGATGCTATAAGCATAGTAATAGTAGTAATTCAAATATATATTGGGGCTGGAATTGTGGCTCAGTGGTAGAGCACTTGCCTGGCATATATGAAGCCCTGGGTGCCATCCTCATCACCACATACAATTAAATAAAATAAAAGATCCATTGACAATTAAATATATATATGTATTTTAAAATAACAAAAAAAACCCCACAAATATATATTACAGTGTAATTGCATGAGTTCTTTTAAGAGGGAGTCATAAGGGTCAGAATCAGAGAGGGAGGTATGAGTTCACTGAGGTGGTTTTGAAAATGGAAGGTTTACAGATGGTTTTGAAGATGCTACACTGCTGGTTTCGGAAATGGAGGAAGGAGACAGAAGCTAAAAAATTTCAGGGGACTTCTAGAAGTTGGAAAAGGCAAGGAAACAAATTCTTTCCTAGACCATCCTGAAAGAATGTAGCCCTGATGACATCAAGATTGGAGGACTTCTGACTTCCAGAACTTTAAGATGATAAAATTATTTAGGCCACTACATTTGTGGTAGCAGCAAGAGGAAACTCTGGTATATCAGTGCTCATGTCAGGACTCAAACATAGGTCTGCCACTCTAAATCTGTGTTCTTCATCACTCCTCTCTAGACTTCCTCTGAACTTGGAGGGAGTATGCAGTCACTATTGATATGATATTTATTTATGTATTTATTAGCTCCTAATTATTTGGCATTTTGCATAATATGAGGCATGATTTACATAATTAGCAATCTCAGAAAATTTCTTTTTTGAATAACTTAATTCCACTGGATAAAATTTCCTGAATATGGAAGATAATGCATTACCAGTATTTGTTTCTGACTCTCTCAAAAATTGAAGGTCACAGCCTACTGAACTGGAAGAATCCAACAGGGCACTGCAAGTGTACATGAATCCTAACTTCACTGGACCCTGGGAGTTGAGGCTGCTTAGAACAGAATGAAATAACATGTGTTATGAAGCTCTTTTTTGATATTTTGGTGTTAAGCACAATGCTATTAATACCGCTATGGTGCAATGAGGCATAATTTCAATGTTGGCAATCCAAGAAACTTTCAAATAGATATGTCAAATAGAATACATTTGACTTATTGAATTAACTTTTCCATTTTATTGGAATATGTCATTAAAATGATTCCCCAAGTTTCTAAGTTCTCCCAAGAGCCATGTCATTCATTGGTTCATGACCACTTGAATTTCATAAAAATGTATTTTGTAAATATTACACTTACTTTGCAGTTAAGCTATTTTATTAGGTGGCTGTGGCAAGATTTTAAGGGTAGCTCTTTCCCTATAAATAGGGGTTCCCAAATGAAGGAGTGAGATTAACATTTTTTTAAACCATGGAAAAACGTTCCTTCTAATGTAACTGTTCACCTAATGGTTCAAGTTTATGGATGAAATATTTTAGATTATATAGTTTGATAAATGCAAACCAAGAACCTTTTTTTTTTCTTCTTGATCTTTAGCCAAGAGTCTTTCTGTGCTTTAACATACATTAGATTTATTGGGAGATTATAGCAACAAGTTATTGTTGCAAATTTTGTAGTATTATTTGTGCTATAATATAATCAATCTTGAAATATCTATTGCTTAGCTATTTTCAGAGCAGTTAACATATGAATCTGAATATAAAATTTATTTACTTGCCATTTTAAAATCAAGAATGTTAGCAATTATTTTAACTTACCATCTAGGAATACAGAATTATCTCTCTACCTGGATTATAGATGAGTTAAACAGAATTTAGAATATTAATTGAGGAAAAATGAAAAGCATCCTCATTTGGTCAGCTTAGTTATCATCATTGGATGACAAAAAGTTAAGCCTTATGTAAAAAGTAAGCATAAAGTGAAAAAAATTATTGAATCACTTAAAAATTATAATAAAAACTTCTATGAGGCAAAAAAATGTTCTTTCAGTGGTTGTAGAGAAAAACATTTGATCATCTGATCTTTGGAAAAAATATTTCCTATATCATTTACTTTGTATTGATTTATATAAGAACTATATACTCTTTAGGAATTTAAAAAACACAATGTTTCTGCACTGAGATATACTTTTACGGTTAGAAGACACTCTATTCAACACAAGCCTCTTTTTTTGTTAGGATAAAAATCTGTGTGAATCACTGAGATATACTTTTAAGGTTAGAAGACACTCTATTCAACACGAGTCTTTTTTTATCAGGATAAAAATCTGTGTGAATCAGATATACTCAACATCTAGGCTGAAAAAAAAAAAAAAAAAGCCAAAAAAAAAAAAAAAAAAAAAAAAACCACAGTAGTCTGCAGTCCCAGAACACTATTTTTTCAGATCCCTACTTTGAAGAATTTTATGGATTGAATGGAGTCCCCCTCCATTCTGATGCTGGAGTCCTAATACCTTGGAGTTGTGACTTCATTTGGAATAAGGGGATTGGAAATGTAATTAAAGATGAGGTCATGTTGGAGGAGGGTAGGTCATGATTTCAAAATGATTAGTGTCCTTTTTAAAAAGGGAACATGGTCACATAGAATCAGACATGCAGACAGGGAGACACACATGCAGACGAAACATCATGTGAAAGTTGAAGCTATGCTGTCACCAGCCATGAACTACCAGAAAAAAAGTAGGAGAGAGACCCGAGACCCGTAACAAGTCCTTCCCAAGAATCCTTAGGCGTGTGGCCCTGCTGACACCATGATATTGGACTTCTAGCCTCCAGAACTGTGTGACAATAGGATTCTGTTAACTGACTCAGATTGTGGTACCTTGTCACAGCAGTCCTAGGAAGCTAGTATAGAGGACAATGCTGTATATATTGTTATTGCAAGAAATTACACCTTCTTTTGATGTTTTTCCTCTAATATTTTGTAGTTCTCTCTTTTGTGTTAGAAATCCAAAGTGAAAAGTAGCTTTTGGTTCACATCTGAAATTGCCCTGTGTGTATGGGGGAGGTCAGGGGAGTAGGGGAGGCAGGGTCCTTCCTAAGTGATTTTGTTTTCTCATCATTGAGAAATAGAAAGTGAAGAACAGCTTTTTAGTGTATCCAGTTCTCATGGATCTGCCTGCGGTTAGAGATTAAAAAAAAAAAAAACAAAAAACTTTGTATTTTCTGGGGTAGTTTTGTGGTTTTGGGAGACTGATCAGGAAGCTGAATCTGATTTGATACAATCTGAACTTATTTAATTTCCTGCCTAGAATATACCAAGTATTATTTTCTTGATTACTCAAAGTGATAATTGAATTTAGAAAATGATTGCTTTCATGTGATACTACAAAAGGTAATGCAATTGGAAAGGGAAGTGTCAGGAATACTGTTTTCACCTGATATCTGACAGAAATGGTCATATCAGAGTTTACATGGTATTAATGAATTTCATAGATTGCTTCATTTAATCTTCTCAGGTCACTTCTGAGATATAGATCTTACAATCGTTAGAAAAGGAAACTGAGACTTAGCTATTTCTAGACAGATGAGGAAACTTAGCACTTGTCCATAGTTTTAGAGCTGGGTTAAAACTCAATGGAATTTGACCCTGGAAACAGGACGTTCTCCCACATAAGGCACTTATCGTGATGTTTGTTCCTCTTATTCCTGTAATTTTTAACATTTGGGAAGAATCACAAATTCCTTCTTCTCTGATTTTCTTCATTTTGAAGTATAATCAAAATATATATGCCAACAGCTAGCTGAGGCCGTGATGGCAAATTGGAAGTTTAACAAGACAGCATGTGATTATTGTAAATTCTGTACTACACAGCAAACATAATCTTTGATTCTAAAACATTATTTTTTCATTCTTCTTTGAATGACATACCTTAAATGTATAGTTTGACCAAATGAAGTCAGTGCAGAAAGTCTGCCTCTGTTAGAGAAGCGTCATTCATGCCAGTGGCTGCCTTCACTCTCTGGGTTGAGACTTTGAAATATACATTCTACGTGTGCCCAGGCACTGAGCAGATGATAGTTTACTCTTGGAGTATATTTAATTACAGAAAAATGTTCAGACAGATTGTAAATTTCAAATAATTTGTAAAAGGGAGCAAGAAACACATTTATCAGAAAATGAAACTGACTTTCTACTGTCCTATGGTTGTAGAACATTTTAATTGTCATTTGAAGCCACTTGGAAAGATTGCCCCATTTTTATTTTACTGCGATATTTCCAGAAATAATTGGGCCATCAACCAGAACTTACTTTGAGACAGATGCTTTTGTTTGAATGTGATACAACTTGAAATGCAAAGATATGAATATAAAATTATACATAGAAAAATTAATTGGTAACAGGGGCACACTTAGAGTCAGCAAAATTATTTGGGTGATATGCATTGTAGTTTCTTATATAATAAAAAGTGATTTAGTAGTTATGCTGAGTAGTACATGTTCTAAAGTTTCATTTGGTTGCAAACATCATTCCCTACTTAAAATGCCTGGAAGGAAAAAAAATGTGCATTTTACCACAGTTAAAACAAACTCTACTTGAGGCACAGTTAAAAGTGAAAGAATTACCAGCTGTATTGGACGTTACTGGCCTTGCAATTGCCTCCGATTTGGTTTCACAGAGAAAGTCATCGATGGAGGGGCTCAGGAGGGGTCTGCTTTCTTGTTGCTCATTCACCAGCTGAGAACAAATGAACACAGGTGTCAAAGGACTTTGTTAAACTGCAGAATCAGATAAATTAAAATGCAGCCTTGCAACAAAATGGGAATAGCAAGCCTACCGAAAATAAAAACATACATAAATAAATAATGGGGTGGGAGCAAGAAAGAAAAAAATACCAGAGGGCGGGAATGAGTCTTTCAGCACTGTCAATGTATTTCCGATGCAGCTAAGTTTGATATTTAAAGCTAAAGTTTTTATTTCTCTCCCTCCTGAAGTAGTTTTAGAATTATCCTCTAATTTTAATATGTGGAAAATGACACTTATTGAATTAGAGTTACTAAGAGTCAGTTCTGTTCCTGGCTTGGACAGAATGCTCCTATGAGATCTGTAGGGGTAGCTGCAGACTCTGAGGTGATGAGCCCTGGAAAGGACTGGTTAGTTGGTGTCTATGTGGTGAAGGGCAAACACATGGGTGAGTGTGTATGGATGAACATTCTCCTTTCCTCCCTCTCTTAAAAAGGTTCAGTCACCTAAAACACACCCTGTACATTTCCTTGAAATACTTTCGTAGGGTGAAATAAATGCTATTTCAAGAGAGTAGAAAATAGTACATTAACTATATAGGCATCTAGTCGATGTTTGTGAAAATCTTTTGTAAAATAGATTCCCATAAATCTGATCATATTTTTTCCATTAGCTCGTTCTATAACTTCCGCAATTTTTCAGGTAGATTTTTAGTGGGTACTTAATTATAAGTGGCAACCCACTACTTACTTTTGGTAATTCTGCACCTCTTTGAATCCAGACTTTCTATGGTTAAGGGGGAAATAGATTAAGATATACAATCCATTAATCCCTAAATTTACTGAGTTTTTCAGGAGTGGCATAGAATTACCAAATCAAAATATTTTGGGATTCTACTCACTTTGCTTCATTGTATTTTTGGCACAGTCAATGGTATTCTAACTGAGAGACTTTGGAAGATGCAAGGAACCTCAATATTAACAAATATGGAAGGAAAAAGTACAATTCTATATTTCTACTATGGAAGTATTTTGTGGTCATTCAGGCACTGGAAACCTTTGGTACTTCAACATATTCATGCTATTATTTAAACATAAGCAAATATCAGATCTCCAGTAGACCTCAAGATTTTGATATAGAGTGGGAAACTTTTTTTCATACATATTAATTTGTGAAAGTTTCTGAGGGATAAGCATTGAGAATGCCCTTGTCTTTTAGTTTCCAAATTACAGTGACAGATATTTCTTCAATTTTTGTTTAAGTGTATAGAATCTCACAAATTTTATTAGGAACCAAAGGTCTGCTTGGGTTTTAAACTTTTTATTATTATTTTTTTGATACTCCTTTAATCTGGGAGTGAAACTCTGAATCTTTTTGCATTTTGCTTTCTGAATTTGAATGATCTTAGGTACCACCCATCTTCTTTATATTGCAACATTTTTAAATGTCGAGGGGCTATGAGTCTCCCATGCTTGTGAGATAAAATATACTTGAGTTTTTGTAAATACCACAGTATATTTGAATTTAGGAGTTATTATAATATTTTCTAACAAAAGTCAATTTTATTATTGGGAAATGTAGTTGAAAGTACTGGTATAGAATATAATACTCTAGAAAATGAAGAGATGGATAAATTTCAGTAATTCTGTGAACTTTTGTGATTGGTGATTAGTGTCCCAGAATCTGTCTCTCATTTTTAGGTAGTTCATATACAAACTGTAGGTATGTATCAGTTCCCAGTGGAACCACACATTAATGCATATATCCTGGTAGAATTTGCTCTTTTAATCACATGTGCTGAGTGCAACGAACCCTTCTAATGTGGTGCTACTATAGTAATGTTATCCTGATTTGCAATGTCAAGTGGGATCTGAATTCTGATGTGTTATAATCTTTCATGGAAGATGAACACCACCATCAAATATGGCACCACACTATACTCATGCAAGTTATTTTAATAGGCTTGCACTAATGGAGCAGGGCATTCTGATTACTGGCCTCTTGTACGAGGTCTTACTGACCCATTGGCTAAAGTGAATAAGGCACAAAGACTACATTCAGTTAGCATAGTTGTGACTTAAAAAGTATGAAAAAGTATGGTGTCATAACCATCCTGTGACAACCATTATTTCTCTGAGGAAAAATATAATTTTATTAACAGATAATTAATAATAGCTGTGTCCTTTTAGTCATGATTTTGAAAATACAGGTTGAGTATCTCTTCTTTGAAATCAGGAGTATTTCAGATTCCTGATCTTTTTGGGTTTTGGAATATTTGCATATATAGATACACATGTGTGTTTATGTGTGTGTATATATTTGTATATATAAAATATGTGTATTTATATATTTATATATATACATAAATTGAGATATCTTAGGGATGAGATTCAAGTCTAAATGTATAATTCACTTATGTTTCACATATACCTCATGCACATAGCCTGAAGGTTATTTTGTGCATTTTTTTTTAAGTACCTCTGTTTTGGTCATGAGGTTCAACATGGAATTTTCCATTTTTGGCATCATGTTGATTCTCAAAAAGTTTTGGATTCTGGCATTTCAGATTTCAGATTTTTGTATTAGGGATACTCAACCTCTATCAATTTTAATATAGATAAGTATAAATGACATTACATCAAAATTTCCCTTCTACTCTTTGTTTACAAAAAAGGACAAAGAATGTATCCCTAAATCACAACTCTGTGCATATCTATGAGGAACAGATGTAAATTACTTATAGTTTTAGAAAATCGGGGTGTTTGATTTCTGTAGATACTTTTAGTTCCAAATGCTGAAAAACTATAGTCTGATAGAATTCTAGAGAGTGAGACCTTTGTCCACATACACTTCCAAATGGAAAAACAAGGAAAGGGCACAAATCAATGAGAGGGCTATCCTTTTAGATAAGTCTGCTTTATCAAAGGAAATAGGAATTTAAAAAAATTGGAGTCTCTTATTCAAATTTCAGATGTATTTTCTGGAGAAGCACCTCTCGCACTCCCAGACTTAATCAGCACAGGAAGAAAGGACTACCAGAGGGGAGGTTGTTTAGAGAGACCCCAGAGAGCCTCTCTAGTCTTCCAGACCTCTGCCTTGAGGCCTGTGTCTCTTCCATACCTGCTGACCATAGTGCACAACTGGACTGTTGGGAGCATACAATGGTCCACCTCCCACCACTGTGGCGCAACTATGGCTCTAGTCCACAAATATAAACCAAAGGGAAAGAACAAATTACTTTCTGAGTCAGTGTTTTCCAAGCTGGAGCACAGCTTAGCTGTTGAGAAATGCTCCTTTTGGAGTATAGGATGACTGTGGCGTTCCCAGGTGAAGAGGATGAGGGGCGCCATGATGGAGAGCATGGAAAGGGAATTGAAATTGAACAGAAAGAGTTTTGGTTTCGATGGAGAGGTGGAAGATGAAACGAGATACTACAAAGAGAAAGAGATCTTTGAAGGACCGAGATCCAAGACAACTATAGCTTAGATTTATTTACATCTTTCTCATCTTCAAATACGTCTGCATGCAACAGGGGTTTAATAAATGGCTGCCAAAGGAGGTAGTGATTTGGCACAAGTTGAACATATAAAATATCCATCTCGAACAGTTCAATTAAATTGTGTCTTCAGTTGCATGGATTTAAGACTAATTATTTTAACTGTAGGAAATACTATTTTATTTTTATTTGTACAGATGTTGTACAAATTTTAAGAGTTTTCCTGGTGCTCCTCTCCTCACTTGCAAACAGATTTATGGTTTTTCTTTTAGTGAATTGAGAATGAATCTTTTAGGTCATGAAGAAATTTTCAAGCTGAACTGATTCTTCAAGTAATCCCTCTAAACTTCACTTCCAAGTTTTATGTCATTTATTCTTTTCTTACATGTTGGTAAGATAAGATTTAATGATTTGCTTTTGGAATTACTTCCTTTAGTTTTATGCTTTATGAAATTCCTCATTTCATCCTTCAGGACAGAGTACATTGGTGTCACAAAAATAATAAAAGGTAAGTCTGAGGTTTCTAATTCTTTTTGAAAGCTGTGTTGGAGTGAGTACAATTTTGGTCTAATCAGATTATCATAGCTGAGTTAAAAAGACTCACTTTGTTAGTTGCTAAGGCTTTTGTCTCAGACTGTTTACATTTAAAAATTTTCATCTCTTATCTGCTCTGAATTCTTCTCAATATTTGGATGAGTGCAAAAACCCTTCTAGGGTTGGGGGTAGTTGAGCATTTGCTCAGTAGTTGAGCATTTGCTTATCATATGAGAAGTCCTGGTTCAATCCCCAGAGCAAACAACAAGAGAAAAGGCAAAAGACCCTTCAGGACCCCATTTAATGAACACATTGTCTAGGAACTTCCTTCAGTGCCAGGCACTGAGGCCCTTTCCACGTTCCTATGATTTACTCTCACTAGACTGTAACTTCTTTGAGAAGGAAAGACCTTATTGAATTAATGTTTGATCCCACAGTAGCAGATTAATAAATGCTGAGTGATTTTATGCAGTTTAACTGAATGGCAAACTGTACAAAAGAATGATTCCATTGCCATCCTAAATATCCTACTGCGTTTCAGCAATTCACAGAGGTCAGTTGTCCTCAGAAATATTTAGCAATTTTCTCGCAGGCATTAACTACACATCTAAGTCCATTTCCTCCTGTTGGAAATCTAGTACCTAAAGGAACATTTCCAAATGCACGTCTTTTACAAAGGATGTTAAATAAGTCTTCTACCAGGAAGTCAGGAATGCCAAGAGGGAATGCCTGATGAGAAAATGGAAATGAAGCCTATACCTGCCCTGCACCATGCAGCACCAGAGAAGGACCTGGGTGGACTTGAGTGGGAGGAAACTTGAAACCTCAAGGCTTAGCCTGACTACCTCCTCCAGAGATTTTAAATCAGAAAAGCAAATCTGGAGTGTTTGAGGGAAAACGGATAAGCAGAAAGGCGAGAACTTACATGGAGGGTTTTTTTTTTTTTTTTTTTTTAAATTAAATCAATCAGAAATCAAAAGACAATTGAGTCTTTACGCCTTCTTTGCAAATCAAATAGTCTATCAAATGACTTCAACTGAAGCAGGACTTATTCAGACTGGTCGGTTGATGTGGAACTATTAGTCACAATACACATGTAGACAATATCATCCAGTGTTAATGGATTTTTTTCTTTCTTAAAATTTTATCTGAAAACACATTAACCTTAGTTCAACTTGAATTACTCTAGTTTCAATTTTTAAAAATTAAGTCATTATGTGATTTGAGCTCTAGAGGACTATTTAACCAAGGTGAAAAGAAAGTATTTTACTTTTAAATGCTGTTACTTAAACTCTAGCATATGTTTATATTGCTTGCTTTGTGATTTAAATCTAAGTTGATTTATCTTTAAAGAAATACATTGCACAGATCTTCCATTAAAAATTTAGAGCAAAAAGTTTATGATAACATATTGAAAAGCAAAACACATTTTAGATGAGGAAATAATATAAAGGATAATAATTCACTAGTCCATAAATTATCTTTCTGATTAATAATCAAACTATTATTTTAGAGTAACATTTTATTTTTATATTTAAGTATTTTAGTGCTTAAAGAATAATTTAAAAAATTAAAACATTGACACTAAGTTAAAAACAATTGACAGACATCTTTGTGCTGGGGATTGAACCCAGGGCTTTGCACATGATAAGTAAATGCTTATATTTGTAATGCTGATTTAAAAAATTTCTAATAATAAATATATCTTTTATCTCATTTAAATGATAGAAAAACTTAAACTTGTTTTGTTTCTATATGAACAAAACACAAATATGCTTAGTATATGTGAGCATTTTAAAAATTCCTTTGCTATGTGTGACATTGTCGATTTAAAGTATGTGTCATTTGTTAAGTAGGTTGTCATTCATAATTTTATAATTGAACTACTTGCTTATGGTCTTATTAGTTCTATTTAAGTTTAGATATTTGTGCAATACATATCAAAATAGTAACTATTGTGAGAGATTCACTAATATCAAGCTAAGTTAACTAATTCAATCTATTAAAAAGACAACTAAATTGTTACCATGCATCCCTTAAACATTCAGACTTTTAGAGGTCTGCCATGGTAATCTGGCACCTGACAGTAAGTTCCTATGCGCTAATGGTACTAATGTCCATCCTCCAATTCCCTTGTTGCAAATCCCAGAGGCTCTTCTTATCCAGGCAAGCCATGTGATAACTTTCAATTCTTCGACTTCAATTAAATGTCAATCAACTGACAACTACAAACATTTTCCACACAAGATAGTCAGACTTATAAAATGAGTCTATATGTAGGGAAACAAACAGGTATTAGCATTTGTGATTTGGGTAGTACTAACATCTGGGGCAGGCAGGAGAACATAACTAAGGCAATTGTTTCAAGTTGGTTAATAGAAACCAAACTAAGTCATGTTTAGAAGTCTTGAGATTGTTCTTCCAGTCAAGGACATTATCCTTTTATCTTTATCAGACACAAAGTTAAATAAATAGTGATGTGTAAAGAGTGAGACACATAGGAAAACAAAGGTTGAGTGTGGAATAAAAAAAAAAAAAATCCCTTAACCAGAAGGGACCTAAAACACAGTACTAAGATGCTGTGCTCTTCTGGAAAAATGAGTCAGATGTAGCTTGCTTAAAGAAAAAAAAAAAAAAAAAAAGTATCCAGGAGATATGGTTGAAATGAAAATTTCTCAAGATTCCTTATGAGAGAAAAATACTTGCTAAAGCTATTTCATTCTCATAAAGATAATGGATTTTTCCCTATGATACAATCTTTTGGCACATATTTTTCTATTCTCAAATTGGATTTGTTACACTATCACATTTTAAAGCAACACCACTTAATAGAAATGTACTGAGAGCCTTGTAATTTAAAAATTTCCAGTAGCTATTTTTTAAAAAGTGAAAAAACCCAAGTAAAATTAATATTATATATTTTTTAACCCAATATATCCAAAATATTATCATTTTAACATGGCAAATATGAGAATTATTGAAGTAATAGTTTGCACACTTTTTTAAAAATCAGGTCTTCAAAATCTGTCCATTCTTTTCTTATATCTCAGTTTTGAGATGTTGAAAGTACCCAGAACCTACATGTGACTAGCCGCTATTGTATTGGATAGTACAGATCTAAAGAGGCTTTTCCCATACAGACTTGGTGAGTCACATTGGCTTTCCTCTGCAAAACTTTCATCAGTGCACACTTGTTTACATACTGTTTAAGTGTCAGTCTAGGACAGCATGAACTTGAGCTCATTTGTTAATTCAGAATTAAAAATGACATTAAGCAAAATGAGCAAATCTCAAGGGGTCAGCACTTTCTGAGTTCTAATCATCTGGCCAACTCTACTTTTTTTTTTTTTTTTTTTTTTTCCAGTTTGTTCAATGTTCTACATAGATGGCTTCACTGGATTATGTTTAGCTAAATCTAGTGGTGGAACATACCATAAGAATTCAATAATTTAAAAAATGTTGGAATGTAGGATTCTTGTACACTTACAATCTGTTGAGTGAAGTTATTAAATAAGGCAAGGGTCCATGTTTCAGTGATTTACTCTCTATTTTATCTATTATGAAATACTTGTCCCAAAGATGGTATTGAGAGAGTAGCAGTTGGACACATCTGGAATCTATGATGTGAGAAGTTGGCATCGACATACCAGTGATGAAATGGGTCGATGTATTCAGGAGTATGTAGCACTATGTCATAAAGAGCTCTACAGGAGACACTGGGACAGATGTGTTGAGACACTGGTACATTCACACAGGGTAACAAGTAAGAAGGTGGTATGGTACACGTACTGAATGCTGTGGTTGCCATGGGAAGTACTCACTTTTTCAGATCATTCTGCTTCTTTTGGGTTTGTGCACGCCACTGGTGCATAGCAGGGAAGAAGCCACTTGTGTATAGTGGAACAAGTATATTAACTAATAAAACTGCACTTGACTGAGAAATAATTGTATCACAGCTGTCACTGAATTAATTCCGTAAAATCATCAACACGACAGGTGCATTACATTTTATGAATCAGAATTCTTCATTTGCTGATTCATAAGCTGGCCAGTATGCAACAAGAATATGATGCATCAAAGAAAGCATTATGTAATCTTCATGCAGAGAAATTGTAACTAGTATCTTAGAAACAGTTAATGCAACAGGGATTAAAGAAGGAACTTGGTATGCACAAGTGTTTTGATTATGACAGAATGGTAAGTCAAAATTTCTTTTCTAAATTAAAAAATTCAAGATATTATTTTGCATTAAATTTTAAATTCAAGTTTAGGTTATAATAACAATCTTGAATAGTTGGAAAGGATTTCTGGAAAATACATAGCAACGCATGCTTTTGGGGAAAAAAGTTTGAGGATGGGAGCCTGTCTTAAATTGTGATGTCCTGAGATGACGTGTTGTAGCACAGTCATACCAACATTGGTATATAAGGTGTGCATGGCTCTGCCATTCACCAAAACCTCCAAGCAGTTCTCACTTCCCAGTTATTCACCTGAGAAACTATGGACTGAATATTTTGGATATGGGATTCACAAAGATCTGTTTCTTATATGTGGGAGATCAATGTAAAACTGCATATGCTCTATTATATAAATTAAGAATGGAGAACTTGGTAAATATGAAGCAAATTTCATTTCAAATACTATTATGTGTCACTGGGAAGAAGTATTTCTTCTTTGTGAATTAAAAAAATTCCTGAGAATCTAAAATTTATCCCAAAGTCCTGGAAATCTTTAATAACTTTAAAAATTATTCAATTTTGATGTTATATGTTATAATTTGGTTACTTACAACATAGTACTTAGAATAAAATAAACCACACATGTTGGCACCAGCTGGAGATAAGATCTGCTGATATTCTAAAAATAAGTTGCCATAATTTAGCTTTCGATATAAATGCCTTTCATGCGGACTGTAAATGGACATTTTTCTAATTCTAGGCATGTGCATATAATCGGAACTGAATCACTGCATTTACTATTGCATTATGGAAAAAATGAAATGTTTAAAATAACAATCTAATCTAAATTATAAGATAAATGCAAGTAAAAAATATTTTTCATTTAAGAATTTAAAACTGGTAGTTCCACAGAGTGGTGATGAGTATATTATACATATTTATGTAGATTTTACAGGGTGTTTCAAAAGTCCCTGAGCACATAGAGGATCCACAGTCTCAGTGTGTCTTTGCATACAAATGCAAACTTTCTTTCTATACTTGTTATAATAAATGCTGAAAATGGCCCTCATGTGCTTATAATAGAGATGGTATTTTTGTTTTCAAGGTCACTAAGAATAAGAAGGGTCACAAATGCCATTTTCTGCATGGGGACTCAGGGACTTCCGGCTCATTCCTGTAAATTAGATATCCACATAAATATGTATAGACGAATATGTAGTATGCATAGTCACAACATAAATATATTTAACATTTAAAAAAATTTAGGTATTCTACTGGTAAACTGACATATGTATACAATATAACTGTATTTATTCATAGGAATTTGATTTTTTTGGTTGTTCAAATGTACCATTATATTAATTATTTCTTTCCCAAAGTGATTAACAAGACTCCTTTTAAAGAAGCAGCATGTTTTACTTGCACATCCATTTTTTAAACTAAAGTTGAGTAATGAAAATTAATATCCATGAATAAATAACTAAATTTTTAAAGCAATTTTGATTTTCATTTATATTTGTACAGTTGTTTCATTGAAACTGTCCTTTTAAAAAATTGGTTCAAGAGTTAATGTTTTTTTTCTCTAGTTAGTGATCACATTGTCTGATATATTGACATATGTCAGCTTCCTACAGGAGCCCTATGGGTCTGCCCACCTGTGATGTCATAGTAAGGAGGGGCTTTTCTTCAGCAGACTCCTCCCTCGGTATCTCCTTCATCACCATGGCAACAGCCTTATCTGCCGCCCTAGAGCCTTTTCCCTACAACAGTGAAATCAACAATGACTTGTGTCAGGAGAAATCTTTAACTTATTATTTATTACAAGATATTCTAATGTTTAAAGAGCAATCCAACATAAATGAAGAGGTAGGCTGCTGCCAGTGCATCTTGAAGCTTTTGGCTGAGGAGAAAACACACAAAATCTGAAAAAAGATGGTTTGTGAACTTTTAGTTAGCTACTTTTTTACCTTCACAACTGGCATATTATATTTAATTTTAACATAGTATTTTATATGTATAATATATGTAAGGCAATTAACATGACATGAATGTATTTTTATAATATCAATTTTAAAACACTATGGCTTGCCTATTATGTTCATTTAAAATTGTTACTCTATGATCCATAAATATTTTGAGTGATAGGAGTTTGGGACAGGGATTGAGATGAGGATCTGCTTCCCACAGAGGGCTTTTGCTGAGTGGTCTTTAGATTCTGTCATTTTTTAGTGGATTGGGTATAAAAAGTGTAGACATAAAAATCTCTAAAATTCTTCAGTGGCTTGACATACCATGAATTCGCCCAGCTTGATTGGTGGAGACAGTATGAACTTGGTGAAAAATACATTTTCTTTTTGCCATTTTCAATGTTTTTGAGATGGAGGAATTTTAGTAGAATTTTAGAAATATCTTTTAATTGGAGAACTCTATAAATACAGAAGTAATAGATGATTAAAGCACTAAGTAATATATAATTAAGGCACTAATCTATGTATATCTACCTATTTCTCTATTTTTTTTATTATCTCATATAAACTGAAATATACACTGGAAAAGGGGTATGCTGGCTCTTTCTGTCTTTTGAGCTTACCTGATTATGAAATTTTTGAAAGTAAATGTGATATAATGGAAACAAAACAAAATACCTTCTTGACCCCATTAGAAACATCTCATACTATGTAAAAATTAAATAATTTTTAAATACTTTGAAAACAAAAACCTTGCATTTTCTCTGGTCTCTGGGCAGAGCCTCCCTAGAGAAACTCATTTTATGCTAAGAACGCATAGGAACAGCTATATTGTAAATCTAATTAAAATACAAACATAACATACAGAGATATCATAGGCAAGGAAATAAAAATGGACAGATGGGCATGTGTCATCTGGAAAGAGAATTAAGAGCAGGGGTCAATATTAACTCTGGAGCCTGATAAACCTTGATAGTTTCTATGCCACGAAAAAGGGTAGAGCAACATGATTATCTTGAGTTTCCCACGGGCTTTAAGTAATTGGAAGGTAGGTACACTCTGGGGGCAAAACAGTGTCCCTTTTCTCAGGTATTGACTTTCTAAACTGTAGTTGGTAGCAGGTTTTATTATGAGAACAAAGAGAAACTTTTTGCAGTTAATAGATCTCAAATGAGTAAATTTGTTTACAATGCTGAAAGTCTGTCTCTTTTCTTTGTTTTGACTTAACTAGCATTATTGAATGGTAACTCGTTATTTTCAAGATGGAATATCAAATGCTAGTGATTTTATTTAGCAGATACATCAGTAATAATTTTCAGATGTGTTCCGAAAAGGTTATATGTCTAACAATCCTTAGAATATCTGATTTCTGGGAAAATAAAGGGAATTGTAATGATTCACTGTGTAGCAAATTAGGGTGCATACTGATTGTAGGTTTCTTCTTTAAGGAAGCAGTGTGAACTTTCTAAAATAGAGGTGCATACAATTCTGGGAAAAGATTTATCATGTCACTATCAAACTTTAACATTTTTTCCAAATATAAAAATTATCTGACTGAAACATACCCTATAAGCTTAGTATACCTTTACAAGTTACTCTCATTTACATACTAAAATGTGGTTTACAACAAAAATTTTTTAGTTGTTTTTTCCAAAGAGCAAAATCACATGTGAGGAAATCGTTCCATGCTCCAAGAAGTTCTCATAATATAGCAATAAACAAAGTGGCATGCTTATATTTATATTTAAATTGCTACTATACTTAAAAGAATAAATCTAATATTACAAGATATAATTTTAAGAAATAATAGTTCAGACTCTTTTCTTGGGTTAAGAGAAAAATCTCAATTGATAAGCATCTCAAAAAATTTCAGGTCAATTTTTCAATATACCATTTATTTGAAATGCTACCAATCCATACACTACGTAGAGATATTTTTTACATATGCAACTATAATAGCTAAAATTAGCAACGGACATGCCATTTCACTAAAACAAAAATAAAAACAAAACAAAAATTAGTCCTTTCATGCTGAACTCTAGAACAAAGCAGTGGTCAGCTAGAAAGGATGTATAATAAACACATGCGGTGCTTTTTATTTCTTGCAGAAAAAACCCACCAAAGCCAGGGTCAGGTCACTTTTTTGAAGACAGTGCCACTTTTTCTTCAAGGTTACACCTACTACCTGAAAAGAGTCATGACACCCATGTTAGTGCCTGCTAGCAACTTTTTCTGTACAGCCTTTTGGCTTCTGAGATACTATCCCATGATCCTCACTGTTTTACAAGTGTGGTAGTCTGAGATCAGAAAGGGAACGACTGGCCCAATGACATCTCCGTGGCTCCAGATACAGTATCTAAGGCATTGCCAACTCAAGGGAAAACACTCATATCTCTCCTGCATCCTAGCTTCACCTCTACCTGCTATCATAACATCAAGCTGTGTTATTTCTGACTTCTCCTTTTATCTTGTGGGATAATACTTCTAGAATTCAGAATGCAGTCAATAATTGATTCAGCAATTCATGAAACTATTACAATTTGCTTATCAGCAGCTCTGCAGGGCTGACAGTAATATGACCATCCAGATTTTTTTTCTTTTTTGAAGTCAGTGGTTTAAAACATTAAAGAAGTATATATGCATACTTATTCAGTCTTCAAACCCAATTTTCTAAATAAAACTATATGAAAGGTTCAATACTGACCTATTATACACTGGAAATACACCCAAGCATGTAAGTGGCTTATATACTTTAGATCATATTAGGATTTGGTGCCTCTACATCATTCTTGGAAAGAACAGAAAAGAATTGTCAAACTTCAGAAGTTGATTATCACATTGTGACATTCTCTAGCAATTATTTCAGCCTATTTCTTTTCCAATAGCATGTGAAAATCACATTTTCCCACTTCTCTCTTGAATTTCTTGAGATATTTTTGACTGTTAGAAAACAATATTAGCATAAGGAGAAACTTATTTTCCCTGGTGCTTTGCTGTCGAAAATTCTATTGCCGTTTCTCTGTTTCTCTTATTATTTGTTTCTTCACCAATGAATTATATAAAATGATGGCCTTTCTCAGAATAACTCTTGAGAATAGTCTTGTATTTTCTATTATAAAAGCAGGCATAAATGAATGTTATGTAGGGAATATAGCCAGTGACATTAACGTTTATTAAGAAAACCCTATTTTGACCCACTTGTTTTCTTTTTTGTTAATGTGAAGATAGAGAGTACAACACATTGGATGTCATAGGATCTGTTCTGGCTGCATACCAGGCTGTGGAGCCACCAGATGTCTTTAGATGAAGTGGTGTTGGCTGCAGTCCTGTCTCACTGGGAAGGGAATTAAACTATTTTGAGATGCTACCATGTGCTGGGCACTCTGTTAGATGTCTGATGTAATTTTACTTGTTCGATCTCATGATAACTCTGTGGGTAGATAATATCTTCCATAGATGCTTGAGGACATCGAAGCTCAGTGCTCATGTGTTTTGGCCAAGGCCCCCAAACCATTCTGTGATGGAGGCAGGAGGAGGATCCAGGTGGCCTCCCAGGCCTGCCTGCTTCCCTCTCTACCACACTGGTGCTATTTGTTCATCTGGTTTAGGGAGTCTGGAGATCTCTCCCTCAGGTTCTCCACTGACTTTCACGAATGTTACTGTTTTTTTTAAAGTATAGGTGGCAGTCAGTATAATCACTTATACTGTCTCTGACTATAAGAAAACTCTTTTTTATTTTTGTGGTGGGGATTTGAACCCAGGGCCCCCAGCATACTAGGTAAGGGCTCTACCAGTGAGCTCCAGCTCCAGCATCCATAGAAGATGAGCAATGTTGAGACATATTTTTCTCCTCTTTTCTGGAAGAATCAACGATCCACAGTTTCACTCAGAATCACATTCCTAACAAAATGCATCTGTTTCTTTTTATCTTCATAGAAAACTAAGGTAGGCATTTCAAGTGTGCAAACATTTTATTTTATGGATCTTAATAGGTTTAATAAACTTTAGCTTCATCTGATTCTTACTAAACACTAAACGCCATTATGCCATCTTTACTAAGATTTTCTTGAGATCTATTTTGGGAGCATGAAATACTTAAAGAATGTAATTCCACAGTTACAGTTCATTTGTAATCAATTTCCTAGTTGCTGACTTTCTTACCACTACCATGGAGTTTGCAATTTAAAAATGATTTTTATTATCTATCAATAACAATCTAGACTCTATTAAGAAAAAGATATTAAGCAAAAGAAATGCAAAAATATGAAAATAGGGGAAAAGTAAATGACTACAATACTAAATAACTTTGCTATCCTAAAACTAGTATGTGGATTTAAAATAATCAAAAGCAAGAACATATTGTTACTAAAAATTGAGAAAAAACAGAAATAGGAAAATAAAAATAATACCTCTGATATTTTCATGCATTTTCCAAAATTTTATATTTTATTTTTACAATATTGGAAATTAAGTAGTGTTTTTAGGATGAATGTTTTAAGGGTAGACATACTCCTTCAAGCTTATAGGTATTAATCTATTGCATATATTTCTTCATATATATATATATATATATATACAATACATGTAAACAAATATAAAATGTATCTATATAATTTTAAAAACACTGAAATGAAATATTCAGTTTCACATTTGCTAAAAATTATAGCTTTCACAAATCTGCACGTGGACTTAAGCACCTGCAGAAAACTGACCATGAAAAGACTGGCTGTTCTAATGGCTGTTCTCATGCTCACATGCAGAGGCTATTTAATTCTGTCACTTGGGAAGGTAAATGTCATGGTAAGTATCATGCTCTCTTTAAACTCCCAACATGGGAAAAGTTCAGGTAATGTTTCCCAGTGACTTCTGCCTACCATTTTGTGTCCTTTCCCAGTTTGGAGTGCTCCTATAGATTTTCTACAACATAGATGAGGGTTCAGGACGGGCTAACTCTACCTTAACTCATCTTCCACCCCCCAAATAGAGCATTTTGTTCATTTTTAAATAGAACAAAATCTGGGCATATTGGTTCTTCTTTCTAAACATCTTGAAGGAAGCTCAAATCTAGTTGTAAATAATTGGGAAACATGGACAAAATTCTCTCTTTTAATCAGAGATTCAAATGTGAAATTCACATCTCATAATGAATTCCTCATTGGTTCAGTGATCTGTAGCTAGAAATAATGTGATTTCCTATTCTCTAATAAAAGTAGTCGAGTTGCAGCAAATAAATTAGTGACTATTTAATTTGCAATAATGGCACAGGGCATTTAAGAGGTGGGATCCCCATGCACCACCTATTTCTCCCTTGCTGTCTTTATCCCCTCCCTCCAGCGTTGTATTTTTCAGACCCAGGTGACCCTGGTGCCTACTTCTCCAAGCCATAACCTTTTCCAGGCAGTTTTCTGGGATCAGTGAGGAGTGACTCTAATTACCTTCCAATATACAACTCTTGTGCCTTTGGTTTGTGTTGGGTGTTAATTGGTACTTTTTGTTTTGCCCTTCTGGAAGGACTGTAGATGGGTGAAATAAATGGATAACGATTTCCATGATCTTTGACTACAAACCTCCACCCATAAAATCACTGAGATTTCAAGCCCACCCTGTGCAGATTCACTTTCCTAGGCCTGAATGCTTGGTGCAGGGTGAGAATATAACTTTCATAGGCCCATTGCTTTATAAAAAACATTTAAATCATATTTTATGACTGCATTGACATAAAGACAAATAATTTAGACTGGATATATTATCACACTTTATTATGAAATGGTCATTTTGGGGGTTTTGATTTTAATGATGAAGACATTTTTATGGGCCCTTAAAAGTACTGTGGGTCCTATGTACTGTGTTCATCATACCTAATGAATAAGTTGGCCCTTCTCCTCGGGAGTTGGTGTCTTCTCAAGTCAGTGTGGCATTCCTGCTGTGATGGCCCTGTCCCTGGAGCTGCTATCTCTGTCACCTCTGGGTGGACTAATTTAGTGGGCCCTGCATTTCCATCATGGCTGCCTGTCCTAACAGGCCCCTCTGCTGTTGCCATGCTGTTCTTACTATTTTTAAGGATTTCAGTGAGTCTTTCCTAATAGTACTCACGAATTTCACTGTGTGCACAATCAGTAGTTCATCTTATAGTCCTTAAAACATGCTCTTGAAAAAAATCCAGAGCATTTAGAGTTGAGATAGAAAGCTCCTGAGTGTATAGTATCCTTACTCTTAGAACATAAACGCCTCCAGAAAACAGGTCACAGCGCTTTGTTCTCTCTTGCCTGACTATCCAGGAGCACTTCTGAGGAAGTTCAGTCAACTTCTTTCTTCCTTTATTAAGAAAAAATCTCTCTTCAATGGTCAGAGTCACCAATTGGTTCCAAAGCACTTCTTGCCACATTTTTTTTTTTTTCTGATTGCATAGTTGGTCACTTGAGGAACAGAACTGTCCAGTACCCCAAATTCCGTAGCTGTGCATGTAGTTTAAGTGCCTCCCTGGGGCCTTATTATAATCCTTTATTATGTAAAATTTTTCAGTTATGTCTCATCAATGACACTGTATTGTGGGAGCACATACTTATGAACCATTTTGCATTACATGGTATAAGTCTCTACAGGTACATAACAGCTACTCAGGTACACTTAATAAATATATGTACTGGGTATCTTTCTCAAATTATTTAAGATTTTTGAAATCACATGATATGGCCAACTTTGACAGACGTGAGTCTGGATCAGATAAAACGTTTTAATTAGATGGTTAAGGAATTGAAATACTTTCAAGCATATAAATGGAATTCATTAAAATTAATAAAGTGTTGCCAGGTAAAAGATGCTTAAAATTTGCTCTGAAGGACAGATAAGACTTTTTTTTTTTTAATTAACAAGATCCATTTGTCCATAAATAATTCACCATTTGTTTGTTCTTTGGAGAAGGTTAAACATTCTGGTCCACTTCAATCTCACTATTGTCCCCAGATTATTTACCCTGATTCTTAAAACAGATGGTCAAGGCAAGAGCGCTCAGTCCTCCTCCACCTATGACCAGCTCTGAATTAGTGAAGTTTTACTTTCAGGTTTCCTCCGTTTAATGTGGCTCTGAATTACTTGTGACTTATTTTATCTTAAGGATGAGTTCCTTGATGTATACTTGCAAGCAACTCTTTCAGCTTAGAGTGATCTGCCTTAAACATTTTTCCTCTTTTGACATTGGCCTTATATTGAGGATGTCATAAAGAACACACACTTGATTATTAAGAAGTAAAAGTAGAATGAATGTTAAGTTTTCTTTTGTTGAGAGATAAATCTAAAATTTGTTATATTCTGAGAGGCCTTTGAGGACTGTTTGAAATATGTCCCCCCAAAATGCAATCCAAGTTAAAAGGCTGTTATTATTTTCAATTCCTAGTCAAATAGATCATTAAAAAAAAAAAAAAAAAGGAAAAGAAAAAGAAAAAACAAAACCAAAAAGCCCATTTATTTTAGTTTTAAGAAAAAAGGAAAATGACTAAAAAAATACAAGTCCTGAAGATTACTTTCTTTTTCTTTTCAAAAAATTCCCTCCCCTTCAGTACAAGCACTCTTATTTGCACAGATAAATGGATGTCACAGCACTCAAAAGGAAGTGAAGTATGAAGATCATTCATCACCTGCATGGGTAGTTGCTGAAACTTTGCTGGATCACTAGTGTTTGGGGCATAGCAGGAGGTGAGATGTGGCCTCTTTTGGGGAAGTCAGGAAGAGATCTTGAGGCCTGCTTTCTAAGTGTATACACGTAGCCATGCAGGTGTCGTGTACTGGATCTTATAAGGACACCGGGGAGGAACCACATATAAAAAGTTGGGTCCTTAATTATTATTACACTATTTTCTACATTTTCTATAATTAGAAAATATTCCAAAGCAAATATAATGAATAAGAATCTGTATAGGTAATAAGTGGTCAAGATGATGAAAAATTTCCCTTGCATTAATGTAGTTACCTCTAAAACAGTTTTACTTATCAGTGATTCAATTCATTCCCCCAATTTCTTGCCTTTGGTAAATAAAATATACATACCAAATCAAGGAACAAATCACAAGAAAGAATTTTATTCTCCTACCAAATTGGAGGTCTTTAAATGTTGTAGGTCATTATCTTGGTCATTATTCCTTCCTTTTTAGAAACAGATGAATGACCATGTGTTAAATATACCCGTACCAAATTATTGAATCTGAAACAAGTTTATCCAGATGCCATAAGATGGAGTTAACTGTATCTGATTTCATTCTAGAAGAAAACCATTCACTCTTGAATTGGAGTTCACCCCCTCTATGAATATTTCAGGCAAATTCTATTACTAATTGATGAATCGGAATTGTGGCATTAGAGCCTGATTGTTCTGTAGCCTTCTTTGTGGCTTTCCTCATTTTCCAGCAGGTGCAAGTGCCTTTATCAGCTTGTTCCCCAGTCACCAAATGCCCCAGTTTTGTTGATACAACTTAGGAAATGCAAATTATAGAAATTAGGCCAAATTCATAAGCTGCTAGCCAAGAAGGTCTGCAGCTAAGGTATTCCATCTGCTTGACTTCTCTGAAACAGTTCCAAGAGAGAAACTGAGGCTTTGGGAATTCCCTATATTAAAATTATGGATTGACTCCTGGCATTTCTGCTTGTCTTGATATTCCTCTGGGGGTCATTGGCAGTGTGTGGGTGGTCTACTCTTAATTCCTCTGGGTTCCTTAAAGCAGATGAATATTCTCTTTCATCCTGTGAATAGGGAGCGAAAGTACAGAGAAACCTTGGCACTGTGAGACACAGTAAAGCCAGGTGTGGTCAAGGTCATTACCAACTAATGCATCCAGTACATCTTCCAGAGTCAATGGAGAAAGAAGAAAGGCCATGTGACCTGTTGGCTTTCACACTGGGACTAGAGTCAAGACAGAAATTTCAATCCCAGTTCTGCATTTTGTAAAATATTCTAAGCCTCCATTTTACCTTCTGGAAATAGGACTGAATTATCAACTACTTCACAGATTTGTGAGAATTAAAATGATATAGTATATATGAAAACACTTCCCACAATGCTTGGCACACAGTAAGTACCCAATACATATTAATTGACTATGAACTGCTACTGCCAAGATCATGGACTTTGTTGACTTAAAATGATGCAATATTATGTCTGTATTCATCCATGGAGTAAGTAGCCATAGTTCTGTTCTCATTGTTGTATAGTATTCCGTCATTTGAATATACCACAATTTATTCATTTAACTTTTTTTTTTTTTTTTTTTTTTGGTGCTGGGGATTGAACTCAGGGCCTTGTGCTTGCAAGGCAAGCACTCTACCAACTGAGCTATCTCCCCAGTCCTCATTTAACTTTTGATGAACATTTGGGCTGTTCCAGTTTTTGACTAATATAGAAAACACTGAATGAACTTGAATTTAGAAGCCCTAGAGAGTATAGAGAGACAAATAAAGGTAACTGAAAAATAGATGTGAAAAGAGACTTGAATTACAGCAACAGAGACACAGAATAATCACAGCATGGATAAAAGTTCTAATCCTTGAACAAATTCAGAGGAAATTTGAGTATCTGTAATCAATAAGCAAAGTCTAGGGCTGGGAGGACTTAAATCAAAGGACTAATAAAGCATGGAAATAAAAAATCAGAAGGAAGAAGAGGATACTCAATCTAGCCACCAGTAGATAACCAGAAAGCATTTTTACTAATGTTCTGGGATTAGTGACTGTTAGGTGCTACGGGGTGGCTACTAAAATTCTTAAGCTGCAAGCCTTCGCCTTAGTACATAAGAATGGGACTCTGGAAATGGGGTTGGTAAAGAGGTCATTAAGTTAAAAGGAGGTCTTTGAGAGTGGGTCTTAATCCAATCTGACAGGAATTCTTAAAAGAGCAAATTAGGACAGACATGCACAGAGAGAAGACCATGTGAAGAGACAGGGAGAAGATGGCCATCTAGAAGCCATAGAAACCTCACAAGAAACAAATCCTGCTGACACCTTATCTCAAACTTCTGTCTTCCAGAACCAGGGGAAAATTAGTTTTTATTGTTTAAGTCAATCAATCGATGGGACTGTTTTATGGAAGCCCCCAAAACAAATATGGTCACAGAACAACCACCTCTGAGTGATTCCAAAGTGGTTAGGAAAATCCAAAGACAGTTTACTCACAGGGTTATTTAAAGCCTTCTCAGCAAATTCCTTTTCTGTGTTTTTTTTTTTTTTTTTTTAAGTGTGATCAAAAAACTTCATAGATACTGAAAACTAGAACTTCAAAATCCTTGGCCACCTGTAATGGACAATGACCTATTTGTCAGGGAGAGTTGCCCAAAAGAAATTCAAATGAAGAATGAAGACTGTGCCTGGAGTAGTCAGTCAATGCCAACGGGGGCTCTGCTTTCTCAAACTGAACTGAGGTTTGAGACACATGACCTTGAATTATAGTTTGGAACTTCTTGAAAAAGAATTTTCTTGTGGAAAATCAAAGTTTACTTTGATTTCTCAAGCTCGAGAAATTACTTGCTTCCAACTTAAAGTTTATTAAATTATATACATCGTAAAGTGTTCGATTAGGTAATATAAACCAGTCAAGATGTATAATGTGTACAAAAATAGCAATTAAAAATGGAACATTTGGAAAGAAATCACAGATTACTGATAGTTTTTATATTTTTCAAAAAGCTCTTGCTAATTTCTCTGCAGTATATTTTGGGTCAGGGCTTGTAGCTTGTCTCTGGCTATCAGACACAGGCCAGCCTGTTCTGACTTATACATGTAGATATCAGCTCAGGATGACGTCCAGAGAGGACTTTAAATGAATTAGGACCCCCGAGGGCCTGAAGGTTTTAATAAACCAACTTCCCCTTAAATCTGTAATTCCCACTCTGTTGTTTATGCACATGATGTACCAGTTCATTTTACTTTTCTAGTAAACTTTCTGGCTATAATCACAGTCCTGATTAATTCTAAATGTAGTATACTTGTTATAAATATCAATAGATGTATGAAATTTGCTACTGGAACTACTACTTAAGTACTTAATTAAAAAACAAAGACACTTCTCAGTTCTCTCCCCTATCATTCTTGGTGATATCTAGGATGGCTGGGCTAGGAGACCAGGCAGAGGACTCCAGACCTAGTGTTTGGGTTGTGCATAGACCAAGTCCCACTATCTGTATTTTACATCTGCTTTCTTAGTGGCTGTCCTTCAACTGGCAAACCAGAAGGAAAAGAACGTTTTTGCCTTTTTTCATATATTATTCCATTTGCCTATCTTTTAACTCTTAAGTTGCTGAGGGTTGCACTAACCCTGCCTTGTATGGCATGTTTTTATGTGATATGGTTACTGAGGTTGAGTGTGATCTATGTTGACAGAGCACAGGATGTGGAGTTAGAAATAAGGGTTTGACCCAGAACGAATACTTTCCTTTCTTGTGTGACCTTGGAAAGAGAACTTGGTTTCTAAGATGAAGAGTAGGGGTGATGCTAATAATGGCCTTGCTGATTTCACAGGTTTTTTGTGAGGATCAAAGAGATGATATATGTAAAGGTGAGTGTTCAGTATGCTCTAATAATGCTATAAATCAGCAAAATTCTATTAGCTGAGTAAATTATTTTCCATATGCATTTGGGAGTCCATAGTATCTGAAAGACCAATTTATTATTTTGAAATAGTAATCTGATAATGCTATACTAAATGAAATGAAAAAGTTAATGGATTTCCCCTAACAATAGAATCCAAGGCAAGTCTTGATCTGGCCCATTATAGCTGCAGTTGCAAAACTCCAAGGTACCATAAGATTGCTAATGAATCATGAATTCATGGACTGTATTATGTGCTCTAGAATTGACAAATAGAGAGCCCTATTAGGAAATCTATCCAATCAAAGTTATATAATCATAATATAAAAGTGACTTTCAACTTTCACAGTCTAAAAAAGAAATTAATGTAGAAGGCATTAAGATTCTTAAAACATTTCTAGCAGTTCCAAAAATACATATTTCTACTAATTAGTTCAGTGTTTTGACTGATGAATTATAAATAAGCATTACATTCATATCTTGTTTCCAGTTCGGAAAAATTAGGAGAGTTTGGTGGACCAATTTACTCATGGATATATTGGGTCATTTCCACTATGCTGGTCATTAAACGTGATTGCCTAGGTCTCCTATACTGAAAATAATGCTCATACTTTGTGTCCCAAGCTACTACAAATAGGCATTAGAGAAATCTAATCAGTTTTAAGTTGCTTATGAAATTTTTCCAATGTGCTATAAGTGGATTCCCTGCTAGTTCCTACATTTTCTTCTTTCTAACTCTCAGATATATATCAAAAGAATTAACATTTAAAAGAAATTTGAATTTAACTCAGTTCAACCTGCTAAATAATGCATTGTGACCTTTTAGATCCCAAGATAAAAGCAACTACATGATACTGATATTTAATTAGAATTTAAAATTCTAGATAGATGTCATATATATATATACATAAACACACACACACATATATATATATATATAATTCATTTAACTTTAAAATCTGTGTTGTTCTCCCATTGATGTGTTATTTTAAATTAACCTTTTTTAAGATTCTCAGAAAGTAGAAGTCTTACATTATCTATGTAAGCTATTCCTACAAACACTGAATTAAAGAAAGTTGAAAATGTTTTTGTCTTACCAAAATTCATCTGTCTAGAAATTTACATTTGTCTTAACTTCCTCACCTATCTCATTAATAGTACCATAAAATTTCCTTCTAGCTACTTGTAACCTGTTCAGTTACAATAAGACAACGATCAGCATTATCACTTATTTTCTGGAAGATTTCATATTTACCAGAAAAGATTACAAACAGGAAAGCAAGCTCACTTGAAGGATTCTAAAATTTCAAGTCATGTCAATATTCATGCAGCCCCATCTCTGGCAAGTACATCTGGAAGAACTATAGAGCAAGAACAGATGCAGCCAGCAAAAGCCCTGATGTCCTCATTCTTCAAAAAAAGTACTAGGCTTAGTACTTATATTGCACTTAATAAGGGAGAAGGACATATTAACATACGTTGGGAATATTTGCCCCTAGAAAAGGAGGTCTCCCCCGGTCAGTCTTTTTTTTTTTTTTTTTTTTTTTTTATTGTAAACAAATGGGATACATGTTGTTTCTCTGTTTGTACATGGCGTAAAGGCATACCATTTGTGTAATCATAAATTTACATAGGGTAATGTTGTTTGATTCATTCTGTTATTTTTTTCCCCTTCCCCCCCACCCCTCCCACCCCTCTTTTCCCTCTATACAGTCCTTCCTTCCTCCATTCTTGCCCCCCTCCCTAACCCTAACTCTAACCCTAACACTAACCCCTCCCACCCCCCATTATGTGTCATCATCCACTTATTCCCCAGTCAGTCTTGAGGTGATGAAAGTTTTCAATTAATTAGAATACTCCAGTGCCTTTGACTCTTCTTGTTTTTTGAAACTTTATGGTATTTCATTACACCTAAAAACACAAACACTTCCTTTCTAAATTTCTTACAGTTTAAGACTGTTTTTCTAAAATGTTACCCTCAAAGTTCTCGAAGGGTCAGATATTTAAAAGGCCTACTTCCTATTTTTTTTCCCTTAGGCCAGACAGTTGCTTTAGTTACTCACATGTCTTTTATTCAGCTGCCTAAAAGAATTATATTCACTTCACGGTCTTGTTTTCTTTTATAATAATGTCTTTAAAGACCTCATTGCAAATTGTTTTAAGAGATTTTCAATTTTAGTAAAATAGTCAACCTACTCTGTTAGTAAAGTCATCAAGATTGTGTATGTATATTTTTTCTGCATGAACTTCCCAAGATTTTGAAACATAGTTTGTTCAACTGGTTTAGGGTTTGACCTTTACTTTGAAAAGTTAAAACCAAAGTTTGCATTTTTCTTTATTTAAAAAAATTGGAACTAAAAATTATTTCTTGAATTTGGATATTTTAATATTATTGTGGTTTCATTTACAACAGTAAAATAAACCCATGGCATAGTAAACAAGTGACAGTTTTTTGAAGAACTTAACTTAGATTCCTCTATTATAGAATTTATTGTCTAGTTAAGTTTCTTTTTTCCACTTTAAATTTTTTAAATTTGTTTTAATTAGTTACACATGACAGTAGAATGCATTTATGCATTTTGATAAATCATACATAAATGGGGTATAATTTCTCATTTTTCTGATTGTGCATATTGTAAGTCTCTTTTAATCATTATGGTGGAATTTTACTTGTTAATTTGTTTTCAATTTGAATTCTGTAAAGGTTTATGATTTTCTTTTGAAGTCACATCATGTCATGGGATGTCCTGAGGTCTGCGGGATCTGGTTTCATCCCTTCCTCCCCTGTGGCTTCTCCTTGCCAGGTCTACAGCACCACCCACTATGTGGATTAAGACTGCATAGATCAAATTGCCCTGGTTTTGTTTCTGTAGAGATTGTTTCTTTCACTTGGAATTCCCTTCTCATTGCTATCGGGTGAATTCACAGATTCTTCCAGATTCAGTTCGGCTGCCACCTTTTCTTTTCCTTCCTTCCTTTCTCTCTCTCTCTCTCTCTCTCTCTCTCTCTCTCTCTCTCTCTCTGTCTCTGTCTCTCTGTCTCTCTCTCTCTCTCTCTTTCTTCTGTAAGAGGGATTGAATCCAGGGGCACTTAACCACTGAGCCACATCCCAAGCAGTTTTTGGATTTGATTTAGAAACAGGGTCTCACTGAGTTGCTTAGAGCTTTGCTAAGTTGCTGAGGCTGGATTTGAACTCACTATCCTTCTGCCTCAGCCTCTTGAGTTGTTGGGATTACAGGCGTGTGCCACCAAGCTTGGCAACTGCCACCTTTTCTTTATTGAGGTCTGAACTGTGATCTTCCTGGAGTTAGCACTTGGGTCTCATTCTATTTTGTGCTGCCACAAACACAGGGTTTTGTTGGGTAGAAGTTGTAAAATGAAGGCTTATTGAATGAATGAAGGCATGGAGAGATTGGCAGATGATACAGGACTCTGCCTGCCTGAGACTTCTTGAGGTTTCTTCCAAACCTAGGATACAGATGGTTAAAACCATCTCCTTCCCAAATTCTTCCACCAACATCTGAGCAGAGACTAGGGATGGCAATGGCTCCTGGATAAGAGGCTCATGGAGTCCTTCCCAGTGAAAACTTCAAACCTTTTGGTCTCATTTCAGTAGCCAAGGAAAGGCTGTTAAGAAGTTATGGAACAGTTATGAACCCTTTTTATATTTTCTGCAAAGCCCTTGTGAGAGTGGTGGAAATTCCATTTGGATCAAAGTATACTAGCAATTTGGAAGAGGGAGAATGAAGATTGGCTAAAAATACTCTATGAAATTAAAACTTTTATTTATTTATTTTTTGTGGCATCTTAGTTCTCTTCCTTCATCCCTTCTCCTGCCTCCAAGTATCCTCCCAAACTTCCAGTCGTATCCGCTGCAGGTACAAACATCTTCTATAGATGAAGACTTTTGCTTGTATTTCAGGGAAGGAGCCAAGTTTCAAGTCCAACTTGACAAAGTGTGAAGGAAAAAGAGAAGACAAAGGAGTGACATCATGTGTTTTGCTGAGTGTTGTACATGAAGAGTCCAGAAAAGTGCCTGGCACAGAGTAGGTATTTTGGTACTTAAATATTTGTTGAATGAATTAAAAAAAATCACAAACAACTGATAAAGTAGAAGCAGGTGCTGAGAACCAGAGAATTCATAGAAATCTTGTGTAGTGGGGTGTTGGATTTCACAGCACAGGAATGCTTTCAGTTGATCTTATCCTGATCCTAAGATTCAGGGAGACCATGCAGCATGGAGGTTAAATGAAATAGAAGAGAAGAAACTATAACTGTAATTTAAAGTGAAATAAGTCAATCCCAAAAAACTGAAGGCTGAATGTTTTTCCTTGATAAGTGGATGATGACATATAATGGGGGTGGAGGGATGGGGGGTGAGAGAAGAATGGAGGAACTTTAGATTATGTAGAGGGAAATGAGGGGGGTATGAAAAATGGTGGAATGAGAGAGACATCATTACCCTATGTACATGTATGATTACACGAATGGTGTGAATCTACATCGTGTACAATCATAGAAATGAAATGATGTACCCCATTTGTGTACAATGAGTCATAATGCAGTCTGTAAAAAATAAAAAAAATTTTAAAAAGTGTTTTAAAGAAGGACTAGTATGTTCATGTTCAGTGATACTGAAACCAATGCAAATTAGCTTAGTGATGAGATAATGGCAGAGAAGTCACCCAATTTTTAAAAATTAGTAAAAAAAATTGAAAATTGCAGTGATGTTATGTGTGGAAAATATAATGATTATGTTTTCTGCCCAGAAGAGGGTTGGGAGCACTTTCTGATTCTCTGAGTTAAACAATTTCCTGAATAGTATGAGAATGAAGGAGGTGAGAGACGGTGTTTATGGAGTCAGCACTGGAGAAGGTAGCTTGAGTATTGGATGTGCTCTCCAATTCGAAGCTCCCAAGAATCAGACAATTCTTTATCTGATGTGTTAACAATGAATATTAGAATTTCTACTTCTAAGGAACGGGCTCAGAATTGTAAACTTTTTTTTGAAAAGTGTCATGGTCCAAAAAAGAGATATCCATTGGAGTGGCAACCAATGACAATAATGACTGAAATGTTATTAAGCACATATTAGAGCTTTCAATCAAGTTTCACAGACACGTCTTTAGAGCGGAGGCGATGATAGTCTCATTTTATAGAAATATTTGAAACCCAGAGAGAATAACTTGCCCAAGGACAGACATCTGGTAATAGTAGTATCCATGGGGGATTATTTCAGGACCCCCTTGGATACCCAAATTTATGAATGCTCAAGTTCCTTATATAAAATGGCATAGTATTTGCATATAGCCTATGTGCATCCTCCTGTATACCTTAAATCATCTCTAGATTACTTATCATAGCTAATGTGATGTAAATGTTTCGTAAAAAGTTGTTGTACTCTTTAGGGAATAATTACAAGAATGAAAAGACTGTAAATGTTCAGTACAGATGTGCTTGTTTTTTCTTGAATATTTTCAATTTGATTTTGGTTGAATCCACTAGTGGGGAACAGGAAGGAAAGGAGACTGTAATCAGTTATTTAGTATCTAAAATGTATCCTGTACTGTGACAAATGCTTTGCATGTATTTTGATATTATGTCGATCACAACAACTCTTCCAGGTGTATAATTTTATCAAGACCATTTTACAGATGAAGAAACTGAGACAGGTGAGCAGGGAGCAGGGAATTTGGAAGGGGAAGTCCTTTTTCTTCTTTCTAATGGACATTTTGTAGAGTGTATCTCAGAAGAGATAAGAAAAGCAAGCACTTCTGACAACTATTTTAAGGAAGTTTTTTTTTTTTTTTTTTGCAGTTTTTCTTTTTTTATATGAAAGATACGCAAGCCTGCCTTCCCCTTCATCAGAGAAACATGATGTACAGGTGTCCTGCCCAGGGTCCCAGTCCAAGACACAGCCGGTGCCATCCAATGGCAGTCTATCCTATTTGCAAATTACCCAGCAGAAAACATTGTGCCAAATGCTGACCCTGTGACTTGGACACAAAAGCAGCCTGGAGTCGGAGTTCCATCAAATGTGACTCAAGGGTGCCTGAAAGGGTCCCTGTAATCATTTGCCAAAATGGAAGACCCAGCTCCTGACAAGGACTAAACCTGCCTTGGAAAGGTTTTCACACTCTAAAAACTGTTTTTCTCTGTTTTAAATATTCTTATCAAGCGTGTAGAGAGAGGCAGCTTGCTGCAGTGGTGGGGAGATCTTCAACTTCGGCATTAAACCCAGATTCATGTCCCACCACTGCCCTTCACGACGCTGTCATTAAAGGAAGGGTCAGAAGCCACTTTGCCCAAGTGTTTCAGGGATTCTACTTGATCTCCCACATGAAGACTTGGGCAGGATGTCTTGTTACTTCACAGATCTTGCCTTTTCCTTTTTACCAGGGACGACTATACACAAAAAGAATCCGGGATGTACAGATGAAAAGTCACTAGAGCATAGAATGAGACCAAGTCCCGGTGTCTGTGGAATGAGCTTCCAAATCCTCTGCTGTCCTTGAAACACAGATTGCAGGGCAGAATGGAGTAGCACTGGTGGCCTCTGAAGCAAGTTCCAAATGTTTTCATTCCACCAGACTCCGCTCCCTTTCCACTGCCTGTGGATGTGTCTCACGCACACTGGCAGCCACACACCAATGGTGGCAGAGAGGTTGTGTCATTTAAAAATAGTGATGGCTTTTATCTTGCCCAAGAGAAGAGACAGATGAAGAAGGAAGCAAAGCAGAAGGAAAGGAGACTCATGTTTCTTAACTGTCCACTGTGCTCACCTTCTGCCCTGAGTTCTTTCTCCACAATGCTGTGGAATGTGTCATTCCCACTTCAACAGATGAGAATGGAAAATCTCAGAAAGGCAGCTTTACCTGAAGTCACAGCCTCCTAAGTGGGCGTGCTGGGGCTTGAACTTGGACTTTTTGCCTCTTGATTCAAGGGGAGATAGGAAGGGGGTTTTACTAATGAAACACTTCAGGAGCACTTTAAAAAGCTTCTGTACCACAGTGTCTCCAGGGCCTTCAGCATAAATATATCCAGTTCCGAGAGGAAGAGAGCAGAACTTGGGGTCCAACGTGCTGTGCCCTAATCCTGGCTCTCGTTCTAGTCACCAAATGTGTCCTGTGTGACAGTGGCAGTTTATCCAGAGAGGTTACTCGGAAAGCGTGTGCTTTTCTCCAGGGAGGAAATAGACCGCAGTGCAAATTCTGAAGTACCACTAAGTAGAGCCCACGAGGAGAAAGGGCATGGCTCAGAGCGTGGGCCCAGCGTCAGACAGACTTGGCTGCTGAGCACGGCACTGAAGAGAGGGAATGAGACAAAGGAGTCCAAAGCACAAACTCTGGGCTCTGGGCCCAGCTCAGGCACTTCCTGCTTCATCTCTCTGTGTTGCACTTCATCTAAAAAATGGCTGTGATATGATTACAGATCCAAAAAGCGGTTGTGACCTAGGTATGTTGAAATACATGTACCTGATACATGTTAGATGCTCAATACGGTCATTCTGGAGGAGAAAGTGCACAGGCAGGGAAGAGGAACCGCCAGGCTGTGATCCTGGAGGGACCAGGATGGCCGCCATCACGGCCTCCCAGTCAGAACCAGCGCTCTCTCAGATGGCTTCTTCCTCAGTCCTTTCCTTTCTAGAGGACCTCTCCTGTAAGCTCCCTCTCTCCTTTCTCAACCTCATGTTGATTTTGTCAGGTTGGGTCTTTTACAAAACAAAATTTGTGCTTAAGCGTCCTTCCCTTAGCTTTAACAGAGGATCTGAATCATCCATTTTTCTGATGCAGAGTTTAAATCAGAAGTGTTTCAAAAAAACTTACGGTTTTAAGTGAGGAAAGAGCTGAGCAGTGACAGGGAACCTTTGTATGACAGCTGTATGACGTGGTTGACCTAATTTAATCCTCACGAAAATCTTATGAAATGAAGGCATTATTCTTCCTGAGTTTAATAAAAAGGTGATAGGCTCAGAGAGGTTAAACTGTTTGCCCAGACCATCAGGAGAATAAATATCTATTCTCTAGACATGCCTTAATATAAAAAAGCTTAATAAGCTTTTCATGCCGTCACAAAGTTAAGCTCCATGAGTCTGGGAAGCACATCGTTTTTGTTCAGCGTGGTGTCTCACTTACCTAGAATTTCCTGTCTTTTACTAGATGTTTATAAAATGTTTTTGAATGAATATATTTGCATCTTGCTATATAAATGGATATGTTAGCTTTCAAAATTAACAAAATAAGTATACATGTGTATGGAATGAATGGAGAAAACAATGTTAGCATAGCTGTCAAAGTAACCTAGTATTGAAAATGAATAATATAAATTCTATTAATCTCTTTAGTAGTAGCTAGGAACACTAACTCCTAATTAAGTAATCTTTAGTGTCTTTAAGATAGGAAACAAACCAATTGCTCAGGACATGTATAGCTCTTTTAGAAAGAAATCTGCTCCCCTCCTAGGGAATTCTATCCTAAGAGAGAGTACTGGGAAATGTAACAAGGTCCTAAAAACTGTCTTTAAGAAGGCATGATAATGAAGAGGTTCTGTTGGGCTTTTCTTACTGTGTCTTTCCACACTGGCTGGAAGTGTCTCACTGGAGCCTAATACAACAAGCATCCTCACGTCAATCAAATATGGGTTTAAGGAACTCACAGAAGGAAGGCTTTTCCTCAAGGTATCAGTCTGCACAAACAAGTCAGCATCTTTCTCTTGCTGACAATTCACATTTGAAAGATATTACTAAGGTATTCTGTTCATGATCTGCATAGAGTTCATCTAAAGTTTTTAGTATCTACCCCTTCAATCCTTATGACTATTTTTTAGTAATATGTGACCCCCCAAATTATCATCACCACAGCAATGAGGAGGAAGAGTCATCTGTGATCCCAGAATCTGAGTGATGACTCAGTTGGCATGCCCTCTGGGTGTGCAAGGGAAGGGATAGATACTGTGACATTTGGAGCATGACAATGGGAACACAGTCGCTGGATCTCCCTGAGATAGCTACAACCCATCTGGGCCTCTAGACGTCCATTCGCATGCACATTCATGCGCAGCCCCTACTACTCCAACTCCTACACCTTTGGCAAGAAATATCCACACAGCTGGATTGGATTCATCGGATGTTTTTATTTTTGCCTCATTAAATTCTAGTTCCCTTCAAGTGATGCCTGTTTTCTTTATACACAAGCCCAGAAATCATTTAACAGGAAGAAGGCATCTCAGAGAAGTGCTTCAGGAAAAAGATTGGGAATGGGGAACAAAATCATGTTGCTTCTGCTTTATGGAGCATTCACACATTTCTTCCTCCTCCACACCCGCCAGTGTATATCCTGTGAAAAGTTCTCTCTGAAGCTAGCGGGCCGCTTTGTAACTGCTGTGATTATGAGTTGTTGCTTGTAAGATTGCAGATTACAGAGCAGTAAGTCAGCCAGTCAGCAAATATTGCCACGCACTGTGTCAGGCTGCAGACTAAATGACAGACAGGCGTGATCTTCCTGGACCTTAGGATGTGGAAGGGTATTACACAAATATTTTCAAGCATGATAAATGCATGAAGGAGAAGCAGACAGTGCTAGGAGAAGAGACAACAGTAGCACATAAGATAAATACCTCTTTTATTCAGATGTACCTGGAAAATATTCCTCCTTTTGATTGCCCACTGCTGTCTTGAAAGTTTGAGAGTTTCCCTGCCTTGAATTAGTCCTATATCCTATGTCTGTCTGAAGGACAAAATATTCACTGAGACTGTAATAAGCTGGTGATCAGAATGCAATTCAATGATCTAAAAATCTTCATAATTCATGTAGGAAGATCGGCCTTGACCTTAATGAAAAAGAATTCCACATTCATTTCCTAGGAAATAAATTATTTAATTTGGGAAATTTAATATATAGGTTATTTGCTTTAAATACTCTGTGAGTCTATTCGAAGACTTCATGTGAATCCTTGATTATTCTAAGGGGGGGAGGCGTAAACATTTATCCGGTGAGACTGGGTTCAAGTTACTCCAAAGAGCACTGCGAAAACTACCACGTGCAGACGGGTACTGAGCGTGGAGGTGCTCAAGGTGCAGCACCTGAGTGTTGGCATCCTCAGGGACCCTGCTCACAAGAACCCTGAATCAGAAACTCTAGGGGTGGAGCTACTGAGCCCTGGCTGGACAGCCCTCCAGGTGATTCTGAAAACTGCTGTCACAGTGCTTAAGATCCTAGGTTTGGAATCGGATCTGGATTCAGCTCCCAGCTCTGTCACTTAGTATAGGAAACACTCTTGGGTACACGAGTGTACGGTGGGCACAGTGCTGTCTAATTCCCATGTTTGATGTCAGGATTAAATGAAGCAATGCTTGTAAAGTAGGCACAGCAAATGCTTAGAAAGTGTTTGCTATTATTTTTAATGGAGTGCTAGCTATTTTCCATCTATGTGACTGGACTAATGGGAATTATGGATTTTGTTTACTTGCAGGACGAAGTGAAGCTGTGTTCATTTTTAATCAGGTAAAATGAAGTAGGCAGTAGATATCAAAACCTACTTAGGCATCAGAGCTAGCAACGTATTTCAAAGAGCTAACAAAATCTCAAAACTAAGATCCATAATCGTGAGGCACCCTGGGTCTGCCATACTGCCGCACAGGGCACAGGGCTGCGGGAAGCGGACGTTCTCAACAGTTTCATTTTTTTCTGGTGGGGGTCTGACCCAAGTCATATTGGTGACCTTTGAGATAAGGCCTTCCTTGTTGCTGGCTCCTGTCTCTTTGGACGTGTTCCTTTGAGCCTCCCTGAGGCACTGATCATTTCTACCACGTAGCATGATATTTACGAGCTCACCCTCATTCCCTACCTACATGTCACTTTCTTGAGACAAAGCCCAAATCTGAGTCAAACTTCCCTTAGCTGCTATGATCACTGCCTAAGCCCTGGGATAGGATGAATGTTTTGGAATGAAGAAATGAGTGAATGAATGTTTTCAAACCTGAGGGCAAAGCTGAAAATACTGCACTTCCTACTCTTATCGCAGTAGACAAGCATTAATGTAGGAAGAGACAAGCTGTCTAATCTTCTTCAAGGTGCAATTTGATCCTTATCATCACCTAGAGAAGCAAGGCGAATGTGTGGACTTGGCCTGTAGCAATGTGTGTGCTGTCCTTAATAAACCCTGCGTTATTTCAGGTCAGTGACTTAAGCTCTTAGGACCATAGAAATATGCCCACCTGCAAAGAGGATTGTATATCCTTGCCTCCTTTGAACTTTAAATACATTAAGTGGATCAACAGAAAATTAGATTAATCTTCATATTTTAGAAGATAGTGCAGTATGTCACATGTAACAGATACTCAATCGATAGTTGTTGAGTAAATAAATGAAAGGAAAAGAGCCATGAAGCACTTAACTTGGCAAAGCAATAAGAAAGCAATCAAGCAGATATAATAAGATGACTTATTTATCACTTTCTTCTTAGGAGGTAGATATTCTAGCACCCTCCCTTCCCCCCATTGGAAGGCTGTGTGCAGAATCTGAGAGGTAAGGACTGGAAGGTTCAGCAGGAGGGCAATTCCATACTGGAATCTTGTGCTCAAAGGCCAAAAGGGCCTCCTTTAAAAATGTTTTCATTGACAGCATAGTGTGTTTTTATTAATAATCCTGGTCATTCTTTATATTTTGCCTAATGTTATGTTTCTTTTTCTTAAATTTTTGAAGTAAGTGTTGCATTGACATTGTTCAAAAAATTTATAAAGGAAAATATTCCTCATACTTTTACCCCCCACCTGCCTGGTTTACTCATCCATCACATCCCAACCAGTAATAATGATGATTAGTTTCTCATGTGTCCTTCCAGAGGTTCTTTACATTTTACCATTAAACATGATACATGATTTTATTTTCTTACCCTCTCAGTGACAAGAGGAAATATACCATGCCAATTATTCTGTACTTTGTTTTAACTGCTTAATACATCTTAAATATTTTCTTATATCAGTGAATAAAGAATGTCTTCATTATTCTTCTGTCTGCATAATTTACAGTTGTAAGGCAGTACCTTAATTTATTTATCTAATACTTTGTGGATGATAGTTTAGATTATTTTCTGTTTTTTGATGTTTATAATCATTGCTCTAATAAATAAACTGTACATGGTGCTACACACTTTTCAAGGAGCAGGTTTATTATGTCTAAATTTAGAAAAATTATCTGGGTTTTAGACAAAAAAGGAGCTATACCAGTACTCTACAAGAATGTTAAGATTTTACTCTTGGTTATTCTATCTTATATACTGGCTAAATCTTCCTTAACTCACAGAATAAATTATAGTACAACATATAGACAGAGAAAATTGTTAAAGAACATGTCAGTGTCATGAAGTTTCTGATGGATTGTATTAAAAATTTCTGATGGATTGTATTAAATTTATTAGAGCAATGATTATAAACATCAAAAAACAGAAAATAATCTAAACTATCATCCACAAAGTATTAGATAAATAAATTAGGGTACTGCCTTACAACTGTAAATTATGCAGATAGAAGAATAATGAAGACATTCTTTATTCACTGATATAAGAAAATATTTAAGATGTATTAAGCAGTTAAAACAAAGTACAGAATAATTGGCATGGTATATTTCCTCTTGTCACAGAGTAGTGGCCTACTCTGTGCATAATTTCCTACACACAGGGCTTTACTCTTAATTCCAAACCAATCTCCACCTTCTAGATGCTTCTCCAGAGTCTTTCAACATCTCTATGTTTGGCACTAAGGTTCACTTGATCACTAATATTGAATACCTAGCAATTATCCAGACCCCTCTCTTTCCCTCACCTCCTACATACAAGCCGTCAGCAGATTGAACTCATCCTGAGTCCATCACCACCACTGATACCATCTTGTGCTCCCCCTGCACTGCTGGGCTAATGCCCTCACTCATGTCCTGTCTCCACCTGACCCCACACTACTCACCTGAACAACCAGAGTGTTTTTTTGAGAAGGCAAATCAGGTGTCAGTGCCTGGCCCCTGTGACCAGCTCCGACACCCGTCTCCCTCCTCCAGCTCATTCACTGGGTCCCACCCACACCTGCTGCTACTGCTGGAACATGAGACTGGTTCCCTCCTTAAGGCTTTGCAGTTGTCCTTTCTGCCTTCACCAGACCTTCGTGGAAACTCAAGTAGTATTGTCTTAGAGGTGTCCTCCTTATCATCTCAGAAATGGTGTCTCCATCAATCTCTATCCCTGTGTTGTACTTATTTGGTTCATAGGACTTATCATTGATGATGGGTACTTTTCTAAGGATTTGCTGCTATCTTTTACACTAGAATGAGACTCTGTTCGGCAGATTCTGGACATTCTCATGCCCTGCTATGTACATAATACTCTTTCCTGACATGTGATAGGCATACAACAAATAGCTGTGGAAAGAGCAGATGGATTACAAAATAAAATATTTCTGCAAACTTTTTGCATAGTTTTGGAAAGGGTTTCAGCTCATAGAAAAGTTCTTCAACGTGAACAGCTTTCATATTGTCTGATGGTTCTAGTTAACTGGCCATAGAGGGGATGGGAAATCATTCTGGCAGATAGGATAGCCCTTCCAATGCGAGAAGGGCAGCATCCTCTAAGAAGGGGAAGCAGCCCAGAATGACTGTCTGCAGGGAACAATGGGGCAGGGGCTAGACTGTGCTTCTCAGTGTGCTGTGTGGACTGTGAACTGTTTACTACCGTGCTGTGGATGAGGCAAAGAAAGGAATAAAAATATGTATTGTAGAAATTCTTACAGCAATTTCACAAAATAATTTTGTTTCTTAAACCTAATAATGATAAGGTTCATTTTTTGTGTTTTTTTTGTTTTCATTTATTTCAGTAGTTTATTTATTTATAAAATCATTGATCTGCAAGAAATTGGTCATTAAAAACAAAACAAAACGAAACTGACCCTTTGGTGTGGATAGTTTGTGTAGCTCTGGGTTGGAACTTGTGAACCAAGTTAAAGATTTCAGTCTTCCTCTTGTGAGAAATCAGTGTAAACTGCAGGAAATGCTCATGTAGTTAGCATACTAGTTGACAGTTTGAAGAGGAGGAGAGAAGTTTTAGGCACAGATTTCTTTTACATCAGTAATGACTGAGTAAAATCAAGTTATATGCACTTACAGGAAACTAGACTGTGGGTTGATGTGTTCTCGTTGTTCTAGAGCCTAGTTTATTATAGAGAGAAGCTCAATAATATTTGCTGAATTAAATTACAACTATAATTCAGAACAGACATTCTTGAAGGTTTCAGCCTGCGACCCCCTGGGAGCACTCTTACCACTCCCTTTTGGACCCTTGGTTTGTCTAAGCTTCAGTTTCAAGAGGGAGGAAGGCCATCTGCAAATGCTGAGGGTGGAGAAGTCGGGCAGGGACAGGGCCTCATGGGGACATACTTCTTTGGATCTCCAGCTTTGAACAGTTTGTGGAGTGGTCTTTTAAAATGGCTAGGCCCATAATACATAACAACGACTCCCACCATTAGGTACAATTATAATGTACCAATAAAAAAATATGAAAAAAATGGCTAAGAACAAGTGGTGGGTGGGAAGGCATTTAAACAGTTGTGCATCTGAGTTACAATCTTGTGTCTCCAGCTGATTCTAGATTGAATTTTAAGCACTTTGCTTTCATTCCTCACAAGCAACCATCAGTTACCACAGCAGTACCCAGTTCTGTGTTAGATTTCAAACTCAATCATTCTGGAGTTATGGAGAAAAATCAAGGGTAAAGGACTAGAGTTGGCCTATACTCATTTCACTTGATCACACGGAGAACAAAACTACCAGAGCATAAACCCCAGTTTTTGTCAAAGACAATTAAATGCTAACTCACTTCAGTAAAACCACCAAGACCCAGGTATTTATTACAATACCTTTCACTACGTTGTCCTTAGCTTGACGACTGAAATCTGTGAGCAGTTGTCCCTGCCATTAGTGTGAGTTACCAAGAATCCACCCGTAATTCTATTCTTCTTTTACTCTGTTATGTCCCAAAGAGGAGCATGTCAGGGTTGTGGGACTCTCATGATAATGACTTATCCCATCAAGCCTCAATAATCTTCTAATGGAGAAAAGCAGTGGCATGGATTATTTGAAACAAGGGATAATCCTAAGTGATGCGTTTAGAATTCCTGTTTTTTTTTTTTTTTTTTTAAGAATAGCTCTCCCCTACGTACAGTTAAAATCAGGTTGCTTCCCTGGTTGACAGCAGGGGGCAGCAGATCAGAGTTCTCTGAAAGTGGTTTCAAGGATGGAAAATTTGTGATGGAAAAATCCCCAAAGCACTTAAATCTAAATATGGAAAAACCTAAGACTCAATTCCTCATTTTAAATTTATTTTATAAAAGAGGAGAGCAGAGTTTAGTGAAAAAAGAATTCTTCTGAAAAGAATTATTTTCAGTTCACGTTCTACGTTGCATTTGTTCTATGGTTCTGAGGGTATTAAGTTGCACCTTATGGAATTGCTGTTTTATTGTGAGTCAGAAGCTGTTAAATACTGGCAATTTCATAGGGTTGGACCTAATAGTCTGGAGCGGGATGTAGACATAGGACTACTCTTCAAGAGTGCATGCGGGAAGGTTCAGGTAGACTCACAGCGGCAGCCCTTGGTTCTGAGAAACGGCGGTGAGTCCTTTGAATGGATAATAAGACCAGTGTCTGTCTATTCCCCCTGCATCTGCCTTTCCTTGCTCACCACAACTGGACCACAGATAACCCAAATTCCCATAGTACCTGTTGTCCCCACTTGTTTTTTATTCTGTCCTGGTAATCTGTGAATACTCACCCTGCTGTCCCCATCTTTCTTACTGCTCATCAGATCAAGACAGAACCGGGGCTAAAATCAGAGGCTTGCACAATAGTCCTCTTTCTGACAAAGTCGTCATTTCAAAAACAAGACTTTTATGTGAGTTGCTGAGACCAAGTGAGACCCTGATATGTTCTATTTGTGGTTCTCTAATTATGGTCCCCGGACCAAAAGTATCAGCCTTGCCTGGGAACTTGTTGGAAAAGCAGATTATCAGGACCCTAAACCTACCAAATCAGACATTTCAGGGCAGAGTCCAGCAATCTGAACTTTAACAAAACTTCTGGGGCAATTTGGATGCATGCTAAAGTCTGAGAATTACTGGACCAGATCATAAAACTGAGTTTCTCTTTTGATTTTTACTTTATCAGTTGCCTGTGTAACCTCCTTTTCCTAGATGGTTTCTAATTTCTTTTCCAGCATCTTCAAGCTCAACTTAATCCCAGAATTGAAACTGGGACTCTGTTATATGTAGATCGACTCCCAGTGGCCAGATATCAACCTCCTGGGATGTGGATCCACACACAAGGCCCCTGCTGCCCACGTGTTGAAACCCATGAAGCTGGCCTTTAGTGTCAATGACAACTGGAGTTGGTGGTGCCCTGTGGATTTAGTGCTTTGCCTACCTACACGAACCTCCTGTTGATTAGCTACACTCCTAAGAATTGTCCCAGCCTATATCTGGTCCTTCTAAAACGTATTAGGACAGAACAACCATCTTTGGATTTGAAATAAGCTATATGCTTTCCAGGTTGCTGAAAATTGTATCTGAGTAGTTAAAATAAGAGGAATTGTTAGACTCTGTCATTCAGAGTGAATAATTTTACTCAAAATAATTTTACTAAAAGAGGCTCAACTATTTAATTTCTTGTGAAAAGGCATTTTATACTTGCTTAAACCTTTCATCATGTTCATCTGTGTCACGAAATGGAGGAAAAAGCAAAGACATCTCATATAAATGTGCATTTTGAGAAGGAAATGGTATTATTTAAGTACAACTTCAATTTTTCTTTCAGATAACACCTGCTTGCTTATTTGTCCATTTCCCTGCTAGACATTGAACTCCTTGAGGAAGGAAATTTTGGTCTTGTTTAGCCTGTATTTCCAGCACTAGCTTATAGGATGGTAGATGACCAGTAAATGTTTGACAAAGAAATCAATGGAAAAAGATGCACACACACATAAACTCATTAAATAAACTCTAGTTTATTTAAATTATTAAATGCTACTAAAATAAAAGTGGATTGCTTACATTTGACCGTGAGTGTCTACAGTTATGGTCGAGATGGGGAGATAGAGTTGAATTAATGCCATTGTTGGTGTTTCTGTCAATAAAGGACCTGGCAAAGCTGTGCCCTTGGGATGCGGGTCATCATGACAGTATGGCTGGAAAGACCTCAAAGAACCTCTATCCAATCTCTTTTGTGTTTTGGAGGAGGAAACAGGCCTATAAAGGTGAAATCAATTTTATAAGGTCACTGAGTTAGTGGCAGACCTAGAACAGAGAGCCCAAACTTTCTGACATTCAATCTTTTCACAGTCTGCTTTGAAAATAGTTTTTGGTGATTATTTATAATGATAGAACCACATTGGAAATGATAAATTTTTTTTCCCAAATCCTTTTTTCGAGGTTATAAATATCTTTAAAAAATGACAAGATACTTCAGAGCCGTATGCTCTGATGTATTTAAATTATTCCTATCTGTTTCCTTTAAGAGAAACGTGCTATTTTTTTTTTCCTAAAGAAATTGAAAGATGCAATGTTTCCAAGCTTATAAATGAAAACTTTCTTGGACACTGCGTGACCCAATTAGCTCAAATGTTAACTAGAGGGTTCCTGAGAAGATCAGTGAGTTCATATGCATCCTAAACACTATTTCCTTTAATTTCACTTGAAATGAAATAAATAGAATAGAAACAAGATGCCAATTTTTGTCTATCAGATCCCAAAGATAAAAAAGAGTGACAGTGTTTTGGGAGGGCAGTTTGTTGATAGATTCAAACTTCCAAATGCACATGTCCTTCTGTTACTAAGTTCACTAATTTTTTCCACTGATGATAAAATTAGAAAGAGGCAAAGATGTCCATACGCAAAGATGTTTATCCCACTCTTATTTTGAGTTCTGAAAAACTAAAATCAACTTAAATACTTGTAAATAGGGGATTAATTATATTCATTATGATAACCCATACAACAAAATGCTATGTAGCTATTTAAAAACATAAATCACATTTACTGATATTGAAAGATTTTCAGGACACAGGGAGAAGGAGAAAAAGTAGGGTTCAAGGCCTCAGATATAATATGACTCTCTCTATGAAAAGTGTGTTGTGTGTGTTAGAGAGAGAGGAGAGGCAGGGACAGAAAGATTACAGAGACATGTATAAGAATTTCCCTTAAAAATGTTACCTGTGATGCCTGAATTTTATTTTGTCCTTTGTGTTTCTTGAACTTCATACATAAGCAGGTAGAAGCTCTATCATTAGAAAGAAAGAAACCCGAAAGATCTATCTTCACATTTCAAACAAAATGAAGCTGAATAATGTTTTGATATTGCCAAATTCTTCTTTATAATATTTTGAGGAAGGAGCATTAGGCAAGTTCATTAAAACATCTCAAAAGCCACAAGGGATAGGGTTTCAAATAGCATTTGATTTGATCATTATTCCAAGTTGGAATATAGAGGTTCGTTCCAATCATGTCTGAACTTTTAAAAAAGGATGCCATTGATGAACTAATTCGTGACTCCAGACTTTTAAAAATTAATTTTTGAAATTGATCAATAAACCTGAATTTATTGTGTACAGCATGACATTTTAAAATATGTAAACACAGTGGAGTGGCTAAATCGTACTAGCTCACATGACTTTACCTCTCATACTTGTTATTTATTTGTGGTGAGAAGACTTAAAATCTATTTTCTTAGCAATTTTCAAGAACACAATACACTGTTATTAACTACAGTCATCAAGTTGTACAGTATGTCTCCTGAGCTTATTCCTCCTATCTTGTGACATTTTGTATCCTAGACTAATATCTTCCAAAATTCCCCAGTCCCCAATCCCTAGTAAACACCCTTCTACTTTCTGTTTTTATGAGATTTAACTCTTTAAGATTCCACCTATAAGTGATACTACGCATAGTTACCCTTCTGTGCCTGGTTTATTTCTCCTAATGTAACGAATAACCCTGGACTCTGATCTGTATACATTTTGTAACATTTTCAGCTGTGATGGTTGTTCTGGACCATGCATATTCTTCCCGCTCATGTACCCAGTGACTCTACAGCAGTCAGGGAATCGATAGGGCCACCAGTCGCATAACTGATAGGAGCACATGTGCTTTCCACGCAGGAGCTGTCATCCATCGCACCAGCCAAGGCTGCTAACACTGGCACTTGAGAGAGCTTGTCCTAGATTTGGTGACTGGAGGCAGTGGGGCAATGCACAAACCTCTTTTTGAGAAATCTAATTTCAACACCAGTGAAATATCTATTACTAAAAACCAAGCACTTCAAATAATAATTTTAACTGAAATTGGAAGTTAGACTGAAATTTAGAAACGTTGATAAAATACAAATGGAATTTTCAGTTGTATGTAATAATGTCAGAGGTCTTCACTTTTCCCTCCATATTCAAGGTATAGGAAGGAGGCATCTGGCGTTGGGTGAGTGAGGGGGAGAGTGGTGGGAGCTCAGTAAACCTTTGTGGAATGAACCTATGTCCACTTTACATTGAACTTTACTACGGGTCAGAGTGACCTAAGGTGCCTCATCCCCAGAGACTTGATGTGAATGGCTTTGGGGAGCCCCTGAATTTGCTGCTGAGTGATGCTGCTGGTCTGTTGCTCTTAGGGTCACTTGAGTAGCATTGCCTTATATTGCAGTCTGTTCTCTGCATCTTCTCTCATCGGAGGGCTTCGGCCATGGCCTACTCTGACATGCCTGAGGGAGAAGGAACGCTTCTCTATCTGGGAAAATTGTTCTAGTATCAAGAAGGACACACTGGGACATAGAAGAAGGGGCTCCTCTCTAGACCAGTTCTGCTAAATCTGGCCTGGCAGTGCATGAACACAGCAGATGCCCTGACCAGCTTGCTTTCACATCCAGTCTGCACCACCTCTATCCAGGCTGAGCAGGTTGGCATACAATTCATACACACAAATAACTGCTGCTCCAGAGGATATCCTACATGTATTTGCAATACAGTAAAAGTTGCATTTTTATATAGCACATTTTTGCACAAAGGGGCATAGAAAGATTTGTGGTATGTGTATGATTATACATATTTATATGAGATTGGAAGGATTGTGTACTGAACCAGGGGTTAAGCTAAACATCTGTTGGGTAAACCAGGCAATTTAGGAAAAAGCAGTACTAGAGAGACTCAGCATTGGTGAAACCTCTATTATGTACCATGTATATTAAGAATGTTCACACACACTGTCTCAATGAATCCTTAGCACAAGTGACAGGATAAAGTCATGTCACTACTATCTTTATTCTGTGGATAAGGTTTCTGAGTTTCAGAGGTGAAACAACTTACCCAGTAGAAATGATTTTATTGAATGGCAGATCTGGGATTAGAATTATCATATACTGTCTTCAAGATCTCTCCTTTGCCCCCATATACCAATTGATACATCAAGGAACAAGTGAAAAATGCTTAACAAGAAAATAGTAAGCTGGTGCATGCCTGTAATTCCAGTGACCCAGCAGGCTGAGGCAGGAGGATTGGGAGTTCAAAGCCAGCCTCAGCAACTTAGTGAGGCCCTACGCAACTCAGTGAGATCCTGTCTCTAAATAAAACACAAAAAAGGATGGGAATGTGGCTCAGTGGTTAAGTGGCCCTGGGATCAATCCCTAGTACAAAAAAAAAAAAAAAAAAAAAGGAAATATTAATAGTTTGAAGCTACTTACAATTTGTATTCTATAGGTCATTTACTACTATGATTGTGTGGGGTTTTGCTGAGTAGACAGAAAAAGACTCAATACTAATACTCTTCACTATTTGGAAACTACCAGTCTAACATATGGATTGTCTTATGTAGTAGAAATTGATTGAATAAATGTACTTTTTAAACTTTTTTTTTAAATAGTGCAATCTCATAAATTAAAGTTATGTGTTTATGTGCCTTCCTGTTACAAATGGTCAAATGTCAATTTTGAAGCATTTTAGATAGCAAAGGGCCAGAGTTTGACAGAATTTACCTGGCTATGAATCAAACTCAGAAGAAAAATCAAGTTTTTGAAAGTCTGGTGTGATCTTGTTATTATAATATGAAATGGAGGAGCTGAGGGAGCGATTGAGGTGAGACAATTTACTTGAGCTCTAAGTCACAATATGAAATTTAGGACTGTGACTGTGGCTAGTATAAATTATTGAAAATTATTACAATTTTTAAAAAAATATAATAATATGGGAAAATGATAATGTGTAATGTTATGTGAAAAAACAGCAGAATCAAAGTGTATATGCAATTTTAATTCAATTCGGGAAAACCATATGTACATTAGAAAAAAGATCTTAAGGAACTACAAAAAGAAATAGTAGTAATGGCTATATTTGGGATGTGTGTATGGGTTACTTTTTGTTTTCTTTTAAAAACTTTTATGTATTTTTTGTGGTTTATTTTATGCCATAAGAAAGCATTTATTATTTTAATAACAGGAAATGCACATTAAAAAATGCTTAATCACTGATTCTTTGTCTACCTATCAAGGCTTACAGGAAGTAACAGTAATATTGGTCATTATCATGGTAGTCTACCTTCTACTGTGTGTCTCCAGGTGTGTCTCTGTATGTGGGAGAGAGAGAAAGGGAGTCATAGAGAAAGAAGAGAAAGGAGGAGGAGGAGGAGGAGGAGGAGAGAAAGAGGAAGAGGAAGAAGAAAGGAGAGGGAGATAGGGTAGGGTGTAGTGATGGTGTTGGAATTGAGCTGAATAGTTGCTTATTGCAGACATTTCCCCTCCTTAAGAGTTCTGGAATGGGGTTCCCACATTGGCAAAGTACCTCACCATCTTTCAAGATGAAAGAGGTTAATCCATTTCAGATGGGTTTATCTACTCTTGCACAGGTGGAAGAGGAAGGAGAGGAGGAATATTTTGTCTGAGTAAGAGAGAATCTCTCTGTCGTGTTCTCAGAGGATAAAGTGAGTTAATTAACTAAAATAGTGCTGGCATTTAGGAAATGTTAGTTATTATTACTGAAACAAAAGAAGTCTCTTTTGTTTTGTAACGTAAGCTTTGAATCTAATGATCCTCCCACCTCCTCTTCACCCCTACCCCAACCTAATTTTTCCCTGTTAACTTTCAGGAAAATCTTTGTTTTGCAAAAGAAGTTGAACTTCCAACAAATTCGAATTGCTAGGAGGACTGGACATAATTACATGTAATTTCCTTGAGAGAGAGAAGGGACAGGGTGTCACGTGCCTTTCTAAGAGCCTAGTCACCAGGAAGGATCAAGAGGAGCAGGAATTTATGCGCCTCTTGAACTACCAGCCTTTCTGCATGTGCGCTCTCTGGGATTACCTTGAAACACTTAACCCTGACTCCTTGACTATCAGTGATCAGCTCTAAAACATGGGCTGGGCTTTTGGAATATAAAACTAAGAGGAATAAATCTAACGGCTTGCTCAATGATAGCATGAATTACCCTCATCACCCACTTAGATTTCAGGCATATAAAACTATCAGTGGGCTGAATGAGGTTGTAAATTATACTAAAATGGAATTGGTGGCAGATTACAGTAACATAATCGGTAAACACATGTTTATTGTTCCCCTAATATATATCTGAGGTACTAAAGGAAGCAAATGAAATGTAGAAAAGAAGCTACCCCTCTCAAGGAGCGTTGAGTAAGCTGGTGTAATGGAGTTTACCAGTTGCAAAAGTAGAAACTTCATATTGTTTTATATTTAGGCAAATACTAGTGAATTCCAAATAAAGTGTGGAGATCAGTTAATTGTAATATTCCAAAGAATCCATGTTGGTTCATTAACTGGGACAAACCTACCAGAGTAATGAGTTTAGAAATAGGGAAGGCTGAGTGTAGATGCCCTCAGTGTTTCTGAGTAGATCTTACTTTAAGGGTTTTTGCTTTCATAGGGCTACTCAACACTCAGGAGGTTTTGAGCATTTGAAACAGGAAAGAAGCAGGAAGGTCAGGTTTGTTAAGTGCAGATTGATAGTGTTGTCTCGTCTCTGGACTTGAGTTCATTTTTCTGGAACATGGGATGATACCTATCAGTTCTAGCACAGCTTGGTTTCTTTGTCTGTGTTCAATGGCACGGCAGCAGCACCACCTCCACCTCCATCCCTGTAACTTCCATGAATTTCACCATCTCCACCTTCACCACCTCCACAGCCTCCTCTCCTCCATCTGCACCTCTACACCACCTCCACCACCTCCTCCACCAGTTCCAATGTCACCTTTTTGAACAGCACCACTACCACCATCACCACATTAAATATGACAATAGAAGGTTTCAAAAGAGGTGAGCATTTTTAGGATGAACTCTAAAGAGGTGAGAATACAAAATGAAGCAAGTCTTCTGAAATTGAGTTTCGTGGAGATGAAATTGCTCAGGAATATATATATATATATATATGCAAGGAGTGCTAGTGGACCACCCTTGTGTCCACTGTGTTCAGGGAGTTAGATGTTAAATGAGGCACCTGCCTATTCCTAACTTGGATGAATGAGAGGTTAGAAGACACTTAATCTGCTAATCCCTTCAAAACTGTGCTTTTGCACAAAAGGCCTTCGAATCCTATTACTCCAGAGATTCAACAAGAGTTGTCTAGTATAAAATTAAATCAAAACGATGAATCCAAACCTCTAAACCATCCTTTAACACCTTGGTTAGGTAAGGAAAATAACATTTCTAATAAAACTGTCTGCGTCCATTTGTCCATTGGCCTTGGCATTATAAAGTTCATTAGCATATCCAAACGAATGTGTCAACAGGAAAAACACCACAAAGAAACTCAATGAAACAGGTGAATAGTTTGAGTGGGACAGAGACAGCTCCAACGTAGAATTGCCTCAAGGAGGGGATGCGGGTGTGGGCTGAAAGCTCTAAATTCCTTTCTTAGATGTTTAGAATTTATGGATGACACAGCTCCATCTCAGAAACTGACTTGTGCGGCATGCTGCATTTGGTGATTGCTCTCAGACCTGCAACGGCAGCTTCCTGCAGGCTGAGACTAGTGCTGGACTGTCTCATCAGACCCCAGTCTTAAATCTCCTCTGTAGTTCAGCGTACAGTCACCTATGTATTGCATTCAAGGTTAAGTTCCCAGGTGGCAATTGTCAGAAGTGTTTTCTTCACAGGAACCGGAGAACACCAGCCCTGAAAGGATGGCCTGCCTAGCAAGTGACTCCGAGACTGAATGGGGAAAATGCTGCTTTGTGCTGTTGGAACTACATTTGACTTGGGGTCATTTGGGTTCCTTTGAGACATTCACTGCACCTGGGAATTAGGGTTCAGTTTCCTTGTCTTAAACATCAGGCTTTCTGTGTGGTCTTCTTTTTTATGGTGATGGGAGTTCCAGAATAAAAACTTTTTATTGAATAGACTTCTTTCCAAATGATGCTTGCAAAAGAAACCAGGAGCTAACATCTCTGAGAACAGGATTAACGCCTTCATAAGGGAGTGCTGGTAACAGCTTCCTAGTGCAGGGGTTCTCACCATGTGGTCTCTGGACCAGAGTACTCACACCCCCGAGAACTTGTCAGAAATGAAAATTTTGCACTGGACCAGAAACAGGGCTGTGGCCCTATAATTTGTGTTAATGGGCAGCCTTGAAGTCTTAGACTAAATCAAGCTCTTCAAAGGGTTCAGAAAAGAGAAAAGAAAATACTTAGGTTTGGGGGATTAAAGCTTCAAAGGAAGTGTGAAGGAAGTGGAGGCTGCAGTTTCCGGTCCTCACGCACGTGCCTTTCTGTATTAACCACAGATGCACAGGCTTTTTAGGACTGGAGGGGAACCTAGACTTTACAGCCCACTGATATCCCTTATTTATACAGAAGCAGAGAGGTCAAATGTATTGAGAATTCCCATTTCTAAACTTCTTCCATTACTTAAAGCCAAACAGCTCAGCTAACATGCCTCTAGCTGTGAAAAGATCTCATCAGTGCCGCCATGAGTGTCCCTTGATTCTCACTGAGTGACCAGGCAGATCTGGGTCTCCTTTAGAATGGTCAGAGAAGAGCAGTGTGTAATGGTGCACACCACATGCACAGATTTGGCAAGCATCGATCCACACGAAGAATGAGTTCATAACACTTTTTATCAATTTATGATCCTCTAAATGAGAGTAGATTAAAAAAATAAAATGAGAGTGGTATGACAATAGCCCAATAGTTCTCCCTGAGCTCATCCCAGAAATGCTTGGTGTGGGGGTTACTCAGCTTTTCAGAAGCTGCAGAACTGGATTTTTTTTTTTTCCCCACTAGAATTTCAGAGAGAAGGATAGAGTACCTGCTAACTTTTTTTTGTTGGATACCAGTCCATGCAGGAAATCTGATTTTTCTTCTGAAGGATGGTATACAGAGAAGGTCATGTACAAGGAGCCTGGACTTTGGAAGTATGGTAGTTGCATGGCAGCTAGCCATGGATGAGGAAGAGATGAATGAGTTTGGGATGGGTAGGAAGAGCGAGAGAAAGAGGGGGGGGGAGAGAGAGAGAGAGAGAGAGAGAGAGAGAGAGAGAGAAAGAGAGAGAGAGAGAGAGAGAGAGAGAGAGAGAGAGAGAGAGGGGGGGGGGGAGGGGTTGGGGAGAGAGAAGGAGGAGGAGGAGGAGAGGTAGAGGGAGGTTGATTTGAGCATGGTATGAGAGAGAAAGCTTAATGAGAGGGAGGAGAGCTATAGAAAGCTTTTGAGACGCTTTCTGTGCAAAGTGCTACAGGGTCCCCTGAGCCGCCACTGTCAGGAAACTTCATTAATGATCTACAGTGTTCTAGGCTTGTGTCTTGACTGCTGCTTCTTTGAAATGATACTGAGCATAGTTTGGACTGTGTGGAGCTCCAGTCATACCTTGGCTACAGAATATTCCATATAGTTAATTCATTTCTCTCTAAAGGAACCTTATGCCCCTTTTTTGCTCTGCTTGTATTTTTAGAGAAAGTTAGAACTTCTTAAGTGTGACTTGGATTCAATTCACACAGACTTAGCGACATTTCCTCCTCATTTGTTGAAGATTAAAGAACCTAATACATTTGCACAGTAGTGTGGGCTCATTATTTTAGTTCAATGCTCTTGTGCCCAAGGAGAAATAAATGATCTGCTACAAGTATTCAAGATTTTAAGATTTAAAAAACAGGAGGAAAATCTAGGTGTGGGGGTATACTTCAGTAATCCTAGGAACTTGGGAGGCTGAACCAGGAAAAAAAATGAATAGAAATAGCAGTATTCTTTTCCCCCCAAGCCATTTAATGAGTACTTACTATGTGCCATATACTGTGCTAGATTGGAGACAGGCCAGATAAATAAGACATAAGCATTGGTTCCATACTTTCAAAAGGATTGAAATAAAAGATAATGACTAACACAGTGGCAGTATGAAAAATGGCATATGATAGCAGTATGTCAATGGTGGGACACTGGATTAGAACCACTTATTATTTATAGTATGCAAAGCATTATGATCAACAGTTTACCAATTTATTTATTTATTTATTGTGGTAAATGTACAGAGCCTATTTCCATTTTAGTCATTTGATGCGCACAGATCAGGGGCATTCAGTACATTCACACTCTTCTGCAATATCAACACTGACCTGATTCTGCAATGTTTTCATCTTCCTGACCCAGAACTCTGTATCCAGTAAGCAAGAACTCCCTGTTGCTCTCTTCTCCAGCCCTCGGCGTCCAGCCTAGATTCCCCTGTGTGTGTTCTTGTATTATGTTTGTATCTCACTGCAGCCCTTCATGGAATATTCAGAATGATTCCACCAGGCTGGTAGCCCTCCCCATATTTTCAGAAGAGGTAACTGAATAGGGTGTTAGTTCAAAAGTCAGAGTTCATAAGTACCATGATCTGGATTTGAGCCTCATTCTGAAGAGGATCAAAGCCCAGGTTTCTAACCAGGTCTTGGGTACTTGGTTTTGTTTTAAACTATTTTTTGGCTATTGCTCACAGCTTCTATAGTAAAGGGACGTCTCTCCCTTTGAAAAGAACAAGACTATTAATCAGCTATTTCAAACAGAGAGTTGATAGGAGAAAGAGGGCCTGAATTCAAGGTTCACTTGCTTTTTACCACTTGGAGATTTAAAAAAATGTTGCTGCATGTTTACACTTCTACTAGTCAGTTGGAGCCTCTTATAAAGTGGTCACCTGACTGAAAATAATCGTGACAGACTTGTGTCTGCTCCAAACAAGGTCCTCATCCACGCCAGCCCCCAGGCTCCTTTTGGCTGCTATTTCCTTTGTTTTCGAGCACCTGCAGCCTGAGGAGTGCCTCTCTGAACCGATGCACACCTCCTGGCTGCTCTGGAGTGGTTGCCAGACCAATGACCACACGGCAGGAATGGAACACGGCAGGAATGGAAAGCATGACTGGCCCGGGCTGGAGCCTGCGTTATTCCTTCTGCGCATGCTCAAAGCTCGCAGCACTTGTGAGGCTGTGGTACCGACTCTGAGGGACCTAATGTCCTTCTTTTTGAGTCTATTGGCCCTCACCTGCCTCACGTTGCACTCAGATTCTTTCTGTGCCCAGGCATATGAGACGGATGGATTTCCAGGACCCTGTCCTCCCTAGAGCACACACGTCAAGGCCAATGGACAGGGACAAAGCTCACCTGTGCAATGAGACTTCCTATTACCAGTCTGGTCTAGCACTAGGAGGGCAGCTGCCACTTGATGAGACATAGAGAGAACTTGTGTGGTAAGCTGAGCTAGAACACCCAAAGGACACAGTAATCAAGGTGACCTCTTTTGCTCTCTGTTCTGTCTTTTCATGATAACTACACTGATGTGATGGGGAAAGAGCAAATACTTGGCATCAGAAGGTCTGGGTTCCAATTCTAGTTCAGCTATTTATGAGCTGTGTGTCTTTGAGCAATGTATTAATATCCTCTGAACCTCAGATTTCTCATCTGTAAAATGGGGATAGCAATAACACTGACATCGAAGGTCACTTAACAGACAAGTAATGTTATATCTGTCAAACACGTGCTAAAGTACCATACAAGAATTGATCATTTTTTCTGTGTTTACTTTTAGAACCATACTTAATTTTCTACTTATGGCACATAAATTTTGCTCATTTAAACAAGTTTCTTTATATTGGGTTAGCTCTGTCATCAGCATTTGCCTTGAACAAGCATTCATGGTATGCCCAGTGGTGACCTTGGCATTGGGGAAACAAATCATTCCATCTCTTAGCACAGAGATACTCAAGCTAATACTTAGGTCTTGCAAAAATGGATGAATTGTTCATTTGTTATACAATTAAATGAATCACACTACTTCCTCATTTCCTAAAATGAAATCATCTAATGAATCTGATGAACAAAGATGAAACTGACTTTTAATTCATTTATTCAGAGCATTTAAATGTGAATTACCCTGCCACAAATTATTGTTAGGAGAACAGAAACTCATGCTTTGTTGTAGCATTTAGATATGGAATCTCAAGTTTCTACTCACTGGAAGCTAATTCTCTGGGAGCTTAATTCTGTAAGCAATGCTTTCTCTACCATGTGGTAGAGAATCACAATAAGACAGAGTAGGCAGTGAGTGCTAAGCATGTGACATCTGTGGCCCACTGCTGTCATTATATATGAGACAAAAACAAGGCTTGGATTCTTAGATGCTTAAGTCAGACAAAGGTCTCTTGAATGTCTCAGTCACAACATTCAGCACAATGCTTAATTCTACCAGTTGTGCACCATCTCCCTTTCCTTTCCATTTCAACCGTTCAAGTTCCCTAGGCAAAGCAGAAGGAAGTAGAACCCAATAAATCTTCCCTAGTAAAACTGGGTAATTCAAATATTTAGGGCAAGAGGTTCCCCTTTCAAAGGAACTCTCAACAAACTCGCCAGACTTCTAGGTCCTCCCAAAGAAACTGTAGTGACTGTAAAAGTTTATAAACTTCACTCCACTGAAATTATAGTTAGAATCACTTATGAAGCACAGACTACTTTTCTCAATAGAAAACACATCATTGAAATGTCAGTGTATTTGCATCAGGAAGCATTCCAAATTTTAGGGAATAGAGAGCATACTCAGAAATTTTAGAAATGTATTCACAGGCATTTCTGTTGGAAGAACAATTATGAACTCAGATAATAGCAGACTATTGACTTTGGAGATCCATGAAAGATGGAAAGTTTGTACTCAATTCAACCTTCTAAGAAGAAAATTTTGTTCAATGAGAGTTAAGAGGCACTCTGGTCTTTATTAGAAAGGTTCAGCCAGTCTGACAACTTGATTTTGAATCCAGTTGTGGAGACTCAGTCAGTTTTCTTTTGTCTTAATAGTTCATCATTTGTGAAAATGGGGATAAAAATGAAATGTCTGGGAAGGTCTAACATGGTATATACAAAGAACTTAATAAATGTGTTTCTCCTTCCCACCCCCTTTTTCTCCAGTTCAATAAATACTTTTTTATAACACTAATTGTGCTCCTTAAAATCACTTGGTAACATGTTCCTGCTATTGAGTTTGCACACCAATCCAATTCTTGCAAATCTTGTAATAGTTCAGTTTATGCCCACATGAGGTCCTTTTAGCAGTTTTCCACTGTTGGTCAAAGAAGGAACATAAATGTTTATCAAATACCTACAATACACTGAGGTGCTTCCTCATAACAGTCTGCAAGCCCCAATTCTAAACAGACAGAAACAGAAACTTACTGAAATACAGTGAAGTGCAAGATTACAAAACGAATAAGTGGCAGAATCAGGACTTGAACTCAGATCTCCTGGGCTCTCCCACTATGTCCTCTTCACAATGCAAGGCTGCCTTTCAATACATTTATTTCTTGATATCTTCTTGTATTGCTAATCTTCAAATCATATTCAGAATGAGAAAAGTTGTGGAATGCTTGCACTCAGTTGGTCTCTCATTCCACAGTCCACTTTGGATACAATGGGATAAAAAGTTGCCGTCATTTTGCAACCAGCTCTCCCATGGTCTAACTGCAGTTCTCCTATCCCGTCTCCAGTACCCAGGAAGCGGCTGGCACAGTGGGGATTCTCAGCTTGCTCTTATTTGGGCATATTTAGTACAGTGCTAAGTGGCTGAAAGCTTGAGCACTAGGTCACCAGGCCTGGGACAGATTTCTGGAGTGATGACTCAGCTTTCTGAGCTGGTGTCCCCCCCAGGGAGGATATTTGGAATAGCTATTAAGAGCACAGATTTTAATTCCTGGTTAAATTTCTTTCTCTGTCATTTAATATATTGGTCCCTTGAACAACTTTCTTAATGTAGTCTTCATCTTTTAGCCAAGTAGCACCAACCTCTCAAGGTTCTGATGAGGGTTAAAGAAGTCCTTAGCACGGTGCCTCGCTATTTCACAAGACTGCAGGCTCCATGGAAGTTCTGTATCTGGAAGCTCCCACCCAGCCCAGTTGAGCACATGGCACATACTGGAGGCTGGAGAAATGTTTAGCACCACTGAATGTTCATCCATGGAAAGAAACCTTTCCTTAGGAGTGCTGCAGGTGTTTATTCAGCCCCATGCCTTGTCCTTCCGATGTGGAGTACCAGCTTCATGGCAGCCAGTGTCTCTGCTTGGTGCTCTGTTAAGAAAGTCTATGAAAAATACACCTCCCTTTAATTCCTTCCATCAGTCTTATTTATGCCACTCAAGTTCACGCAGTATATTTTCTGCTTCTATGTGGTTACAGAGTGAAGATGTATGACAATTATTTTTCAAAAAAGAAAAAAAAAAAAAAAAGGCTAATGGAACTCAGTGTATAGCTAGATGTGTTATGCTGACCTGCTGTGTTGAAGGCTTTTTGCATCTGAATGTTCTAAAGGTGTTCATTCTCTGTTTACCAATGTATGTCTCCTTCTTGCTTCATACTTAATCTCAATGTCATCACTTCCACCTTCCCCCAGATCATCCAAGGCTCTGATTTTGTGATCCATAGTGAGTGGAAGAGCAAGTGTTTTGAGATCTGATTTATTTGATTGATGTTGATCCAGATTCAGCTGGCCGCATAATACAGGGTAAGTGAACTAAGCTGTGTGAGGCAGTAACTCTGAGATTAAATCAGAGACCAGCACTGAGGGAGGGTGCTGATCAGGGACTAACCAAATTGAATTCACTGGACAGATTACTCTCAACTGAAATTTCTTGTTTATTACAGGTCAAACATGGAGACTGGAAAAATGTTAGAGATGGAGATGTCATCTCTGGAGAAGTTAGAATAGAAGTGAGGATAAGAAGAATAAAGAGAGAAGATAACACAACCAATACACAAAGTACACATGGACTTTTAACTCTGAGGAGAGTCAATAGCAGTGTTTCCATGATAACTTAAAGGGCAGAAGCTCAGGGTGAGGGGAGTTAGAGCTGAGCCCAACTTCAGACCAAAGAAGTGTCTTCAGGGAGCATCCATGACTAAGAACCCAGGAGCCAGAGACCCCTGCATCAGTACAGCACACACCTGCATACCAGGAAGGCTTCCCATGGATTTTTTGCATTGGTAAAAGAGAAGAATCAATGAGTCATATTTGATGAGTATTATTAACTCTGTGGGCCAATGTCAGCAACAGTGGGTATGTATTGAGCAGTCTGACCACGTGGAGTTTTAGTATAAGAGACTTGGACCCCCCTTGCTGGGTAATTTTAATTGAATTGAAGTTCTCATACATTAATGAACAGGGCAGCCTTAGCTAATCCCTTATTTAGGTATTGAGCAAGTGTACTCATCTGAGAACCTGGAAATAGCCTGTCTCAGTGCCACAGACTATATTATCTACTAGGAGCAAGACAGAAATGCCTGAACATTGAAAAAAACTGCAAAAGAGTTTAGTCAGATTCTTAAACTTAAAAGATCAAAAGCATGATGATGATGGTGATGAAAATTGCCAATAGTTGGATACTTATTATATTTTATAGTATAATAGTAATTATAATTATCATTAATTGCACACCTTTTATATATGTCAAGGAAATATTATTTCAAATCTCCACATCAACTGTAGAGACAGGTATGATTAATTGGTTCATTTTTCAAACAAAGAATTTTAGAGAGGTTAAAGAACTTGTCCATAATCATAGTTAGGAAGTGGCAGTTACATTTAAAACCCAAATCTTTTCTGTTAGCATAATAATGTGGGCTTCCTTCCTCCCTTTTTTTTTTTTTTTTTTGGTAGCAGGGATTGAACCCAGGGACGAATAACCACTGAGCCACAACCCCATACCTTTTTAATATTTTATTTGGAGACAGGGTCTTGCTGAGTTGCTTAGGGACTCGCTAAGTTGCTGAAGCTGGCTTTGAACTTGTGATCCTCCTGCCTCAGCCTGCTGAGCTGCTGGGATTACAGTCATGAGCCACTGCACCCTGCAATGTAGGCTTATTCTACTTGACTCTCCAACATAAATAATAAAAGAATAGTACAGACATAACGTATATAGTATTCCTTACTTTGCAATTTCCAGTTTTTTAAAAAAGAACTATATTTTAAATGTCATTTTTAAAGGGGACATAATGGTAAAAACAGGGGCCAGATCTATTATTAGGGCATCATTATTGACCTGATGCTTTTTCTTCTTTATTAAATACAATAACATCTAAGAATAAATAACAACATTCTTGACTTTCATAATTATAAATAAATTTCATGGATTCATAGTTCAGAACAAGAAACCTGGAGTTCTCAGTTCACATTTTCATATTATGGTCTTTGAATTTGCGGCAGGCACTTCCTGAATTTCTTAACTGGTCAAACTTCACAAAAAAGTGGAAAACAGAGTAGAACCCCGATGCAATCTTATTTAGCAAATTGTCTTCCTGTAGGATTTAAACTCAAGTTTGGTCTTTATATAAAGTATCTACCGACAGCCTGGTTCCCCTTTTCCTGTTTGACTGTGGTCAGCAAGGTGAGAAATTATGAGAGGAAAAATTAGAATTTGGAAATGAGTACTGACAGAGTTGCCATCTGACCAGAGAAGATGAATGAGCAGACACACAGAAACGCAGCACAGAAGAAATACAAGTAGATGTGTGTCGCCAGAGAAGTAGAGCTCAGCAAAATTCCCTCCCTGCAGGAATACCAGTTCAATCCTGTAAGATTATAAATGATACCATCAATTTCGAAATGGGTATATGTATTGTTTATTTCTTCACTTCATCCTAATCCCTGATCCCCTTTGGCCACTAAAAGAGCAAATTGTTGGATAAACAAAAAGAATGCCTACTTCAGATTTTCTCTGTGGAAGCACTGGGCTTGTTTATTAATCGGAAGCCTCTACAGCTATTAATGTTCATTGTTAAAATGCCATTTTAAAACAATTACGTAGACTGGCAACTAGGAAGTTTTTAGAGCATTTTTTGCTGATGTTGATTTTAAACACAAGCAATCAGTGTATCTACATTCATGCAAAGAGATTTTAAGAATATTTAATTAAAGGCCACATCAATAGTAAGCACATCCTATGACTAAGTTTCCTGGTTAAAATTCCATTGTGTCTCTTCTATTTAGATGAAACACATGGCTCTATTTGTAGCTGATGTTTGAAGTGGTGTGATTTCTAGTTTAATTGCGCAGGTCTTTCTCATTCTTTTTTACTTCTGGTCAATGTTGCAATGTTTTATTTTTAAAAGATTTGTTTCTGGGAGAACAAATGAATAGCGAGGTACAGAACTTAAAAGAATAGAAAAACCGGTTTAAAATCATTCCTTTTTCTAGCATCCAGAGATCATCATTATTAATATGTTTAATATTTCCTTAGAGTCTTTTGCTGAGCATTTTTTTTAACACAGTTGGATCTTTCTAAACTTTTGTCTTGCCTTGGTTTTCTGCTTAATGTGTTGTGAGCATTTTTTCAAGTGAGGACAATTATAAGTCGTATGTAGTATTTCACAATAGGTATGCACTTGAAATTGTTTCTTGTTTTTAAAAAAAATAAAAAATAAGCAATTGCTACCTTTTAAATTGAGAGTCCATTAAGTACTCCTTTTCCATAAAGCATCTGGTAGAGCTCTTCGCAGAGGCATCGTGTTGACCCTGGGTGGCTGGGCAGAGATGAGGATGCGTTTTGTTTCCAGGTGTAAATGAAGAAACTGCTACTTTCCTCCTGCAAAGTGAGCCCCACTGAATCCTCAAAGGTGGGAGGAATCAGAACTGACAAGCAAGTAGAGTCTGAAATCATCTTGTGATTATGGATTGCATTTATTTAAAATCTATGGGCCAGAGAGTGCTAGGAGCTGGGAATATAAAAATGAATGAGATGCAGTTTCTACTTATAAGGCTGGCAGTGTTGGTCTGGCCTGCACTACTGGGCTCACCTTCAGTTGCTCTGGAACCCTGTTCTCATCTTGGCCGAGACCCTGACACCTCACCTACCACTTACCAGCCTCCTTCCCAGAACCGTCGGCCTTTGCAGAGCATCTGCTCTAAAGGCCTGATCTCCCGGCACCATGGACTGTGACTGAAAGACAGCCCATTGCCTGAAGCCTGTGACACTGGCATTGCATTGCTGGCTTCTTGGTGTCAGGTCAGCCTTCAGTCCTTCTGCAGTGGCCTGTGGTGTCCAACCTGTTGGACAACTAGCACGGCCTTATTTCGAAAAAAATTCCTTTCCCATCTTTGTAAATTTAATGGCATCGATTGAAGGACTGCTGTATACGCCACCCCCAGTGAGCACCATGAGGACTACTACAGGAACTGGACTGAGCTGATGAGGCACTTTCCATTTAGTTAAAAACATTTGATAAACTAAAGGAAGATCATGATAACCTGCTCCTCACTGACACTGTCTGTCCCAAGGAGTCAGAGCCAGTGAAACCACTGTGTGTGGGGGGGACTCCTGGCTAAGGGATCAATGGAGGAGGAAGGGCTGAGAGCACACCAGCAAGCCTTCTGAAATGGGAAACCTGAGAAGGGGGCTGGGAGCAGACCTTTTTCCAGGCTTACGTGTGGTGCCCAGTGGTGAAGGGGACCAGATCGCACTGAACCTACAGATCCTACAGGACATAACCATGTTGGCCTTTTCTAATTTAGAACACACACACACACACACACACACACACTTTTTCCTTTTCTCAGTTAAATGCTGAGGACTGTTAGAATAGAGGCTTTGCCTGTTCCCTGAAAACAGTCCTTCCTGCCCCTCATCTTAATGAAACAATACTGAGCTTTGTGACTTTGTAAGATTAATTGTTAAGAAAAATCTGAAAATATGGGATAGATGCTTATTTTCCTTTGTCATTGATTTTAGAGGAGAAATTTATTTTGGGGAGGTTGAGAGTGACAATTAAGGCTGAGCGTGCTAGTTTTCTCCTCCAATATCTTTCTTCCTTAGCAACATGCTTCTTAGGCTGCAGAATAAACGATTACTTCCCGGGAACAACCCCTTTCCATTATCTTGTTTTTACTATTTGACTAAATTCTGGGCAATGAAAATTTAACAAAAGGACTCTGTGGAACTTCAAAGGAGGGTAGGTGTTTCTTTACCTTTCCCTCCCCACCTGTCTTTGTTCTTGCTGCCTAAAATTCTGAGGTGATGGATGTGGGGGGAGTCTGCAACTATTTGGGTCCTTTTCTAAAGTAGAGCAGAGGAGATTGCTCAAAGAGCCCGCACCCTTGATGGCTTCAGAGAGCTCCTGTACTGGCCTGCATGGCAAAACACCAGATTTCTTTTGAGTGAGAAAGAAAATAAAATGCTGTTTTATTGAAGCTACTTTGTTTAAGTATTGATTTCCTCAGTCAGTATATACCCTTCAAGAGCAGGCACAATGTGCATACCATGAGGTCCGTGGTGGGTGTTCAAGGTAGACAATGATGATGAACATGATGATGAAGATGATGATGAAATGAGGGACAAGAAAACAAAATGACTTAAATCACCGTGTGAAGTTATTCTCAAAGATTCTGCTGCTGATGCCATTCAATTCATCTGTATGCAGGTGTAACCAAGGAGGTTTATGTTGTTTAATAAAAATTCTTGGTCCATTTAACATTAAATGATTCCATTTTATTGTTTTGAGAAGAAAGACAGCTGTGCTATTTATAAGTGTCTTTAAGTTGGCATTGATGGTGCTGTGAGGACCGTCCCTAAGTGACCCATTCTCAGTGGGGAGAGACTGTTAGGTCATGGACGGGGACTCCCCATGGTTCAGGATGGAAATGGTGGAGTGGTGTTGGGAAAGCCGTCCTGCAAACAGTGGGAGAGCAAACAGCCTCCCATGAACAGAGCTGGAGACTGAGACCAAGATGCAACTAAGTCATAAAGGAAGTGAAGATGGGGGTCATGACCAGCTGATGTGAATACAGACAGGGGGAAAATGTTTGGTGAGTAGCGAAGCTAAAAGTCAGCAAGGTATTCAAAATATCCCCACAGGTGAAATATTTTGCTCAAGTATCCTCCTTTACCTAGTCTTCTGGAAAAATTAATTCTTGCATCTCTCAGTACTGTTAATTCTACAAATCCCAGAGGGGATGTGAGGGGTGATTTTCCATGACCACTGGAAACTACTGCTTCCTAAGTCCCAAAGAGGCCTGGGTACCTTTACTATTTAAATTCTACAAGGACAGGAATTAACTGTTAGTGGGAACAAAAATCCTCCATGAAGAAAGGAGATTTGGCTTTCTTAGAATGGGAGTGAAGCTGGTGACATAAGCCATCTTATTTTTCTAGTACAATATATATCTTTAGGCCAATTATGAGTAAAATATAGACATATTTGTGTACAGACTAGGGAAGAGGACAATACATTCTTCGCTTTTTATTTGTTTCTGTGTTTCAAGGGAAGCCTCTGCCTGTTCTATTCCATAATTCAGTTCTCAGCTTCTTCCAAAGAGCCACTAGGAGGGAGCTGGCAAGTGGCAGAAGCTGCCCAGTGAGGGCTTTGCTTTGACCCCAGTCTTACCTTTCTCTTTGCTTTCTGTGACTTTTTTGTTTTTAACTCAAAGAACCTTTTTAATTTAAACTCCTATGGGTTCTGTGAGGTAACTACTGACTGAATCTTTAAGTTAAACAACATGCAGTGCAATTTAATTTTCGTGATGGCTTGTGGGAAGGCAGTTTACAGAGGGAGAGCCTGCACTTTGGAGACAGTCAGACTTGATGTTCCATTTTTTTTGTTTTACTGGTTCTCTGACTCTTCTCAGATGATCAAGCCTTCTGAGACTTTTTTCTCCCATTCTGAAAAATTGGTATCACCAACCTCATAATGATAATACCTCTCAGCTTGTTTTCTGGCACACAGTAGGTGGTCAACAATGTGAATTCCCTTTTACGTCCACGTCTTCCTCATTCCCAGCAAAAAATGATGGCATCAGAAAATTGGGGTCTAGAGTTTGATCTACACAACTCCACAACATCTCACCTACAATGTTCATGGATGTGTTTAATATGACTTCTGCAAAACATACCTGCCTAAATGTCCCTGCCTCCTACTTGTCCTAGAATCTGGTCTCACCATGAACTTGAGAACCGGGTGCTTTTGGAGCTTCTGGATTCTTTCTCTTGCCTGATTGGCTGAAAGTTCTGAGAAAGCTAGTTCAAGCTAGTTCAAGCCTCCCTTGTGATGTCATGGAAGCAGATTTCTAAATAGGTGAGAATAGTAAGAACTCATTTGTGGTTAATAAGTGTTGGCATAAGCATAGCCTGAAATAATTGTTCCGAAGACAGCTTATTGATAGAATTCAGATTCTCCTTAGAACGACTCGGAGTGCTTCTAAATGTCAACTGGCTCTGTGAGAGAAACTTCTTTGTACCTGGCTGAATTGAATTGGATTTCTTTGTGTTTTGAGAGATGTTATAGGATTTTTCGTTAAAGACTCATTGTGAATTCTGCATGCTTTTCTTTTAGAAATAATAAAGATGGCTCAGGCATTAAAAAAATGTATCAGGGAGGTCTTTTTGTAGGCTTGGAGGACAAATACTGTTACATTGCTTTTACTTGGATATGTCATTTCTTGAATGCTAAATAAAGTCGAGAAGCCTCAGCAAAAGTTTTGCTTTTCCAGGAAAGAATGGTATTCATTTAAGAAATACGATCAGGAGTGAAGAAAATGCCAGTGTTATTTCTTCAGAAGTATTATTATGGTGCAATCTTTTTGATGCAGTTGAAACACATAAATATGAGTACTTTAAACAATCACTCAAAAAGAAATGCTATGTGATTCCATCACTTGTAAATTAATAAAATCAAGCCACATTTTGCCCCCTCCCCAAGGACTATGGATGTGAAAATAATCATTATGGATGTGTTCATTTTTCTACAGGGTATTTCATTTTAAAAATACTCTTTAACATAAGAAGGTGATTCATAACCCCAGGGCATCAGTGGCTTCTCTACAGATGATACCATCTTGGATGTATGCACAGGAAGTAATCTTCTTGAGTGACTCAAATGATTATTTTTATAATTTTCTTTTAGAAATTCTTCCAGAATTCTCATAAGATGGAAGTAGGAAAAATAGTATCACTTTACTGATAGGGAAGTTAAAGGTTAGTTCAAGGTCAAATAAAAAGTCATTGGCAGAATCAGGAACTTGAAACCTAGCATCCTTACTTGTATTTTTAGATCTGTTTCATGGACTTTAATCTTGTACTCTTGGTTCTATATAATTTAAGAGTTTTGCAGGCTGGGGAGATAGCTCAGTTGGTAGAGACCCTGGGTTCAATCCCAGGCACCACAGGAAAAAAAAAAAAAAAAAAAAAAAAAAAAAAAAAAAAGAAAGGAATTTTGCATTTTGAAACCCCTGGAAAAGAATTAAAATGTAGAATGCTTATAGAATTATATATTCTAAAGTAGATTCAAAATTATTTCTATCATTGCCTTTCAATATGAAGCAGTCATATGGCCTAATTCTATAACCCCTTAAGTTGAACCCACTTCATATAAGTTGTTTAGACTTCAATATCAGGTTTTTAGAGACTCCATATTTTTTTGGCTTGAGAATAGCTCATCAGATCTATACATCTGTCTCCTCAATGAATATGCTACCTGAGTAAATTATCTTCCAGGGTATTTGTGGCTCTAACAATATTTAGTCAGTTTCCTATCTTAGCAAACTTTAAAATTCATGTGAACTGAATTTATGCAAATCCACGTTTGTGGTTTGGCTCTGGTCAGCCTCAGGAAGCAGGATGCTTATAACTGCCACATGGAATGTGTTTTAAATTTTAAACCTGAAGTTTTATGGAGCAATGCAACATGCATGAGGCCATCTTCAGTGGTGCTTAAAGGTACAACAGGGATATGAAAAGATCACACTGTGCAAATTCTCATAAGCTTCATGCATAATTCATTGAAAATCAGTATATGTCTAATCATACCAATGTACAACTCTTTTTTTTTTTTGTCTTTAATTTGGATAACTTGCATCCTGAAAGGAAAAGATTTAAATGGTCACTGCATGAGTAATGAAAAATCATGGGGGAAAAAATACCTAAAGATCACCTTAAATCAATACAAAGTGACTCTCAAAATGACATTTATAAAAATTAGCAATTTGGAAAATAAGCTCAACATAATTTTACATAAAGAAGGTGATAACAAAACTGAATGGATACTGACTGCAACTGGGCAAAAACTTAAAATCATGTTTGTAATAATGCAAAAATGAGACTACACAAACTGAAGAGCCCTTGGGATTGTGGGTCATATGTTATCTCTTGTCCAAAATTCTTGGAGAACAGTTATGCATACTATAACTAGTGAGAAGAGATCCCAGAGGTGAATGTCAGTCCTCTAGCCCTAACAGGTAAACCACAGAGGAGAGGGTTGGAAGTCGAATTTAGGAGAATCACAAAAGGAATCACAAGGAACTGCAAGGGACAGTCAGGTCAAAGTTTAAGTGGTAGCAGAATATCAGTTCTCAGACCACTTTTCCACGGGAGATCTGCCAACATCCTGGGATAAACCAGATCCACCAAACAGTTCATTAGGGATTTCAGCTTGAGCAGAAAGGTCAGCTCCGGTAGGTTGGAGTGGGGAGTGACATTTTCAGAGCACAGCAATCTACTCCCATAACAGAAAGCTGCTCAACAAATGCTGCAGGGATGGACTTTCTGACTTTATGCCACATTTGGAAATTTACAAACGTGGTGGGTGCAGAAGTGGCTGTCACTCACAGTAACTTGTGAGTAGCACCTCAGATTGGAGGACTCAAAACAGAAAAAACCAAAGGCCATACATTCAGGGTCTTACTGGTTGCCTTACAGGGCTGTTTGGACACCTGGTTCTGGCCATTGAGAATAGTGTAGTGTCCCATAGCCTCAGAGATGGACATTTATCCGAGGAGTGAACAATTTCTCTTTTTTGCAGATTAGCTTTTAAGTGTGTGTATATAACAATGTATTTTCTCTGCCCAATTCCCGCCATCCCAATATGTTCTTTGGAAGGAAGAAGAGTATCTTTCCCAGTTTACCTCTCTCAATTTATTGATGCTTTTCTTTATCATACTTTTCTTTGCAATCAGGAATTTTCTCTCAACTTTTACTAAGTTGTGTTATTTCCTAGCACAGTCAAGACTGTAACAAATCTCCTTGGTAAGTCAAGGAAGCATGATAAAAGAAAGTTTTGGCGGGGGGTGGGGGGGCCTCTTTGGAAATTGTTCTCAAAGCCAAGTCCCCTCCTAGGAACATACTGAGCACTAGGAATACTTTTGCAGGACTCTGACTAGGGAAGGAGGCTATAATGTGCATCTTAGAGTTCTAATCACCCCCCTCAACCCCCACTTGTAGCTCTGCATCAGCATCAGCACCAGCACTCTCTGTGGACAACAGGGCCCTAGGACTCTACTGGCTTGTAAATGGCCACAACTGGCTAAGTCATCCCTGAGTCCTAGCACCTAGAAAACACTTACATAAAAGAAAAATAAAGTTGTAAATAAGTTCGTGTACAATAAATGAGTGAAATATGTTAGATCATTTCCATGAAAAGTTTTACTTTTTTTAAAAATCAACATACTATGTTCCTCCTGAAGTTATTTTAAGTTACTCATAACTGAGAAAATGAAAGAAAACAACTTTTTCCAGATAGTTCCTTTTAGAAGCCTTTAAAAGAAAACAATTCTCTTTCCTGAAAGCTGAAAGTTCAAGGTCACCAGCATCCCCTGACCTGGCCCTCCAGAATCTTCACAACTCTTCCTTGCTTGCCACACAAGAAGGATCTTGGGAAAAGGGCAGGGTTAAACCTAAGTTTTTCCAGAACTACAAAGAGTATTCATATACTAAATGTAGCTGTACATTATTCCCCACAGACATTTTCCTGTCCTAGAATATACATAGCAAAATTTGCATGTCAAATTTCTCTAAATAAAAGATTATCAACTTTTTTAGTTTCTCTATTTGCTCCCACTTCTTTTAAGGAAAGATGGACCTTTATTTTATTTATTTATATGTGGTGTTGAGAATCAAACCTAGGGCCTCACACATGCTAGGCAAGTGCTCTAGCACTGAGCTACAATCCCAGGCTCCTGGCCTTATTTTTGTTTATCTTTTTTCCTGCTCATTTTTCCTCATATTGATAGGACTTGAGAAGTCTACTTATTTACAGAGACCATGAGGGACTTGTTCTTTACTTCTCCGTTCTCATACCATTCAGATTCTCCGAGGGCCCTCAATCAGGACTATGAGGAGGTCTCCTTCTCTCTAATCTAACTTCTCTATTCCTAGCAGTGCTATCAAAATATTTGTGATTTATTACATACTTGTATACATACATGGGCAGAAGGTAGAGCAAGGGCTGAGGCACAGGGGAAGAGAGAACATCTCACCTGAGCAGGAGTGGAGCCTGGTGTGGAGGTGGCATGGGACAGGGTGATGAGAGAGTTAGAGGTTGGGTGGCCAGGCACAGCCTGAGGCCCAACGAAGAGTTTCAGACAGTGGGAATCATCTGTTCTCTCCACACCTTAGGTACCAACTACTAAGCCAAGCAGTGCTGGGGTCCACAGGGCAAGACTACTGTTGTTCATGAAAGTCCTGGCCCCAAGGGTGTGACTTTAAATCAAGTTCCTTGGGGTTTGAACAAAAGGGTAACCTCGATCATTCATTTAGGGAAAAATGAGTTGCTTTCTTTTTAAAAAAAAAGATAAGAAATTCTAAGATTTTAGATCTTTATCTTAAAAAATTTAAGAATCTCTGACCCTGTCTGTGAGCTTTGATTTCCTTTATCCTGTGCTAAACAAGTTGATTAACAAAATCCATCAACTGATGTAGCATCACTTGTTTTTCTTCTGGGACTACTCCCATCGTTCTCAAAAAATAACATGTCAATTTTGAGACTACATTTGAAGTTTAAGGACAGGAGCTGGGAGTGTAGGGAAGTGGTAATTGGACAACCCTTGACTGGAAGAAAACGACTTCTATGATTAGTGTTTCTCTACAACAAAAATTCATTAATTATTCACTAATTACACAAATGAGATAATTTTATTAGAAAAAAAGGGATGAATGAATGTTTTTTTCTATTCAGAACATCTAGCACAAAGCCGAGATGGTACATTCTCTCACCATTTCTTTAATAAGTCACTTATTCATATACTTCAAGAATGAGATCATTTGGCCAAAAAATACTCTGATGAGGAATAAATACCAATTGTATTGACTGGTCATCTGTGTGTGTGTTTCTTAGATCACAAGATCGGAAGGAAGTGGTACTCACCCCAAATGGGGGTAGACCATGTGCAAAACTAGTGATTAAAAATGGGAATGACAGAATTATAGAGTTGTTTTGGAGAAAGGGAAGGAAGCAATGGAGCATTAAAAGAAGCAGGTTTGCAAGAACTGTGCTTCTGTCAAACCTTGTACATGCAGTGTCAGAACAAGAGACATTCCAGAGGCAGGATCAGAGAGTGGTGCTGAACATAGGAGAAAAGACGTGACTGTAAAGTCTGGATGGGAGCGAAATGAAAGCACAGCCACAGAAATACAAGGTCAGGGCAAGGGCAGAGTAAAGCACGGGCATCTAGGTCCTAAATCAGAAGAGGAGAAAGGGGAGTTTATGCTCCAAACTCTCCCTGAAGCTTAAGTGTTAACAACCACAAAACAAAACAAAAAACTAGTTCAGTTTGCCTGTTCCTTTGTCATTTTTTTTTCAGGTTTTGAACTTAGAACATAAATCATTTAGTACAAAATATTTCCAGCCATAGCTGGTTTTCAAAGCCCTCCTGACAATGGAGACTGACCCAGTCAGTGGTCAGTGAGTTCACCTGCGGGGTTTGTTAGAGCACTGGCCCTGACTTCCAGTGCATGGGCTGGGAGACCAGATGCCCACCTGGGGACTTGATTCATGGTCTCTGTGAACTACTCAGGGGAGATGACAAACTGAAGCAGGTGGGGAAGCCCTGCAAGATGAGCTGTAGAAAAACCATCTGTGTAAACATGGATGAAACACTGCTGATCTGGGTGGGTAGTCCAGGAGACTTCAAAGTCACTTTGCAAATCTTTAGTATCTGTGCCCTCATGTGTTCTGAGAAGTTTCACAGGGTTTGTGAGAACCTCTTTTGAAGAATTAGGAAACATTTTATAAAAACCTCTCATAATAATCTATCACGTAGCTGTGCTCCTGAAATACGCGCTTTTTTCAGGTGAGTTTTCTGGCTTTGACTTGGTTGCTCAGCTTACTAATTAATACACTTTAGAAGAGAGGAGATATGAAGCTTTGAAAATTAGGAAGGCAGTTACCAGGTAGAGGAATGAACCTACGACTGGAGACCACAGACGGGAGTTCTGATATTGCCTATGATGTGAAATAACTTGGTAAACACAGTCAAGCTACTTCCTTACTCTGAGACTTATTTTGCTCAAGCTAGAACCAAATATAATGGAACTCCTGGCGACTGCTCCCTTTTATCACACAAAGCTTGTATGTAACCTGAGTCACTCCATAGAGGTGTCCCTCCCTCATTTAGGGAGGCTGAGAGTGGGTCCTATAGACACTGGATTAGATTATCTTCTAAAATTCCTTCCAGCTCTGAAGTCTACAGTTCTCATATTGATCAGATGAACCTACTTAACAAAAACTAAAAGGACTACCGCACATCTTCCACTACGAGAGGTTGAATGGGTCTCCTTTCGAGTTGTATTCCAAATAGCTGAGTACTTTAAGAACTATCGCCTCTGTCTGTTACTTTTATATATCACACCATTTTTACGCTCAGCATGTCAGTTCACATCATTTCAATTATGCATTTATTTTCTCACTGACTAAACATGCTGCAAGTACCACTTTTTGCTATTAGATTAAAAAGAAGGAAAACACTGGCTATTTGAAAATGACTTCATACCTATGCATTTTTCAACTTGAAAGCCCAGGGTTGTTTTTTTTTTTTTTTTTTTTCCTTCCTGCATGTAAGAACATAGGCCAGACATTAATATCTTAAAATAAAGGATATATATATAATGGTATTTCAGATATTTATTGAATTGGATGTGGTAACTCATAACCTCTCTCATGGTGATAATTTTTAGCTGAGCCCTGATGAATTGCATTACTGTCTGGAAAATTGGGGAAGGTGGGTTGGTAGAGGAAAGTGGGTACTTGCTTGCTACTCTACAGTGCTGGTATAGGTGGCAAGACACACCTGAAAGCTCCTGCTCTTGAATATCTGTTCTACTCATTTTCAAATGGATTTTTTTTTTTTAACATTTTAGATTAACTGATTCCCTTTTAAGGTACTTGAACTTCATGGAGGACTTAAGGCTACCTGTCAATTATACCTTAGTGTCCATTATTTTAATCACATTGACAACTAGGTTAGGTTAGTTTTCACGTTGGAAAGCGTAAAAGAGGAGATAAACAGAAGAGGTGAGCAGAGATCTGCCCAGGTCTATGTCCGAACCCTGCTTTCCTTTGACAATAGATCATACATTGGAACCCCCAAGGGCAGTGCACATATTATTTCAGTTATACACCATCTAAATTTTTAAAAACTGATTGTAAATACCCAAAGAAGCAGGTTGTGTTTCTTGAAAAGTCAGCATGAGCAGTGTGTCCCTGAGTCCATTTCCAGCAAGGTAGCAATCAGCTGGAGCTGGTAGGTGCTGCCCCCTTTAGGGAAGCAGCTCATGCCAAGTATCCACTGTCCTCCTCACTCCCAATTGCTACTTGGATTTCTGTACCTGGCTAATCAGAGGAGATATTTGCATATCTGACCACAAAATATACAGCAACATTTAAAATCATTATAACTCAGTCCTCCAAAATCCAAGGGGATCCTACAGCTAATAAATCCATGAATAGTATTATCAGTTTTCACTACTACCCAGCTTATAAAGAACTTATTACCTGCCACACACCTGGCTAAGCATTTATATTCAGGAAGTTATTTAATTCTCCCAACTACTTTATGAAGTAGGTATTATTTCCTCATCTTCTGATAGAGCAGCTGGAGGCTCAGAGAGGCCCATTAATTTTCCCAAAATAAAACAGTTGCTATGTGGCCACAGCCAGTTCTCTCTCAGATCTCTGACCATAAAGGTCCTGATCTTACCCACAGTGCTAGAGTGACCAGCACACATCTCTCTTGTGGTCACAATGCTGAGGACATGGTGTGGCATAGGAGCTGACATCACTGAAAATACAGCAGACCTGAGTATCTGCTAGTCTCCCCTGGAAGGTGTGCAGAATGCTCAGGAGCAAACTGCTGGAAACAACCAAAGTGAAGACGTCAGGATCTCACCATTTCCAGCTCATCACTTGGGAAGCATGAGTGGAGAGAGTATCAGACAAAACAGCCGTGGCCCTGGCTCCTTCTCCTGGCTCTGACCAGAGAAGGCTGAGCTACCTCCAAGGAAGTATTCCCATTTGAGCCTCACAACAGACGTCCGACCCAGATGGTATTATTCCCTTGCACAGATGAAGAAACGGAAACTCAGAAAACTTAAATTGCTTACTCCCAAGTCTTCTGCTTGGTAAGGAGCGGAGCCAAGACTAGAAACTAGGACGGTGGATCCCTACTTTAACTCTCCTGCCTGGTCTGTGCTGTTCTGTGTAGAGTGGCCCTTTGCATTTTTCTGTCCTAATACTTTCAGATTTCAGTAAGCTCTCACAGGATTCTGAAATGAATGTATTGGGTTTGCTCTTCGTGATTTCTCTAGAGTCAGGCGATGCTTAGGGGAACCAGTATGTGAAACTGAAATGCAAAAAATTAAAGGAACAATAAAAAATCTGAATTAACAAGGAAAACACAAAGTGACTATTTTGCATTCCTATGACCTGCCCCCTAAATTATCAGTAACTTGGAAGTTCTTTATATTCTTTGATACAAATGGAGAATGTTTAGGAATAAAATACAGGATGACTATTTTCGTTTCAGTAAGTTTTCTATTTAACTTAATGGAAAACTTTCTACTTTCCTTGTACAATATTTGTTGATGATAAATAGCCTTGCAGACAAGATGGGATTGATTAGATTATAGTAGGGAGTCTTTATTTACGCCAGTGCTGATTTCAGATGAATAGCAAATAAATCTGGCTTTTATTCATTTACCCATTTCTTATTGATCAGTCTTCTGTGAGGAAATCACTAATGAGCCTCCAACTACTATGAGCATGAGATGTTGTATCCTCCGAGTGTCCCAGGGATCCCCTGCTTCAGGGTCTCCAAGGTGAACAGGTTGTCTCCTTTCTGAAACTCTGGAAGGGTTTCTATTCTTGCTGGCCAATTACAAAGTTCCAAGAAGGTACAGAGAGAGACTGCTGTACATGATACTAAGAGACAGGGTAAATAGGATCTGAATAATATTTAAGCCACTATATTGATAAGGCCAAGAAAGAATAGAGTGCAAGGCAGTGACACATATCACCCTCATCCTTTTTGCTATTTATAAGTCTGAGACTGAGGTCAACTGCTTAGATGATGTCTGAACCATGCTATCTATTAGAACCAGAAGGAAGCTGGGTATCTTTTCTATTCAACTGTTATACTTTCTCTTCCATTTGAATTTCATGTTGGTCTTTATATTCTTTTGGGGATTTATCCTCAGAATGACCACTAGGGCAGAATTGCTTCACTGCTTAAATGCTTATGTGCTATTGTGCACACAAGGGATGACTCTACTTTGTCTCTTCTTACTCTTTAGAAAAAGATCATAGAAATCCTAATATCCATCTCTTTCTATTCAGTCCTCTCTTACGGAATTTAAGAGACTTTCAGAAAGGATTTAGGCTAAGAAAAGTGAATGTCGTCTCTCTTCATGATGCCTCTCATGCCTGGTAGAAGCCCTTCCTCTGAGACTGTGAGAGGGAAGGGAAGTGATCCTCAACAACCACCTGCTAGTGCTCATTGTGTATATGTCTGCATGGAGGGACATTCTGACAACGCCTAGGGGTCAGGAGGGAAGGAAACAGTTAAGGAGTGGTTGCAGGAATGTCCATCCCTGTGAGGGTTTCATAAATAAATGTTGGTCAACTATAATAATTCCTAATAGATAGTTATTTCATATAATTAGAGCACAAAGCAAAACAACTTCTTAACCCACTTGTAGTATGATGAGTAATGGGTGATGGTACAGAACTCGAGAAGAGCATTGTGCTAGATATCGTGAGTGAGAGAGCTGGTTTCTGGTGCTCTTCATGCTTAACCAGAGACTCTGGGAAACTCCATTCACCTTTCTGGATCTCAAAGTTCCTGTGTGTTAAACTGAAGTTGGGGCTGAGTGGAGGGGGCATTATGTGTGGGTGACTAGCTAATTGAAATAACCTATATGACTTACACCTTATAAAGCATTTGTATGTATTTTATCTTTTTTGGGGGAGGGTACTGGGGAATGAACTCAGGGGCACTCAACCATGAGTCACATCCCCAGCCCTATTTTGTATATTATTTAGAGACAGGGTCTCAATGAGTTGCTTAGGGCCTCACTGTTGCTGAGGCTGGCTTTGAACCAGCCTCAACCTCCTGAGCCGCTGGGATTACAGGTGTGTACCACTGCACCTGGTTGTATGTATTTTATCCTAGACAAACTTCAGGAGATGGGGAGAGCAGAGTATTATTTTATAAATGAGGAAACTGAGCTCAGACAGGTTCAGGATCACAGGGCTACTATGTAGAATTTAGACGGATGGCAAACTTCGGTCTTTAAAGTTACCTTTGATTGCAAAAGATTGTGATTTTCATGTTTTCAGTATTATTACAATGCTTGCCTGCAAATTTAGTTTTAAAATTTTCAGATAATGCCCTATTGAAGAATGTCAAATTTATCAAAACTCACGGTATATATTTTTTTCCCTTTTAAAGCGGCATTAGTGCCAAGCTTAATGGCAAGTGCCTGTAATCCCAGCTACTTGGGAGACTGAGGCAGGAGGATCACAAATTTGAGGCCATCCCAGGCAACTTAATGAAAACTCAAAACCCGTCTCGAAATAAAATAAAAAGATCTGGGATGTAGCTCAGTGGTATAGTGCTTGCTGTTAGCATATGTGAGGCCCTGGGCTCAAACCCCAGTACCATCAAAAATAAAAATAAGAATAAAAAGACCTGCACTACTTTCTCTAATTATGGGTCTCAAATACGGTCTAGGTTCAGCAGCAATAGCTGAGGACTTAGGCAGATTTTCAGGCTACATCTCATATCACATAATCAGAAACTCCTGGAGGGGGACCCAGTCATTTCTACCATAATAAGCCCTCCAGAGGAATGGGAAGCAGCTGAAGTATGAGAACCACTGCTCTGACCTTGGTACACTTGTTCTGGATGCAACTGGCTGATGTTTGACATTTCCCACTTTACTCCACTGAAGGATATGCAGCTGCAACTTTGAGTACCACAACCAACCAACCCACTGTATTTTGTTAAACCCATTTTTGCAATGCTTGAGCCTATTACTGAACCTATAATTGTATCCTTCATGTAATCAAAATATTCTATAGTTTTATGTTAGTCTTTGTTACCTCCTTAAAGTCTACTGGGAATTTGAAAATATTTAGGAGAAAAGCTGTCTAGGTTCAGCATATGATAAATTTTGAATTAAGTTGACTCTAATTAAAATAGTAATTTAAAATAGGATGGACTTATTATTTATTCAAAGTGGTTAATGTTTTAAATTTCTTACTAAGGGTACTTGACCATCTACTTTCCCTTTCTCCCCAATAAAATCTCAGTAATTTCAGAAGAAAATTCATATTCATGAGACTGATTTCTAAAGAAGATCTCCCTCTCCTCAAATCAGGAAAGAATATTTTCATAATAAAAATCATCCAAAACATATATTTAAGATATGTTCTTTAATATTTATTATAGAAAGTCAAATATTTTCATTAATTATAGATTTATTATTTTCATGCCAAATGTCTGGGTTTTAGAGGCATTAGTATTTTATTTCAATACATTTTCTTTGATTAATTTCGCATGCTTGATGTTTAAAACCAGGATTTCTGAAGGAAAATATGCACTCTGATCCCAATGTGACCATTATATTTAAGTGACTGTGTGTGTATTAGTGTGTATTATATGGCACCTATTACTTTAGGACATCAACAATAATTTATGAATTCTCTGGGATATTTTTAAGTGTACCCCAAAGAAATTTTGCTAATAAAATTTCACCGAGAGAAGAACAGTATTGCCTTTCAAGAATAAAACCTTATACATTTCCAAAATTTCATCCTTTTTTTCCATATTGAAATAACACAGACTCATCTTTTACCCTCTTGAATGAGGGCAGCCAGGGAGAATAAAATCCATATACTGTGCACTGCTTTTGTTATTTATTTGCTTATATAAGCAAGACTGTGGGCTTTCTGTTCAAGACTTGCAAATCACACGACTGATAAAATGGCATATAGCTTGCACAGCATGTGCAGAGCCACAGCTTCTAAGTGATGGATGTAATGAGATTTGTTGACTTCTGCCCATCACAGCACTCCAATTATTTTATTTATCTTCCTTAGATTTCCTTTTGGCATCAGTTACTGAAAAAGCTATTTGCAATTACATGAAGTTGACAAACAAATTTCTACTAGGTTTCTGCAAAAGATACAGCTCGAACATAAAGATTCTTAATGAAATAATATAGGGCTATAGAGTTTTAATTTTCTTATATACACTAAATTACATCATATGTATAACCTCTTATTGATGAAATGAAGTAATATTCTATTTGTGGTAAGTAAATGTATTTTCACACACACACAATTTGTTAATCTATTAAACTTAGGAATAATTTTTTGTAGTTTTCTAAAGTCTAATTACAGTGTGAGGTACCAACATTGTCATTGTTTTAACTTAGGATTTGCTCACAATGTGAACATCAAAAAAGCTTGCCAAACGAAAAAGAACCACTCTTCCTGCCAAAGGCTAATACCACAGCCAGCTCACATTCGGAATCACTCATCTTCTGAATTGTGTGTTGTCATGAATGACTCAGCAAAGTTGGGACACCACCAAATGGAACCAGTTTGTGCAGTGGCACTGGAAGGATCCAGAACTGCAGAGGTCCTGGAAGACTCTGAGCACATTGAACCCACCCTCATTCCGACTAGTAAGGAAAGTGCTATTTTCTGAAGAAGCAGAAAAGTTGGTTTTCTTTTTTCTTTAAAATTTCTAAATAGTTAATAAGCTGTGGTTAGTTATAACAATATGAAATTTGTGGAAGTTACCATACGATAAAAAGAAAAATGACACAATAACTTCCTTGGGTTTTCTACTCCAATGATCTTGATATATAATTCAAGTTTTCTGAATGCCAAAATTTAGCTAAAACACAAAAACTTAACCAAAAGAAAAAAAAGAAGAGAGGAAAGAAAGTAAAAGCTTTGAGGAGGAAGAAAGTAAAGATAGCATAGAATAAAAAGATAAGAATTTGACTTCTATATGATTAAAGGAGATAAAAATAAAATTTCACTTTAATGAGAAATATATACATATATGTTTGTATATATAAAAAACAGAAAAAAGTCATACATATTTATATTCTATTAATATACTCAATTGTATTTTACTAGTTTGTGTGTCAGGTGGAATCCCAGTCTACGGGTAGCATCAGTGGGAGATGGCGATTGAATGCCCAAGAAATTTATCTGGCATAGTTAAAATAAGAGTTAATAGCTCAGCAGAGCCTTATTAACTGAACTGACAGTTTGGCACTAAGTGGCAAAAGACAGGGCCAAACCCACACATTCCCTACCCTGTTTCACTCGGGAGCCAGAGAGTGGTGATAAGGCAAAACCCGGAGCAGCGAACCCTGTGAGACAATATCTCCCGCACCTCCACAGAGCTGCTTTGTGTAGCCAGTTGTTTTGAGAAAAACTCTTCAGTTGCCTTAATTTTTTCTGGCTCAACAAACAAGTCTCTAAGTCTACTGCTTCAGGCTTCTACCTTCTGGTGGCCATTTTCCTTTTTGTCGGAAATATGGCTGACTTTCATGTCATCAGTTTGATGCCAAACAAACTGCATGATGAGAAAACTGTCCAAATTTAGTTTGTCTTTCTGTAAATTACTGATGACTTTCTTTCTAATCTTCTAATCTACCTAAGTCCCTTTGAATTATCACTCTATTAACACCTGGGTTTACATCACCCTCAGATTCAATGCCACTTATGCATTCAATAAATGTGCAGTTATCTTGTCTTCTTGATAATTAACAAAGATGTTAAGGACTAATGCCAATTCAGCGTCACCGGCTGGATAACTTCCACTACCTGGTATGCTTTTGTTTATGGTCTATTAAGCAGTTTTCATTTCTCCTTATGGGCCCATATAACATCCAAGCTAGAGGTCTCTCAAATTATGGGCAGTACTACAGTCTATTAAGTAGCCTTTTCCTTTTGTTTTTAAAAGTCATTTCTAAATTTAAACTGTAGACAATCTGAGGAATTAAACTGGCCAAGACATACATTTCAAATTCTCAATTTTCTACCCTTTATTCCCTTCCCTCTAAATCATTTTTGTTATTTTATAAGATACATTAATGCTAGTGCCTCTCATTTTCAAAATAATTTACTTTCCTATTATTATTTAAATCTTTTATTTCCCCAAATTATCATTGTTGTTCTGACTCCTTTTTCCAACAGAGATTTTAATTTTTCAAATTTATGTTGTTCTGACTTTATTTTTTATCATTCTTAACATACAGAACATACATACATATTGGCAGCATGCAGAAAGAAGTCAGTGGGTCAGAGACATCACAGGGAGAGGCTTACTGGCTCTCACAATCTATCTTGTTACGCAGGCCTCAGCTAGACAGGCTAATAGAGCTGTCAGGGAAGGGTCAACTCCCAAAGGACTTCAGGTGTCAAAAATCTACAGTGCCACAATAGAAAATGTATGTAAGCATTCACTTACCTGCTTTTGATCAACAATTATTTCGAGGTCTTCATCACTGCTTAGTTTTCCATATCCTTGTTCTTTACTTTTCTTGTGAAAGAATAATTTTAAATGATCATTTAGTTTCTTTCCATTAATAATCTTAATCCCCACATAATATTTTTCAAAGATAAAAGTCTACTTATCCTCATTATTAGTCATATGCATCATTCTGTGTCCATCTCTCATTACAACAGCAAATGTTTTCAAATTGCTGACTTATTATTTCTGCTTAGCCGCCCCCATTCAACTTATGCCTTTAATCATTTTCTTGATATTCTTAGACTTCTCTTTTATTTTGTAGTTCCAGAAAAGATTCTTTAACACTTTGAGATAAATAAGCAATTCCTTGAAGAATTCTAGCACATTTTTCTTAAAGAATGAAACTTCGTTTATAATTACACTATGCTTAGGACTTTGAATATTAAATGCCTTATTTTAATGCCTTAAATATGTTTAAGAATAAGAAAAGTATTACACAACTCAGATAATGAATATTCAAATTTTCAATATCATCTACAAATTAGATGGATGCTAACACTGGAAAAAAACAACACAAGTAACTTTTCAAAGATAAAATAAATTTTGAAACTAGGTAGTATAAGTAGTTGGATGACCATCTTTAATAAATGCACTTTACTGGCATTTTGTTATTTTTCTTATTCTTATTTTTGGTCCCAATGACCACTCCCATCCCTTATAGCAAATCTAAAATTATAAGTTCTAAAGTTGGAAAAGAACATAGATCATTACAATCAATTTACAGTTGTACTATAGGAGAATGATGATATGGTTGAGTCCTTTCCCCAATGCGACGGCTGGTGGGAATACAACCAATGCCATCTTTCTTCTTCATACCAGTAACAAATGGATAATAAAAATCATTACCTACTTAATTATAATCCAAGTTTTTGGAAACATTGATTTAGATATTAACTGCATCAACTAGAATTAAGATAATTAAAAATATTTTGTATACTTCAATTCACTGTGTCATGATAGGATCCCCATTTATATCACTAGGGGAGGAAATACATCTTTCAGTGACCATGATACAAATCTTTACACTGTGGGATATAATTCTTATCTTTTTTTTTCTTTTATAAAATCTCAAAAACCAGATTTATATGTTTACTCCCCCTATAAAATATACCTCTTATTTTTGTGTTTATCACTGTAATAAGATACTTCTGAATCCTCAAGTATTAGAATGCGTAAATAAAATTCAAAGTCTCATTCATACATTAATGAACTCAGCCACTTAGAACGGAACAGATGGCCACAATATTTCTCTCTATTATGACTCTTGTCCTCATTTGAGGTTCCATTTCAGGACTGATGGAAAACAAAAAGAGCAAGGTTGGTTTCAGTCAAGCTGACTTCCTTCCTGTCACTTTGTTTTTGTATCCTTTTAGTCCATTGGTTGCCATAAGATCTTGTCCAGAGACCCTCTAAAACAAAACATTTAGAAACGCCTTTCAAATATTGATCTGTATACGTACCAAGTAGCTCATTTGCATGACTCGATTTCTGGACAAAAGGACATTAAGTAGAGATGGAATGTGAGTCCTTCCATCCATTTCACTGTCAGACATCCCAGAATTCTTTGCACCAGCGGCAGTGGCTTCATTGCCAGAACTTGCTGACCAGAGAACCACAGATCTTGCCCAGCAACAGTATTAATAATGTACAACAATAATTGATGTATTCCTGAATCACTGTCTTGACTTTGTAAACATTGTGAAATTTTTGGCTAGCACAAAAAAACCATTGAAATGAGAATTTCTTTTCCTAATTTTTAATCTTTGTATTTTTTATGCTCTCTGACTGCTTTCATTTAAAGTTCTTTTAAAGCTCACTTATTATTTATTATATAATTTTTGTATTTAATACTTTGCATATGGACTGCTCAGCCTCCTTATCATAAAAGCTCTCGATTTTCTCTTTTTAGCCCCCTGCCCCAGACTTTCTTGACAATTGCTGCTAATAGATATAATAACTTCAGCACTCACAGGACATAATTCAAAATTGCAATTTCTGCCAATATCAAATTCCACCTCTCCAATTTAATACCACCTCCTTGTCTGATTTAGTAGTAAATTTTCCTAGGAAGAGGCTGGTCAGAGAAGGAGCTTACATCCCCAACTTTTCCAAGTAAAAGTTGGCCCTTCCTAAGAGTGGGAGGAGGCATTACAGTTCTGATTTTGTATTTAAGTCCCAACTCTCCAAACGGCACACACAGTACAAAGAGAAGGAAGTCTTACAGTTTTACTCTAGAATTAAGCAATATTTTCTAGTTTACCCCATAACCCCAGGGGGATTAATCCTTTTCTAAGCCATATATTCACTCACTTACTGCTTATTTCTAGTGCGAGCATAATCCTCTTTCAAGCACTCAGCTGCCCACTTTGACTGCTTAGATCAGCCAGCCCAGGCAGGGATCTTCAGCTCTCCTCCCTCCTCCTAGCCGGGAAGCCCTGGCTTCTATCTATGCACTTTTATCAAGCACAGAGAGCAGGTCCATAGCTTCTGCGTGGCCTTTCCTATTAGCCAAAGGACTGAACTAGAAGGAAGAAGAAAGCTAATCTCTCCACTGTCCAAGTGTGAGGGGGCAGGGCTTCTGTGGGAGGAGAAGCCAGAGGGTAATGATTTCCTGTGCTCCTCCCACCTCCCTGTCCAGACACTGAAGCTGAGGATTTCAACTGAGGCAATAGGTTAGGCCCTCTCTGCCCCCAGCATGCTGTCAATTTTGTGCATTTCTCACTAAGTGCAGCTGAGGAGGAAGCATTAGTGCAAGAGATCTAAACTGGTGAGGACTCGGAGGTGGGAGAAGTGGGGGAAGGGAGAAAAGACGGAGCCAAACCTTGCTGGCAATGCCTTGCTCCTTGTAAAACGTTTTCAGCTCAGGGTAGCTGCCCTGTCTCTGAAACCCCAGTCTCTCCCACTTCCCCACACCATTAGCAGTTCTTTCTGAGTAACCTGAAGGAGAATTACCTGGCTTTGTTGGTGCTGATAACTTTTTAAATACTATTCAATTAGATCTGTAATGTCCTTAAGAACACTGATCCTAACTGGGAACCCCTGCTTTGTACACACTCCACCACCTCTTCTTAACCCTCTCTACCTTCTGCTTCCTCCCTTCTCTCTCTCCTGCAAAAGTAGAATGGGAAGGTGGGTTTATTCGCTTGAATTAAAGAAGCCCCTGCATTTGAAAACTGCGTAGGAAAACAATTGTCATGAACTACCCATGTAGGGTGTCACATAGGAAAATTTAACAAGTAAATTACAACAACAAAATCTGATGGGATAGAGAGACCTGAAAAAAATGAAGTAACCCGTTGATTTCAGAGTATGAGTTTTCTAAAAAGTTAGAGGTTTTAATTGAAAGATACCAGTTGTGTATGAGTGAAAATAATTCTTCACATTGATTAGAAATGGAATATGTACCTAGGAAAGTTTTAAATGGGAAAGAATGCTTGATTTAACTAATTGTACAAATTAGCCCAAATACAAGTTTTGCCTAATTACAAATGCTAAAATAAGTGTAAAGGTGAAAGATGTCATATAAAAATTTCAAAATTGTTTATAATTATTTTTTTACTACTGCAATGAGAGGTGCACACTAGATATGAATTTATTAAAGCAAATGTCACATGAGGAATATGTAACATGGCTGCAAGAAAAGGTCTTTCTGTCTTTTTCATAGCTGTCAGAATTCAGTGCCTAGCCTCTTATTTTCCCTATTTTCAATCTCTTTTCCACTACCTTCCCACAACTTCAAAATTGCTTATATTTTCCCTGTCCTAAAGGGTGACTTTTCTTTTCTTTTCTTTTTTTTGGTACTGGGGAGTAAATCCAGGGTGCTTGACCACTGAGCCACATCCCCAACCCCTTTTTGTTTTTTATTTAGAGATAGGGTCTCACTGAGTTACTTAGGGCCTTGCTAAATTGCTGAGGCTGACTTTGAACTTGCAATCCTCTTGCCTTAGCCTCATGAGCCACGGGATTACAGGTATGCTCTACCACGCCTGGCAAATGTGACATCTTCAGGTCTGTTTTCCCCTAAAGACTAATCTCTCTGTTCTCTTTACTGTTAAACTTGAAAGAATGGTCTATACTTACTAGAAGGAGTTCCTTACTTTCTCTTCCCATTGAAAGCAATCATGATCAGGATGCATTATCACTCTTTTCTTAGAACAAACTAAAGTATCAATGAGAAGGAGGAGGATTGGAAATGAAGATAATAGATAATCTTCTCAAGGTACTTGTTGAATTTGCGACGTCTTTGGGAAGTACAGACAAGTGGAAACAGCCAGTTGACATTTGGATACACCTTTTGGATGTATGGGTTCATATCCCAGGAGAGAGATAAGGGCAAGGCTTGCAGACTGCTGGAAATTATTAAAATTGCAGGAGTGGGTGAGCACATTAAGGAAGAAAATGAAGAGACGGAAGAGATGAGGACTAAAATTAAAGTCCATTCTAGAGAATGGTTGCATTCAAAGAATGGGCAAAAGAAAAAAACTCAGTAAAGGTGAGGAAGAGGAGAGGTCATGGGTGTAGGAGAAGAATCAATGGAATGAAAACAAAAAAAACTCCTAGATTGCATCAAATGCTAATGAGAGGCGAAATAAGGATACTAACTGCAAACTTTCTCTGTAGTTTTTCTTTGGCAGTCATCAAAGACTAGGAAGAGAAGAAGTGGTGAAGATGGAAGCTAGATAAAGTTATTGAGTACACTGGGAATAGGAAGTAAAGATAAGAAGAAAAGGCTTTCATATTTTATGAGAGCTTGAATGAAAAGGGAAAGAGGAAGCAAGAAGGCTCATATGGGGAGAGAATGCTGGGAAAGTTACAGTCCCTGCTGCCACTTCCCTTATGTACAGGTCTTTAGCATATTAATAATTCAAGAAGAAGGAGCAAGTTTTTTTTTTTTTTTTTTTTTTAAATGAAAACATAGACACTAGAAAGTAAGTTGGGATAATTAATGACGCAAGAAAATAAGAGCAAAGACCCTTTGGAGAAAAACTGTTTTTCTTCAGCTATGTGCTTAATTTCAGTAGAAAAAAATACCTGGGAAATATACAGCAAATACTGAGACTTTTTCTCTAAGAGAGGAATTCTGTGTGATCTATGCATTTTTCTTTATACTTGGGAGTACTTTTTGGAAATAAAAACAAATTTTATAATTTAAAGAAAGGGAACAAAATATAATTTCTTATGAGGGTCATAAAATTGCCATAGAAAAGATTCATTTAAAGACTACTTTTCAGAAAAAGAGACTGGGTTAGAGCTTCCCTCCTCCTTTGGTATTTGTTTAAATGTAGAGATTTGTGCTGCAGTTATTGTTTATGTCCCTTGTGGCAAGCGTGGGAGGAGGGTGGAGCGAGTGTTTTGTTTGTTGCATTTAATCGGTCCCTTTCCTCTTGACTCCCTTGTACCATTAAGCTTCTTCATTGTTTGACAACATTTAGGGCCCACATTCCTTGTGTTTTTTTGAAGACCCACAGTGACAGCACAGCCGGAAACACCATTGCTGTGGGAGCCAAAGAAACAACCGTGGCCAAGAAATAAAAAGTAACTCCCCCAAACAAAACAAAAACAAACAAACAAGAAAAGCATAACCAAACAAAAACAAACAAGAAAAAAGAAAGAAAAAAAAAAAAAAAAGAAAAAAAAAAGAAAAACAGGGAGAAGGAAGTGACCTGGAAGAACTTCAGGGTTATTTCCATTTGGGGGCATAAGTCCAAATGCGCCTTTTAAATAGGAAGTGTCTGAGCTGTTACGAAGATGATTGCTGAATCTCTAATTTTTCTTGTGTTGTGGGAGAAATCAGTTTTCTAAAGGGGAAATGTCGTTTCAGAGAGTCATTTGCAGAGAGACTTGTTCAATGTGGCATTTTTAAAGAACTATTCACAGGAAACTCCTGCCTCTCCAAAGGTGGTCATGTTATGGTAAAACAGAAGAGCCACAGTTCATTCTTTCTTAGTTCTGGGTCAGGCCTGGCCAACAAACTCAGTTCTAAAGGTGTATTGTTATGTGAGAAGAGCAGGCAAAGACAACAAATATGTTGTGTCATTTTGAATGAATTTTAAATCATGTACATAAGCATCGATGCTTAGAAATTTTTCAAAAAATTAAATTAAATCCAACTGGGAAGATAGATACTCGTTTGCTTACTGGTTGGGTAATGAAATTGCAGAGATGCACAATGTAATTTTTACTTTATCCTAGAGACTCCATTATGCTGGCTTTTCTATCTTTAAGTACCTCTTGCTCTACTAGATAATAACATAAAGACTTTACAAAAGTTTTTAAAGGAATTTTTTTTTTAATTTTCCAAAGACAAGAATTCTCTAAAATACTATCCATTAAGCTCACTCAATCTTGTGTAATTGCGCAATGACAATTTTCTTAAGTATGCAAAATTCAATTTTAGGTATGCACTTTCTTATACATCTTTTCCAATATTTTAACATGAAAAGTTTTAAACATACTGCAAAATTAAAAGAATTTTATGAGTTCTTGAATACTACCATCTAGATTTTACCACTAATCTTTTATTATACTTGCTTTTTCTCTTACTTTTTCATTAGCTATGACATATTTTTGAAGTATAATATACATTATCACATTTTTTTTGTACAGGGATTGAATCCAGGGTGTCTAACCACTGAGCAACATCCCTAGCCCTTTTTAAAATAGTTTATTTAGAGACAGGGTCTTGCTAAATTGTGTAGGGCCTCGATACAATATCACATTTCTACACACTCTTTCCTCTAAGGTTTATTTCATTTAACTCACTTTTAAAAACTCAGCAAAGCAAGACGATTGCTTCAATAAACTTCCTCAAATAAGTGCACTAAATGTTCAGCATTTGTTCTGTATAGAAAATTATTGTTTTTATTTGAAAACAAATCAACAAAGTACATTTCTAGCAGTAGATAAGTCCTATCTCTAAAGATTAGTGAAGAGGATTTCTGATGAAAGGGCTGGGATTTTTATAATTCTCAATCAAAAGCAAGTGATCAAACAACTTGACTTTTAGAGACAAATCCATGGTCTGATAGGCAGTTTGAGTAGATGTTAATTACCATGTCCTCAATTTCATATCCTTTGATCATCAACATTTCCTGCATATATGAAAAAATAGAAAACCACTCTTGTTTGGGCTACATAATAAGTATTTACCTTTGATTCAGGCAATAAAGTTGCAAACCTTGGTTGTGGGGTAGGGTGAGGTGGCTAGTGGCTTCTCAGAGGGGTCACATTTTTTTAGTGAATAGTATTTGGGTGGCAAATTGAGACTGGAGTAGGCAGAAAACAAAACTTAAACTTGAAATTTCAGTTATGTCAGATTCAGCAATGTTCTACATACTTTGCTGACAATAAGTAAACTTTTAACACTCTCCCACCCACAAAGCCAAACAAAACCACATTCAAAGAAAAAGAAAACAAAAATAATCTTTTTGGAAAATTCTGAGTTCAATTTTTTTTTTTTTAAATCTGGAATGTTCTTTTCTCTATAAAAACCTTTCTTTCAATCCCTCTAGATTTGGCCTTGCTGGGAGCTGGTCACTGTAGTATATGCCGTGTGTTGGCTGATATATAAAAATTATTTTCTTCCTGCTGAAGACGTTAATGATTAAAAAATTATATTTTAATCTGTTAATCTCTTGGCATTAGTCAGTCTTGCTGCCATGTTCGAGGCAAGATGAAACTAACAAGTACTCTTGTTTGGTGTTTTTTTTTCTTACTATCACCCACACTGCAGGACTGGAGTGTTGATTGGTGTAAGAGAGAACAGACTTAGTGTTTGGGATCCCCAAAGGATGAGTGAACTCTGCTGTCACACCCCCACTCCTACCTGGGAACTAAGGAAAGGGTAAACTGCATATTCTGTACCCTTCTAGCATAAGAAAAATAACAAGAAACAATCCATTTTAAATTGCAACCTAGTGATTGATGTTCTGCTTCAACAACATTATTGACATTATTTCTTATATGCGTTGGCCCTGTTCCATTGGGGGAGGAGAGCTTGTTAAACCAACCTTAAACACAGGTGCACTTATCACTGGTTCTCCAGTGGATCCTTTCCCTTCTCACTGGCAGTTAGCACACCTGGCATCTCGCAGCTGCTGCTGACTTCTTTTTTAACAACCAATCTGCATGTTATGACCTTGTGAAATGAAATTTCAATCTTTTTACCTTCATAAAAAGAAAGGGGGAAAAAACCCTAACTGCTTCTATAAGCATTCTGCATTCCAATATTATTTCTCTATTTTCATACCTTCTTTAAGCCAGCACATTTTTTGATGCAGTGACACATGTTTGAGAAAGAGTTGTTTATGAAATTTTGTTTCTGACAAGAGTCAACCCAATGTTTGTGCTTCAGTCATAAAATTTATGTGGAAAGTTATAGTTGTTTACTTTTAAGTTACATCTATGTGACTGATGAACTTATAATCAGCTCAAACGACTTTTGCAGATTATTTTGATAAAGAATTCCTGGAGATGTAACTCACTACCCTCACCTCTGAGTTCTGCCTATGGCTCCCATAACCACAGGCATCCCAACCCAATGCCACAGTTCTTGTCCTTTCTCCATCAGTCGCTCTATAGCTGCTTTTATTCATTCCATTTCTCCAGGGGCTTATAAATTCATGATGACCTTGTTATGTATAACATGACCATTCGTAGAGGGTGGGCTTATCTAGAATTCCTATCCATCTCTTCAGGAATAAAGCCTTCTGGGCAATCCCTTGTTGAGGGAGTTTCCAAGCCACAGGATATGTAGGGACAAGAAAGATCTGGGACCAGGGATGGCTTCTTTATCTACAGAACATGTGATAATCAATTAAGAGATTCATATGGCAGAGACCAGAGGACACTAGGCAAATACAAATCATATATACTATTTTAACATAAACATCAACTGAAACTTTACTCGATGGAGATATCATTGTGAATGAGAGAGAAATATGATGGCTTCTAATGAAAGGCAAATTCTGAATATTCTACAGAAAGCATTGCCACCAACCAATGGAGCTTAAAAATTCTGTGAATTCTTGGCTCAAATCAAAAGGGATTTAATGTCTAGAAGTTATGCATTTGAGTCATAGAGGCAATATTTATTTGAGAAGATTCAAGACAGAATGTATTACAATGTCTGACATTCAAGTGGCTGATAAATTTGTCGAAGCAATGTTACATTAGTATGGAACAAAGGTCACTTCTTGTTGGTACATGATCATCCTTTTATACTAGGGATGCCAGATTTGGTCAATATGGTATATATTACTATCCCCTGACCCTGCTGTCAAAATAATAAGGGACTGGATTACCTGTGACCTTTTGAAAAAATATTGATATTCATTACTGGAGAAAACAAGCACTAAAGCATTCAAATACATATGATGTTTGATCGTTTGTTGGCCTTTATAGGACATTTCATATGACTGGATCAACTGAAAAGAAAGAATTTGATCTTTAAAAAACAAACAGAAAACCCCTCCTCTATTTGGTGATCAGATAAGGAGACATGGGGAACTTCTTAAATATGGTGATTTTATTTTGCCTCATTGTATTCTTGTACTTCAAACATTTTATATATTTTATACTTCACAATAAAATGTGTTGCTAGGGCCTGCGGTTGCAGCTCAGTGGTAGAGTGCTTGCCTACCATGTGTGAGATACTGGGTTGGATTCTCAGCACCACATAAAAATAAAATGAAGTTATAAAAAATGTATCCCTAAAGTTTTATTTTTGAAACATCCTACACATTGAGATTATCTAAATATTTTTCATAAAAGAGACTTAGGTATCTGTTGCCGCCCGCAGCAACAATCCCGTGGGAATTTATCGGAGGTGGACTGGGAATAAATTACTTCTATTATCTTATCTGGGCTACTTCCTTGCTTACTTGCTTGTTCATTTGTTTATAGAGGAAGAGAGGCTTTGCTTACTTTGTTTAGAGGAAGAGAGAGTTTGCATAGAGGAAGAGAGAGTTTGCTTAGAGGAAGAGAGAGTTTGCTTAGAGGAAGAGAGACTTTGCTTAATTTTAGAGGTGCTACTCTTTCAGAGAGGCTACGCTTATCAAAGGTCTACTGCTTCTTAAAGGGGGGTCACTTCTTGGAGGTGCGGGGTGTGGCATGTGGCTGCGTCCTGCAACCTGCGACCTGTGATCTAGAGGTGTATTCTTAGTGGTGCGTTCTGCAATCTGCGATCTGCGATCTGCAATCTAGAGGTGTGGCTTTAGTCCTCTGTCCTGCGATCTTCATTCTGGGATCTGCGATCTAGAGGTGTGTGCTTAGTCCTGCTCTGCGATCTCCTCCCAGGTGAAGAGAATGTCTTATATACACTAAGGCAGCCAATCAGTTTAGGATTAAGTAGCATGATTGGAGCATGCGCTATGGTACCAATCAAGAAAGAATGAGGAACCTTTGTTGACCACTAGCGCAGAAGAGACATTAACTAATCAGGCAAAAGGTCATAAGAGATCACGCTGTATTAACACTAATTATGCGCCACCTCTTGGCTCAATGTCAGCCGCCATCTTAGGGCTACTAAAACATGTCTCTGCAGGTATCAGAGTTTGTGATTGTTTTGGTATACCTTACTACTGTATTTTTTTTTTTTTTTTTAGGTCAGGGACTGTGTCACTCATTCATTCTATAGATATTTCTGACCAACTACTATGATATGTGTTAAATTCTGGGCCTCTAGAGGACACAGGTCTACCATATTTCTTCCCCCAGAAAACTCGATGCCTTTTGGAGGAGGGAGGTAACTAAATGAACCATTATTAAAGTATGAGGTGCTGACCGAACATTCTGCTCACCAGTTCTCCAGGGGTTGGAAAAACTACACTAGGCAAAGAACTTGCATCAAGATCAGGACTGAAATACATTAATGTGGGTGATTTAGCTCGAGAAGGACAGTTATATAATGGCTATGATGAAGAGTTATGATTGTCCCATTTTAGATGAAGATAGAGTAGTTGATGAGTTAGAAAAGCAAATGAGAGAAGGTGGAGCTATTGTTGGGTACCATGGTTGTGATTTCTTCCCTGAACATTGGTTTCATATAGTTCTTGTGTTGAGAACAGATAACAGTGTATTGTACAAAAGACTTGAAACAAGGGGTTGTGGTGAGAAGAAACTAAAAGATAACATTCAGTGTGAGATTTTTCAAGTTCTTTATGAAGAAGCCATAGCATCCTACAAAGAAGAAATTGCACATCAACTGGTCAGCAATAAACCAGAAGAACTAGAAGATAATATAAATCAGATCTTGAAATGGATTGGGCAGTGGGTCAAAGATCATAACACTTGACTGATCACTTTATAGTCACTTATTGATACCTCTCTGCCCACTTCATAGAAATTTCCCACATATCAGTCAATCTTATTGAAATCATGTTGTAGGCCCAGCAGGTGCATAACGAAAAGGTTTGTGCCTGTATCTCTTTTTTTTCCACATGAAAGCTAAACAATCTCAAATATAATGGATATAATATAAAAAGTAAAAATTGTCATTTAATGCTTCAGTTACTAAATAATAAATATTACCAAAGGGGTAGATATCTTTTATGCTTATGATAGAAGAAAATGCAGATGTTTTAGTAAAATAAAAAGTAAAGCATCAGAAAAAGAAATAAGTATGAGTTGCCTATGGCAGAGGTGTAGGGGCATGAAGGACAGAGAGAATTTGGTCCTGGAACAAGGTCAGGAAAGACCCTGTTGAGGAGGTACTGGGATGGGAATGATGAGTAGAGCTATCCAGGTGGGCAGAGAGGCTGGCATGTATGGGGGCTTGAGGGACAGAGAGGAAAGACCCAACGGTGAGAACTGGTGGGGCCTTCTAGCATCTGACAGGAGGAGGTGTTAGGCAGGGCGAAGTCAGGGTTGTGGGGAACTGTGCCAGAAGAGGCTGGAGAGTCTTGAGAACACATCAAGGCGTTGCATCTCCACGTCATAGACAGTGTGAAGCCACTGCAGGCTTTAAGCAGGAGAGAGACATTAGCAGATTGGTGCTTTAGGAAACCACTCTGGCGGGAGGGTGGGAAATGGATTGGAGGAAGGAAGCTGGAGGCAAGGAACACAGCTGGGGACTACTGAAGTGGTCAGTGCATGACAGCCAGGGCCTGCGAAGACAGGTTGGCAGACAGAGACGACCACACGCTGATTTCATAAAGATGTGCTTCATTCATCGCTTTGTGCATCATGAGATTACTTTTTTAATGCTGGCTACTAAGAGTGATAAAAATATCCATATTTTCTGTAGTCAGGAATTGAAATTTCAATCAATGGGCCTAGAACGGACATATCTTCAGAAATCACTAAACTTAGTAATATGTAAAATTGTTTCAGGAAGAAATTTAATAAAACAAGTAATAAGAGAAAGAGAGAAAGAGAGAGAGAGAGAGAGAGAAACTCTGACCAACAGAACAAAATATAGTATTTAGGGATATATATTTTTGCATTCTGTGAAGTCCTAAGCCATATTTCAACTATTTTTTTCTTTCTTTCTTTCTTTTTTTTTTTTTGTTTCTTGCTATTTGCCAAAACAAAGTGAGTCTGTTTTAAAAAATACAATGTGATATTGTTTGGGACTGTAGAGCCTCTAAAAGGATTTATTGTGTTATTTGGATACCAACAACAGGAATTCTTTATGCAAATCTAAGAACTGAACTGCCCAGGGAGTAGGAAATATTGAAAAGAAATGTATTTACTAAAGTGTATTTGAGATAATGTGTTTTAAAAAGAATCGAGATGGCACATTTAGAGCTTGGTTTAAACAACAACAATCAGGTGTTTCCATTGCATTTCACTTGTTTTTAACCCATCAGAATAGAAAACTTTACGATGGAAGAAAACTTGAATAAGGTCAGGTGGAGCAAGGGAGAGTCGACATGGTATTTACCTTCTTAGTTTGTTGGAGGGTTCTTGTTTGTTAGGGATTTTTTGTTATTCATATTTAAAATAATCATGTTATATGCAAAATATTGAAGGATAGTCAACTACAGGGACTTTTTGTTATTCATATTTAAAATAATCATGTTATATGCAAAATATTGAAGGATAGTCAACTACATGTGAGTATAACTCAGAGCGACAGCATGGACTTTTCTCTACAAGGTATCATGGTGAATACAGATGATTATTGACAATCTATAATTCCTATCTTTACATTTTTCTTTCCTCTCTCTCTCTCTTTAGGAGTCAAACTTTAAATCTTAGATGATTCACTTAAGAAGACTGTCACAAAATTTTAGATAGATAATGAAGAAATTTCTTGTACAATCTAAAGCAGAGAAATTTTCAGAGACAATGAGCAGGAAGCTCTTTAACTTGATAACACTATAAGGGCTCTTTGGAAGACTCTCTTGCAATGTCTGATTAATACCCCAAAGTGAATAATTTATTGATAATATAGCACTCAGAGACAGAAAAATGATGGGTACTCAATTACTGTAAATGTATCTTTTTGAAAGTAGATACAGTCTTCGACAAAAAGTCTTTTCAAAACTCCTGCATTCTTGTAAAATGGCCTTGGGTAGGCGAGAGTTGGGGTTTTAAGGAGAGATGAAACAAGGCTTTATTTAATAAGGAACAACTGAATTACCATGGATAGTACCATGCCCCAAATGGAAAAAACCTTTAAAATGATAAAACTAGCAACTTTTCCTTATAAGAAATATTGATCTTTTTCAAAGTATAGAGGTGTGCCTGTTACATTGTAGGTATTTAATAAATGTTTTACATTAAAATTTTTGCTTCATAACAAGGAGGAAAGTATTATTCCCATCATTGCTAACCTTCCTTACTCTTTCTTGGTACCATTACAAAAAAAAAGTTTGGATACAACTCTTTCAAACCATGATGCTGATACATAGACATACATTCATATACATAATATATATGTATATATGTACATAAATAAATTCATACTTATATTCATATGTATTTTATGATAAATATGATTGTAGAACAAATACTAATCTACTTTTTTTACTCAGTAATATGTTCTGAGTACTTTTCCTTGTTAACACACATCCATGTATACCTTACACATCTAAATTCACCTGACATTAACAGTCTTTTTGAAGAAAGTTTAAGAAATCCTGAAAACCATCAGATTAAAATAATTCATTTAACATTCAAAAGACAATAATAGCACATAGTATTGTCTGCAGAGCCCTGGTGGTTCCTGAGAATTTTTCAAGTGGTTGAAAAAGTGAACACTATTTTTATAATAATACCAAGATGCCACTTATCTTTTTCACTGGGTAGACATTTGCACTTGTGGTATAAAAGCAATGTTGATCAAGCTGGTGGCACCTCAGTACAAATCAAGGTGGTAACAACTAAGTGTACTAGTTGGGAATAGAATTAGGCACTTTAAAAAATATATAACACCATTTTTACTTCAAAGGATGGCTAACACATGAGCTATGGTCACTCAAACTTAGGAATCTGGCATTTGCATGCCATGAAAATAAATGAAAAGAACCACTCATTTTAAAACCAAAATTCAAAAATAAAGTCTTTGGGAAACTTGTATCTGCCATTATGTACTTGATGGTTTCTTTCTGATGAGATCAGAAGTGATTATTATGGAGTATTTTTGATGCGTAGTGAAGTATGGCAGATGTGAACCAATGAACCAATGAACCAGTATTTTCCAAATGATCAATACCTAGCATGTTACCAAAATCATGCATGAATTAAAAAGTCATTCAAGGTGTAAGGTAGAGCAATGGATTTTAGCTTCAGATTTCACATTACTACTAAATTTTAAGTAACAATATTTGTTAAATTTTGATGTAGTTCCAAAAAATATTCACAATCATCTGAAAAATCTATGAAAATACTTTCTCCTTTCTCAACTGTAAGTTTGTGTAAAGATGAATTTTTCTTTTACTATTTCAATGGACAAAAGCACACAGCAATAGACCAAATGATGAAGTCAATGAGAAGTCAATGTGTTTCCTCTGAAGCTCTTCTATTAAAGAGATTTGCAACAGTGCCTTGCTTCTTACTGAAAAAAAATTTAACTGACTTTTTTGGATTTAAAAATAAGCATGTTACTGAATAAACATGTGATGTGTTTGTTATTTTTATTTTCAAATAAATTATTAAGCAAATAGTCAAAAATTTTCTTAGTTTTCTTTTCTAATACAGTAAATGCCCATAGAGATGTACCATATAAATAAGAATTCTTTGGGGTCTTTGACATTTTTGAAGAGTAGACAGGGAAGCTGAGACAAATGTTTGAAACCACTGTTACAATGGAAAGAATGCAAAATTTTCCTGAAATGGTAGAAAACTTGACTTTAAAAATTAGTTTTTCTTTTCCCCATTTGTAATAATGATAAACAAAGCCAATTTATTTAGCTTCTGAGAATAGGTCATGTTGTGCTATTTGACTCCATGAAAATGTTATAAACCAGGCTATATGAGCAATGACTAAACAGACTCCATTTTACCCTGAGATGCCATGTTATGTAGGAAATACTTCTCCCATGAGAACACCCCACCTCTGTTCCCATGAACAGTTGCTTAGTATAGCAGGTTTGGCAACACAAAATGGCAATTCTTATATAATGTAAAATTGTTCTCTTTCTGATTTCTATTTTTCCTAGACAATGTATCATGTCAACAGTGATTGTCTAGATGTTAGTAACCATTCTTTAATTTGTATCCATATAAAGTCATTTTGACCCATTTTCCCTTCTGCTTATGAATTTAGATATTATGATGTTAATTTGTAGTTTTGAATCATAGCAACAGACACTTGTGATTGATGTACTGACTTATGGTATAAAACCCCCTGCAACCCTAAGGTCAAGGCTGTTCTCCCAATAGCCATTTTGGGCATTGCGTGAGACAGTCAGCCAGCTGGCTAATAAAGACACTCAGATTTGGACTTCTCAGTGGTGATCAGTATATTCTTAAAATTGTGTCCCACGACAATGTCAAAAATTATCCAATTAAGCATATGATAGTTATGTGTTACTTAGTACACGTTTGGATTGTATTTAATGATTATAACTTTAGTGTTTATAGACACTTGAGTTATCTCCTTTAATTTTCATAGGTAATTTCATAAAGTTATGTATTATCCTCCTTATTTCTAGCTGAAGAAATGGATTCTAAAAGAAGAAATGTATTTTGTCTTTCTAAAAACAGTTAGAACACAGAATCAAATTCAAGTCTTTTGACTTTATGTTCCGATGATCTTTTTCATCTTTGGGTAGAACAAAATGAGCCTTTGGGCTATCATTAACATGAACTGTACAGTCTAGTTTTTGTCTGATAGAACCAAAGTTTGGGTACTCAGATGCCTTTGGGATTTGGCTACAGCTGCTGACTTCTGCCACGCCATTTCCTTTGTTATGTAAGAAATGTGGGAAATAATGAATTTCAATGCATCTTAGAATAGTGTTCAATATATAGTAGTCTCTATTATTATTATTTTTTCTTCTTAGCATAACAATGCAATTTCACATGGCCAGAGTAGCTTTGGTTTCACCCAACTCTTAGGTCAAATATGAAATCACTCAGTCAATAAGACAGAAATAGAAGAATAACAAATGAAAAAAGCTTCAGAACAATTGTAAGGGTGAGCAACAGCAGAAATGCAGCCTTTTCCAGGCTGGAAGCCAAAGGTCATTCTATATATACTGCTGACCTACACCTCAACTCTGTGCTCAAATTTAGAGGTGACCAGGTAGGTCAATACATCAGTCTTCTGCTTGCCAGGACTGGCCCATCTTCGAGTGGTTGTTGAATGTCACCGAGTTTAATGCATTTTCCCCTATCCCCACCTGAGCCACAGAAACAGCCTTGAGAATCCAGGCAAGGCCATTTAATCTTAGCTTAAAACCCTTTCCCCATGATTTCCTAGCTTTGGTCTTTTTGTCTTCACACCTGGAGATTTTCTCTGTTCAGTCCCTTCAGAGTGACAAGATGGCTGGATGAGTCACTTGGACTTTGATTAGTGCCTCTCTGGGGCCCTGTGTGTCTCACCCCAGTCCTACTTGGTTACACAGAAGGCAACCTGCTGCTGGTCCAGGCTTTTGGGCCCCACTTGTGGAGGTTGGAGGGTCCAGCACTAGGCCAGAGGGAGGCCCACAGGGTGAATCCAGTGTCAGGTTTCATTGTGGCCCATGCAGAGCCCTCAACTGCATGACATTCAGAAGCACTGCTGGAAAGATTTGTCTAGGTGTGTACCCATAGGTCCAGACAAGTGAGGTAAGAGTTTCTGGAGGAATGCATTGGTTAACAGAGCAACATTAATTTAGTTGTCTTTGCACAATGATCCCAACATAGCACATATACATATTGATGCCTAATAAGATAGTAAGATAATAATAGCATTCATAGGCACAATCTTTTATTTTGTTTATATATATATATAGCTATACACAACTTTAACTCTGTGGTAGAACACTTGCCTAGCAGGCCCAAGGCCCTGGGTTCAATCCCCAATATCATCAAACAACCTAACAAACCCCAAAACAAAAAACATATTTAATAATAATAAGTATTATATTTAACAACAATAAAGTTTATTAGCTGACATCTTTCCTTTACCTCCTCTCTCCCTGCCTTCTCTCCTCTTTGCTTCCTTTCCATCCTCTCTCCCTGTCTCTTTTCCTCCCTCCCTTCCTTATCTAACAGGTTGAGTTGACAGTGCACAACCACTAAACAATCTTTCTAGCAAGATGGCAAGACTCACCAAAGATGGCTCAGAAACTCAATCTTGAAGTTAAAAGACATTTTTTTTTTTTAAACTGGGGTTTAAAAATAGGACCTGGTGAGAAGCAAGCAATCTTGCTGTGTCAACTTTTAGAATGCTGTACTGAGAAAACCCAGCAGAGCTTTATTTTAAGAAGACCCTGAATGGCTTAGCTAAGTTCATGGATACATCAGAACATGCCCTTGATGGTTTGCTTTCTTGTGAACCTAAAATCAAGCAACATGAAGAGCTCAGGCTTCACCAACCCCCTACCTTCAACCTTACAAAAAGGCAACTAAGCCAAACTCAGGTGCTACTGTCAAGTAACTGGAGCGGAAGCCCAGCAGGGAGCCTCCATTGCGGACTCTTTTGAAGTTCACCTCTTTGTTAAATCTTCTTTTAACACAAACTGGATTTTTTTATAGTGTGTTTCAGAGATGTGCAAAATATTAAGGATACAGAAAAAGCTACAGATGGTGGAGTTGGAAAGTAGGTAGCAGAGAACTTTGGTCTGTGCCTCTGTCTGGGCTCCAGCCTTGTTTGCATCACTTTTTTTTTTTTTTTTTTTTTTTTAAATAGGGCTTGTCACTTCAACTCTTTTGAGCTCATTTCCCCCATTTTAAGGGTTTTTAAAATTTATTTATTTTTTTACAAAATTATTTTTAGCATTGCCAATTATCTGATCTCTTTTTTAACTCTTGGGAAGTCAATTCACTAGTACTTTTTTTGGTAAAGAAAGTACCACTGTTAATGAAAGCAAGAAACTAACTTGATAAAAAATTTCAAATACATATAACATTAATTCAAATATAGAGAAGCATCTACTGTCTTCTTCAAGCTGCTATGAACAAAACCCCCATATCTGTTAAACTGAGTTTATCTTAATAACCAACAGAAACAGCTAAAACAAAACTAAATCTCCATTTCAAAACAACAAAAAGAAGTAATTGAAATAGGATGTATAAATATGTTTCTCAAGAAAGAACATGTTGGTGCTCAATTGTCCTTAAATGTATTTGCAAATACCTGCTTCAGAAAAATGAATTTGGCCACAAGATGTAGAATTTCCCTGAAGGAAGTGAGACATGAAGACTCAAATGTAGTTAAGGGCCAAATTGCAGGTAATCAGCCTGAAAGAAGGTATGAGCAAAATGAACAGAATTGCCAGGGCTTGGCAGGTTGGTGAATAAATGCATGAACAATTTCTGGCACAGCTTCTTGAGGAAACCAGCATAACTCCATGGTAGGAATAAAACTGAGTGCCCGCAAATGAACAAATTTGACTTTAGCCCTTTGTGCCATGAGGCACTGTGGCTCCTGCTTGCCTTGTCTGTCCCGCCAACACTCATTGCAGTTTCTGGTACAAAACAGATGTGCTATACATATTTTACTTATTTGATTGATAAAGACCAGCATCCCCCTAACACAGCTTAAGTGACACTAAGAACACCAACTAATTTATATCAAATCAATCTACTACTCTAGTTCTCTGTTACCCTCTCCATTACTGTACTAAAGTTTATTTAAACTTTAACATAATGCATTCAAATTCATTAAATCAAGTAGTACAGTATAAATTAGTATATAAATATACTAATTTATATACTAATATTAACGTTAAAGAGGAAAACAATCAAATCACACAGAAAGATTAAATAACTTATTTGAGATCAAAGTTAATAAAAGTAGATAATGTGTGTACTTAAAAACACATCTTACATATTTCCCTTTGGGTTCATAAATTGGACTAACAGATGTGTACCTGTTCCAACTCCTTCTCATTAACTGAATTCCTAATAAGTCTCAGTCATAGTTCAACATTCAGGAGACACAGAAGTACATCAGTTCAGTACCCTATTCTCCAGGATTTTACTTTGTAGATGAACTATTTTCAAAAACTTCTCATTCAAGATATTGTCAAAAGTCAGTTTAGAATTATGACTTGTGGTCATTACCTTTTCAAATGTATAAAATCAATTTTTAATTTGTTATTAGTAGGTATTTTGTACTTGGCAAGGCAAACAAAAGTTTTAAATGAATTTCTAATTTCTGAAATATTCAGACATATGCTAGCTGCAATATAAAATTCCACAAATATTTATAGCAAGTTAGTATCACAAAGTTCTTTCATTGTTGATTTGTTTAATACTTATTGAACACAGATTATTCTCAGGATAAGCAACTAACATTTACTGAGTATTTATGTTGGGAGTAGGCATATTCTAAATGTGTTACATATGTTTATTCATCTAGTTCACATTATAACCATATGAGAAACTTTGTCATCTTCATAGTTTGTATGAAGAAACTAAGGGAAAAAACTTAAGTAACTTTCCCAAGGAACTTCTAGGATTTGAATATATACAACAGTCAGGTTGAACTTCAGAGGTTAGATATAATTGGTCTGGAGTAGGCTTAGGCATCAATATATCTTTCTACAACTTCTTAGGTGATTTGCCAAAAATTGAAAATTAGGTGACCGAATAGTACCCCCCAATGAGGAGTGATTTACAACCAAAACAATTGCATTTCTGACTAATGTAGGAAATGATTAAATTTGGGGAAATTTAGAAGGTCATGAAATCAAGAGTCTACTGTATTGAGAAAATGGCTGCATTACTCAGGGAAGATTTATTAGTGCTTGTGGTAGAGGTGAAGACTGGGAAACAGGGGCACACGACCCAAGATCATCATATTCTTTAGTCTCAGTTTTTCCCTGCATAAGAGCAGACCAATTAAATAGATGCATTGAAATCCCTTTTGGCACAAATTCCTAAATCTGGGGATGTGTGATTGGAGGGGTCTTCTACATGTTTTGCTGTAGGGAATGTAAATGAGGACGGATTCGCATCTCCACTAGTCATATGTAGGCCTGGGTGGGGTAAAGCCAAACTGAGATGCAAGTGTGAATCTGGAAACTGGTGGAATGCTACAGATGGATTGGCTCTCAGGAAAATGTTCCAGAGCACCCACAGAGGTAGATATCATCAGAGAAAACCAATGAGATAAACTGGCATGGTTAGGAACTCAGGATTCCTGTCTAGTTGCTGCCAGGGTGACTTGGACTAAGATTATTCTTAAGTATTTCCCATTTGAAGGACTGTGGCCAGCTTTCTAGGGCTTGCCCTTGTTCACCCTAAGGCTCAGTGTTCTCAAACCCTGGACCACTAGTTTTGTTTTCTTTATTTAGGCTATAATGAGAGAACTTACCTAAACTGCATATGCAGTAGAGTATTTGGACAGACCAATGTATCAGAAACCAGCATAACGCTATGGTAGGAATAAAAGTGAGTCCAAGTTTTAAGCAATAGTGTAGGAATTCTTCATCTTGGACTCTGTGGATGAACCACCCACTATACCAGATAAACAGCACTGTGGGTGCCCCAGTTTAAGGGGCCATAGTGATATAGATAGGGATTTTAATTTAATCATTACAGGAAAGCTGAGTGGTGTCACAGTTACCACTGTCCCTCAAAGTCATCATACTGTCCACAAATGATGTGTGTGTTTTTATTATCACAAAATATTAGATGTTTTGAACCTAGTTTTAAGTCCCGCCAGTCTAATGCTATGGCATCATGTTATGAATTGAGAGTCAAAAATCTTCATATAAATGTAGTTTTGATGCTGTCATCCTAGCATTAAAAACCCAATATATGGGACCTGGCATCTCAAATGCATTCTTTGGAATATCTAGGAAATGGTAGACACTTTATACTATTACATAGATAACCACCAGAGTCTACTAGGAAACCATGAAGACAATAAAATGGGACTATCTTTACTAGTCATTGAGTATTCAGATATAGCCCCTAAATTATGTATAATTTTTCAGAAATTATCACTATGTTTAGTTTATATATTCAAATTTCATTACAAACCTCTCATGAAGGAGATATGGGAATAAACATATGCTCCTCCTTTTATTAGAAGTAGAAAAAAATTAAAGCACAGGAATATCAGGTGACTAGTACACAAGATTTAATCATTTATACATTGTATTCTCAACATACTAACTCTTTATGAGATGCCTAATACTAATATTTTCTTTAATGATATACTTGGCATGTTTGTATTTAATATTGTTAACCACATAATTTTCATTTCCTATTAGCTTTGCTGTATGTTTAGATAATGGAAATGATCCACCAGGAATTGTGACTCTTCCCATCAACTCCAGCACTATTATTCCATGAATATTATTGGTAAAAATGAGTAGTCACCCAAAAGAATTACATTAAAAAAATCAAACCTAGCTGTTTTTACAGTATGTGTCAAGTTCAATGATAAAAGTGTGATTTGTACATCTACATGGAGGCACCCTGAAGTTAAGAATATGTTGTCAGATAGCATAAGATCACATTTTGATTTTGCCACTTTCTGATCAACTCCTTACCAGGTATTTCCCAACATTCACAAGGATAGTTAGTACCTATTAAAGTACAGTATTCAATACTGCATAAAGTTGAGCTGAAGATTATATGTATGTACAGAGGACAATGTTTTGTTGATAAAAATAACTAAATCTGTGTTTCCACTGTCAAGTCAATACCATTTGACCTCATGGCAGTGACTTGGTACATTTGAACCTCAGTTTCCTCACATGTAAAATGTGTGGATCAGATGAGATTATTTTTAGTTTCTTCCAACCCCACATTCTATCCATCTATGCTTATAAAAGAATATTTCTCTGATTACAATTAGAAATCTCACTAGGTACTATTATCACTCATTTTTAATAGAGAAAAGATCCAGTCTCATGTGTTTTTACATTTCCCCCACATTTTAAAGTAACACCAAACTCTTTTTCCTTTAGTTCTGCTTTCTCATCCTGTTCTGTCATTCTGAGATATTTACTGTCAACTGCTAATACCAGTGATTTACCGAGTGCTTACCTGTGCCAGGATCATTGTTTGGCATTTTACTTCCATTATTTCATTTAATTTTCATAACTTCCTGAGGTAAATACTCTTATTACTTCCTATTTTATTGATGAGGAAACTGAAACATAAAGGTACTGAGTACATTTCCATTAGCTCACTTTGCTAGTCCACTTTAGAGCATAATTCAAACCCATTTATATAAGTGCCATCTCCACATATTCACAATTCTATAATACCCCCAATGGATAAAAGATCTGTCGTCCCTGCTCCCTGAAAAATCTGGGGTGTGGCTAAGACTTAGGGACTGCCTGGCTCCTAGCATCCTACATGCATTCTGTGTGCATTTGAAAAGCTGGGGGCAGTTCTGTCAGAGTCCCCTTCACCACAACAGGTTGATTTTCAACCAACCTTCTGCTCCACCTCACTGTAATAGCATCGGACAACTCTTTGGTTATTATGTGACTTGGAGACCCTAGCCACCTTGCTGCTCGACCTCTGGTATCTCTTGACAGCATAGCACCGGGCTGCCCATAAATCATTTCAATGATATGCTTACTGCATCCTGACTGCATTGCCTCTTCCTCTTCCAGATCATCAAGTTTTATAAGCAGAGTCACAAGGCCAAGGTGACTATCACCACTGCAGAATCATGCTGTTTTATAATAGCTGGGTCCTCACAGTTGCCAGGCTATTTCTTCTGATCCTTGTCACAAAGACGGAGCCCCTTTACCAGTGAGAGCTCTCCCTCTTCAGGATGACCTGGCTGTTTTCTAAGATGCTCAAGGCCTCATCATCCTTTCTTCCCCCTTTCCTCATGTCTGGGTCTTCATCTTCGGGTGTTTTATTGTTTTCTGTATTTTAGGAGGAAGCGCTGTCTCTCAGGGTTCAACTCTTCCTATAGTGGGGATCTCGTTGCCCTCACACCTATTCTCCACTTTGCTTCATCAATTATTCTCTCACTTGTACCTTCCATCTCTCTGTCCCTCGGTTCTTTCCCTCTGTGTATACTCAGGCACAGCTCTTCTGCATAAATTATCTCTCAGGCTAGAACATACTCTCTCTCTCTCTTCCCTCAAAAACCAGTATTTCCCCGCCCCCACGTATTTAAGAAGATAAATCATACCAAACATAAAGACAATTTATTTGGTTATTTGTCTGACAAAACAAATCTAGTATAAGCTTTATCTTGGTGCTTAGATATTTAATTACTACTGCACTTACTTATAAAAGTAGTATATTAGACATTTGTTTTTATTCCTATAAAATAGAAGGAAATATTAGGATGTCATCTCCTGAGTTCTATTCATGTATGAAGGTCTGTAAGGAATGTGTGTCCTCAGAGAACAAACACACAAAGCAGACACACTCTGATGTCATGCTACAACGCAACATCTTCTGCCCAGCCTCATACAAGTGTACAGATTGTCATATTAGAGATTTAGGTATTGCCAGGTATATTTGGAAAAATGTAGAAACAAAATTATCTAATATTTTAGACACAAAAAGAATCTTAAGAATATTTAATCTAACTTCTATTCCCTTCATGTTACAGAAAAAGTGAAACTCATTGATTTACTTCACTCAAGTTACACAATTGACAGAGCTGGTCCTAGACGTAAACTTGGAGAGCTTCTTCCTAATTTGTTAAAATGAAAGAAATTTCTTCAAGGATTCATTTTAGTGATTGACATAATTATCTAGCATGGTAGCTTCTCAACAAATTTTTGTGATGCTAATTATAATATGTGACCACTATGTGTCTATCAAACTGTGATCTTAGGCCAGAGCTGGAACAGGGAACATAGGAGGTGCAATGGCAGTGTGATGGTGACAAATGGTCCCCTATCATAAGGAGGTACCAAGTGAAGCACTCAGATCCTCAAAAATGATTTGTTCAATAAATAAAATTTCCAAAAGGAACCAATTAAAGAACAGGCATTAAAAATTGGTGCAACCATTATGGAAAACAGTATGGAGATTCCTCAGAAAACTTGGAATGGAACCACCATTTGACCCAGTTATCCCACTCCTTGGTATATATCCAGAGGGCTTAAAATCAACTACATCCATGTTTATAGCAGCTCAATTCACAATAGCTAAGCTATGGAACCAACCTAGGTGCCCTTTAATAGATGAATGGATGAAGAAAATATGGTAAATATACACAGTGGAATTTTACTCAGCCTTAAAGAAGAATGAAATTATGGCATTTGCCAGTAAATGGATGGAACTGGAGAGTATCATGTTTAGTAAAATAAGCCAGTTCCCATACTCCCAAGGCAGAATGTTTTCTTTGATATGAGGATGCTAACATTTAATAAGGGGAGGGAGGGAGGAAGAACAGAAGTTCACTGGATTAGACAAAGGGGAATGAAGGGAAGGGAGGGGGATAAGAATAAAAAGATAGTAGAATAAATTGGATATAACTTTCCTATGTTCATATATGTGTAACTCCACATCATGTACAACCACAAGAATGGGAAGTTATACTCAACGTATGTATGTCAAAATACATTCTATTGTCATGTATAAATGAAAAGAACAAATAAAACTATTAAAAAATAACTGGCATTAAACTTTGTGGAGTAGAATATACAAGCATATCAAAAATTACTAAGAAGAATGTGGGATGAAATCATTTCAGAAGATTTCATTTGGTATGATTCTTGAACTCTTTCTCAAGTGATATTAAATAACATTTAGTTGAAGGATTGTATGATTATATCTACTGTAATTGGATGACACTTTAAAAAGATAGTTTCCCCTTACAATTAGGAATATGAAGAGAGGACCTACAGAATGGGAGAATACCTTTGTGAGTTACTTCTGACAGGATTAATATCCAGAATACATAAAGAACTCCAAAAACATAACACCAAAAAACAATTCAACTAATAAATGGGCAAATGAATTAAACAGACACTTCTCAAATGAAGAAATACACAGAATCAAGAAATACATAAAAAAGTGTTCAACGTCTTTAGTAATGAGGGAAATGCAAGTCAAAACTACACTGAGATTTCATCTCACTCCTGTTAGAATGGCAGTCGTCATGATACAAACGATATGGGGCTGGGGATATAGCTCAGTTGGTAAAGTGCTTGCCTCACATGCACAAGACCCTGGGATCAATCCCCAGCACCACACACACACACACAAAATACAAACAATAATATATGCCAGTGAGGACGTGGTGAAAATAAATACTTCTACACTGTTGGTGGGATTGTAGTCTAGTACAACCACTATTGAAATCAGCATGGAGGTTCCTCAAAAGACAAGGAATGGAGTTACCACAGGACTCAGTCAAATAAATATCACTCTTTGATATTTATCCTAAAGACTTAAAGTCAGCATACTATAGTGATACATGCATATGCATGTTTACAGCAGCACAATGCACAACAACCAGACTATAGAAACCACTTGGAAACCACCTAGGCACCCATCAACGGGTGAATGAATTAAAAAAAAATGTGGTACATATATACACAATGTAGTTTTATTCATCCATAAAGAAGAATGAAATTATGCCATTTGCAGGAAAACGAATGGAACTTGAGAACATGTGTTAAGTGAAATAAACCAAACTCAGAAGGTCAAGGGTCTTATGTTTTCTCTCATACATGGAAGCTAGAGAGGTAAAAGGCAAAGAAAGGTGCGGGTATTTCATAAAAGTTGAAGGGAGATCAGTAGAGAAAAGGGACCAGGAGGAGGGAGGAGGGGAGGAAGAGAGAAAATATTGGGGAATTATATTGGTCAAATTACATTGTTACATAATATGTATGTATGAATATGTAAAAACAAATCCCACCATTGTATATAATTAGAATACATCAATAAGATGTGGAAAAATAGCTTCCCTTATTACTACAACAGTGAAACATATTTATTTTAGAAAATACAGGTAAGACAAAGAAATAGAAATTGATAAAACAGTGCTCACTGCTTATATTTTGATGTATTATCTTCCAGTGTTTATGTAAATATTTGTTCTTTAATTTCGATTCCTCTTATTACTAGTGGGTTTGAGCATATAATTCACAAGTTGGTTGTAAATTTTTACAAATTCTTTGGTGAAGTGTTTACTCATATCTTTTCTTAGCTTTCTATTGAGGTTTTGATAGATATAAAAATTCTTTTAAAAGGGATTATTGTGTATATCTCATTTTGCAACCTACTTTCAATTTTCTGTATTATGAGCTTCCTTCCTGTAAATATATGTATACTTCTGCAACATTATTTTAAACATTTACGTAGTTACAAAGTTTTCCCTTAGTTTTCAGAGAATTTTATTGTTTTCCAGCTTGTCAACTGCCCTCTAGGTGACTAAGGCCATCCAAGACCATCTAGCCAGCTGGACCAGTCTAGACTAGAAGAATCACCCAGCCAACTAAAGATGTGTGGGAAATAACAGATATTTGAGGTTTCAAGCTGCTACATTTTGGGGTGGTTTCTTGCACACCAAACATTGATTGATTTGGATTCTGACCTTGGGGCAGACCTTTGCCAGCGTCTGGCATGATGGGGACCACTCACTCACTTCTAGGGAAAGGTGTCCCAGCATTTCTCTCTGGCCTCTGTGTTACTCTTCTATTTTCACTCAGATCCACCCTCCCTCTGAAGAAAACTAAGCTGATAAAAGAACCCTTTGTGAATGTGTCAAAACCAAAAAACCCAACCTTTTTGGTGTTGTCATTGCTCATAAAATAAAGCTTTGAACCATACCTTTGTACCTATGTGCACACCCTCTGAACAAGGGGTCAGTAAAATCTGAATTATATTTATTTTCCATTGTGCTTTCAGCTAAGAATTGTGAATTTTATTTGAAACTATTAAGTCTTAATTGTTTCAATTAAAGATTTTATGTGTATATTTTATGTACATGTGTACCTTAATATAAAATCTCCAATAGGATCCTATTACATATGCTATTTTTAGAGCCTAGCGTTGTTGCTTGTCTTGGCCTCTTGCTCAAACACATACTTTATCCATTCGTGCATAATTAACAATTAATAAATATTTATTTTATCCACAGTAGTAATGAGACACATACTAGAGTGAACATATTTACTAATATTCCTGCATACATTGGTTATGGTTGTCACTATTTTACAACTAGTATAATATTACACTTCCTTCTTCATGTCTTTATTTTTCTCAACTAATTCATAAACAGTTGCTTAAGTCAAATTTTATAGTTTCATTTCATGTTTAATACCTGTATGTTGTTTTAAGTATGGATATACCTTTTCAAACATGTTTAAAAATGGGAATTCCTTTGGTTTTCTTTTTCTCTTAACTCTGAACAATGTTGCTATTAACATCTTTGTACAGATTTTCTTAAGTTCTGATTGTTTCCATTTCATGGGAAAGACACCTAGGGGTGAGATTGCTGAGTAAAGGAAGGTACACACTTTTCGTTTTAAAATTGTTATACAATGTAGCCAGGTAGCCTGAAATACATAGTTATGCATTTCCTCCATCCTTGACAGCAACAAGAATTACAGCTTTAAAAACAAACAAACCTTTTGGGGTCTAATGAGCATAAAGTTCTGTAGTTCATTGTATTTCCAAATTTAACATCTTTTTAGGTGTTTGATGATTATTTGGACTTTTCCCCCTGGAAAATTCATTTCTCTCTTAGTTTCTCAAGAATCTCCTCACGTGTATACTCTCCCCAGTTTAAACTGGGTCTTTGATCTGTTTATTGGCAATTTGTGAAAACCTTTTGCATAGCACATCTGTTAACCCTTTCTGGGTTGTGAATTTTTTCCAAATGTATTATTTGTCTACTGATAAACAATCCTTTTGGGGTGCATATTCTTTATTTTTCCATCAAGAAATACATGTTATTTACTTTGAACTGATGCTAGAAATTCAGCTACCCAAGAATTGTGGAGAGACTATCTGACAAATAGTATTTTGTGGGAGACCAATATAATGGCAAACATAATAAATCTCTTTCTTTCAGGAAAAATTGGTAAGTCTAGTTGATAATTTGGCTAAATCAGAAAACACTTGTAACAGCAATACGGAATGTCTCATAGAGATCTAAATTATCTTACATTTTCATAGTATGTTAAATCTGGAGGGAATGTTAAATATTACTTTTAGATAAATCCGCATCTCATAGGCAAGGAAATTATGATAGATGAGAACAAGGAGCTTGTCTTTCCAAAGAAAAAAGAGTGATATAAATCAAATCCATTCTGGGTTGTTAAGAGAGATGAAAACTGACACAATTCAGGTGAGGATTGGGAGCCGGGCTTCAAATACTCTATTGAGACTTTTCTAAATAAAACCTGAAGACTTAGTCGCTCTATAAACAAGCTGA